>NC_086112.1:46774295-47094982 GCF_963921235.1 Mobula hypostoma
CACAGTCATAAAATTACAGCCCAAGTATTACAAAAGAACAAAATACAGATAACAGGTACTGTAATAATGGCAGCCTTGAAGCACCAGCAGTCAGCATACCATAACTTTCATTCAGATGCCCATCCTCATCTGCATCTGAAGAATAAAAGGAAATCAATTAGGCAAGAGTTTTTGGAATTCTTAAGCAAGCATGCTTCCAACACAAGACAGGTGTCAATTATAAACATCTATATAAAAAAGAGACTGTTTTAATTACAAGTAGCATAAACCTCTGATACTTACATGGAAATGAGTAAAGTCAAGCCATTTCCTCAACAATGGAAAACTTCTGAAATTATGCATACAGAGCTCTTCAGTTTAATAGGTGGTCAAAGCTCAGATTTGAATAATTCATTTCACACTAGATTTAAGCAATTAACTTGTAGAACAGGATTTTCTTTAAACTCAAACAAGTGACATCCTGCTCCACATAATTTCCCTTCCCCCTTCTATTACATTAGTTACATAGTTTTACAATCCTCCTTTTCAAATCTACCATTCACCTCAAAACAAAAAACTACCTTACTCCCAAATTCACTGACTTCCTTCCACAAATCCTTGAATATCAGAAAAATAAAACTGCAGGTGCTGAAAATAGCAAAAACACCCAGTAGGCCAGGAAGCATCCATTGAAAGATAATTTTTCAGGACGTCTCATTGACCTGAAATCACACTTTCTCTCGAGTGGTACTCTCTAACCACATGTCTGCAGCATTTTCTAATTTTAGATCTTTGAACATGCTGCAGCCAGTTTAAAAACTTCACCCATCTTTTCTCTTTAAAGGCCACTGTTAGATCTGTACCCCAGTCAAAAAACATGCTGATCCTTCTGTTCTTATATACAGACTAATACTATTGACCCAACACCTTCTGGAAATGCTCTTTATTCAGGTAGATGAGCAGTCCCCTGCCCAAATATAATCAGATTGCAAATTTCTTTCAGCCAGGCAAGGACTTGTGGTAACTTGATTTAGCTTTGTTTACAGTAAAGCGATTAGATTTGGAAACTCCAGTGAAATATAGGGAGGCAGTGGTCTGGGGAAAAAAAAATTGACAAATAAAAGCTACTGCAAATCTTTGCCTGCTCAGATGCATTCAGTCAGGTTTGGAAGAGAGAAGTGCTATTCATCAAGTCCCAAGAATTCATCCATGATTCCTGCCATTTCTCATCTCAATGTAGTCCTTCAACAACATAAACATATATCATGTCACATGATAATCAGCTTCAATCCTTACAGGAGTGTGCCCAAACCATCACTTTTAATCCTCGTCACAGCTTTCATTCCCCAGTCATCAATCCCATTACCCTTCCTGGCAACCAAAACCAGATTGGACCACATGCAAACATCACCTTTGACCTGACAAATTAGCAATTATCTATTTGTTCCATTACCCCCACCCCCCACATAAGTTTAACTTGCAACAAGTTCTTTCAAATCATCTCATGCTCATTGGCCTATATTAGCTCCCATATCAATTTCAGTTTTTAGATGCCACCATTACAAACTCCACATTGCATCACAATTACCCGACTCAAATCTACTTAATAGAATTTTGAGCCCCTGTGCTCATCCACCATCTTAAAAATAAAAATCACTAAAGACCCTATAACAGTCACAAATCTTTCCAAAATTTGTCTGCCTGGATATCTTCCTTAAACTTACGAGTTTAACCAAACTTTTAGCCATCTATCCATCTCCTCACATTAATCATTACTGATCAGGATTCCCAATTTATTTTTTTTTAAATGACCTAAAACATACAGATGGTTATGCCAAATATCAAATCTACCCAAGCACCAAGTTAACTACCTTCGGACAGGGCATTTATATCATCTGGTATGGGTCTCCTTATTTACCATAGGAAAGATGTGACAGAGGTATGGTATCACCAATCCTGCTTCTCATGTTCTAGAGAATTGCCAGGGTGGGTGGGGTGGGGATGAAGATGAAGGTAATTGAAAACATTGTATCTTTTAAGATTCTTACAACGGGTTGCTAATCATCATTACTTGCAGAAAGACAGACTCCATGAAACATCATTAGACTACCAGGATCTCTGCAAATTTGTACTGCAGGGTAGATTTAACCATAATAAAAATAAATTCCTTTATAAAATGCTGCCTGACCTGTAGTGTTCCCACTTTTCGTGTGTTGGCTTCAGATCGCCACCTCTATAGTCTCTATGTCTTCATAATAAACACCAAGTTACATCGATTTTGAGAGTTTCAAATTGAAGGAAAAGTCAATAACTTTTATATACATGGCAAGTAACGCAAAAAGACCCATCAATGCATAGTGGGGATAAAGGAAACCAATTATCTTTAAATCACAAACAAGAGAAAATCTGCAGATGCTGGAAATCCAAGCAACACACACACAATGCTGGAGGAGATCAGTAGGCCAGGCAGCATCTGTGGCAAAGAGTACAGTCAACGTTTCGGGCAGAGAACCTTCAGCAGGACTAGAGAAAAGATGGTGAGTCGAGTTAAAAGGTGGGGGAGAGGAAAGAGAAACAAGATGATAGGTGAGGGGGAGGGACGAAGTAAAGAGTTGGGAAGTTGATTGGTGAAAGAGACACAGGGCTGGAGAAGGGGGAATCTTATAGGACAGAAGGCCATGGAAGAAAGGGGGGAGGAGCACCAGAGGGAGGCAATGGGTAGGTAAGGAGATAAGATGAGAGAAGGAAAATGGAATGGCAAATGATGAAGGGAGGACCAGAAGTTCAAGAAATTGATGTCTCCACCATCAAGTTGGTCTACTCAGACGGAATACGCGGTGTTGTTCCTCCAACCGAAGTGTGGCCTCAGCACGACAGTGGAGGAGGCCATGGATGGACATATTGGAATTGGAATGGGAATGGGAAGTCGAATTAAAGTGGGTGGCCACTGGGAGATCCCCCTTTTTCTGGCAGAGAATAGGTGCTCAGCGAAGCAGTCTCCCAATCTACATTAGGTCTCACCGATATACAGGAGGCCACACCGGGAGCACCAAACACAGTATATGACCCCAACAGACTTACAGGTGAAGTGTTGCCTCACCTGGAAGGACTGTTTTCCGGCCCTGAATGGTAGTGAGGGAGGTAGTGTAGGGGCAGGTGTAGCACTTGCTCTGCTTGCAAGGATGAGGGCCAGGAGGGAGATCAGTGGGAGGGATGAAATGAACGAGGGAGTTGTGTAGGGAGCAATCCCCACAGAAAGCAGAAAGTTGAGGCGGGGGGGGGGGGGGAAGAAATAGAAAGATGTGCCTGGTGGTGGGATCCCACTGGAGATGACGGAAGTTGCAGGGAGTTATCTGCTGGACAAGAATGCTGGTGGGGTGGATAGTTGAGGACAAGAGGAACCCTATCCCCAGTAGGGTGGCAGGAGGCTGAGGTGCCTGGACTGCTGAGCTCCTCCAGCATTTTGTGTGGCAATTCTCTTTAATGGTGGGCTGGCAGAGACAAATTAAAATTGTCACAGCTACTTCCAGCAATGCATCTGTCCTAGAGTATCAGAAGGTGGTAAAATGCAGTGGTTTAATACTTGTAGCACCTGTGGGAATTATGGTCGACGATTGCTGTGATCAACTACTCAAATTCTCTGAACGCTTCCAAGCAACACTGGTTACCAGTACACTGCATGTATGTTAATGGAGAAACACGAGACAAGTTAAAGGGTACTGTGAAACACAAATTATTGTACATTTACACTTGTACTCACAGCCTTCCAGTTCCTCAAAGGATGCTCTTATGTATTTCAATCAGCCTTTCAGCCAAAAAGAACAACACAATTAAGGCCAAATCCATTGACAGATATCCAAACTCAACTGTGTTGCCGATCTGAGTCTGAGAGACAGAGCATGGAAACGAGTCCTTGGACCCAATTTACCCATGTCAAGCGAGCAAGTCACATTTGTTCATTTGGCCCATATCCCTCAATTTCTCCTATCTTCATCTAGATATGTGTTTGTTTGTTTTTTTAAAAATATAAATGTTGCTTATGTGCCCAGCTTCTGCTTTTCTAAAAGTAATGATCTGTTCATGTACAATTAAATGCAATTCATTTGAATTACAAAAAGGTAGTTTTGTTTCAATGCATTCATAACAGGCACATCCTTCAATAGGAATCTCATTAAAGTTCAAAGTCAGCAGTCAAATTAAGTAGAAAATATTGAACCATGATTTCTTCAGCACTGTGCCAGATTGTTCATATATAGGATGTACAAAGGTCAGTTACACTAAATGGTCCAATAGCAGAAAGGTCCTTGCAGAAGAATTCAATAATCCTTTACAAACCCATGCCCATCTTCAGAAACATTAACAGCAATAATCTTAGCCCATGGTTCCAAGCCAAAGACCAGGGGTTATCAGGATTAATACCCTTGAACCCGAACTCACCATTTTCAGCTAGAGCTAGTAACCTGGACAGATTCAGGCATGCACATATTAAGAGAAAAATCATTGCACCCATTCCCAATCCATATTCAATAACCCATCCAAAAGTCGATAAAGAAACTCAAGATTGCTTAATGTCTTTTCCAGTACACAGGTGTAAAGAAGAATGAATTAATTTTTACTCGAACTGATGCAGCACAAAACATCCCACAAGTTAAAGAACAGAATAAAAAAAACCTCAGTAAATACAAATACACAAGATAGCTTACATTCCTGGATTGATTGGTTGTCTAGAGTAATACTAGGCATAGGAGTGTTTGATTTGCACATGATATGAGTGACAGAAAACTATAAAGTAGTGGAGGTTGGGTGGGGATATTGACCAGCCTTACTGCTTGGGGAAGTAACCGTTTTAACTTAACTTACAGGCAGTGTTCTCTTACTGTTGAAGATTAAGGCAGTCACCATTTTGGCTCAACTGCCAATTACATAGGAACATAGAAAATAGGTGCAGGAGTAGGCCATTCGGTCCCTAGAGCCTGCACCGCCATTCAGTATGATCATGGCTGATCATCCAACCCAGAACCCTGCACCAGCATTCCCTCCATACCCCCTGATCCCTTTAGCCACAAGGGCCATATCTAACTCCCTCTTAAATATAGCCAATGAACTGGCCTCAACTGTTTCCTGTGGCAGAGAATTCCACAGATTCACCACTCTCTGTGTGAAGAAGTTTTTCCTAATCTCGGTCCTAAAAGGCTTCCCCTTTATCCTCAAACTGTGACCCCTCGTTCTGGACTTTCCCAACATCGGGAACAATCTTCCTGCATCTTGCCTGTCCAATCCCTTTAGGATTTTATACGTTTCAATCAGATCCCCCCTCAATCTTCTAAATTCCAATGAGTATAAGCCTAGTTCATCCAACCTTTCATCATATGAAAGTCCTGCCATCCCAGGAATCAATCTGATGAACCCTCTTTGTACTCCCTCTATGGCAAGGATGTCTTTCCTCAGATTAGGGGACCAAAACTGCACACAATACTCCAGGTGTGGTCTCACCAAGGCCTTGTACAACTGCAGTAGTACCTCCCTACTCCTGTACTCGAATCCTCTTGCTATGAATGCCAGCATACCATTCGTCTTTTTCACTGCCTGCTGTACCTGCATGCCCACTTTCAATGACTGGTGTATAATGACACCCAGGTCTCGTTGCACCTCCCCTTTTCCTAATCGGCCACCATTCAGATAATAATCTGTTTTCCTAT
This sequence comes from Mobula hypostoma, assembly GCF_963921235.1. Taxonomy (NCBI): domain Eukaryota; kingdom Metazoa; phylum Chordata; class Chondrichthyes; order Myliobatiformes; family Myliobatidae; genus Mobula; species Mobula hypostoma. The sequence continues at coordinate 46,779,974 of NC_086112.1, forward strand.
TTTTGCCACCAAAGTGGATAACCTCACATTTATCCACATTAAATTGCATCTGCCATGAATTTGCCCACTCACCTAACCTATCCAAGTCACCCTGCATCTTCTTAGCATCCTCCTCACAGCTAACACTGCCACCCAGCTTCGTGTCATCCGCAAACTTGGAGATGCTGCATTTAATTCCCTCATCCAAGTCATTAATATATATTGTAAACAACTGGGGTCCCAGCACTGAGCCTTGCGGTACCCCACTAGTCACTGCCTGCCATCCTGAAAAGGTCCCGTTTATTCCCACTCTTTTCTTCCTGTCTGCCAACCAATTCTCTATCCACGTCAATACCTTACCCCCAATACCGTGTGCTTTAAGTTTGCACACTAATCTCCTGTGTGGGACCTTGTCAAAAGCCTTTTGAAAATCCAAATATACCACATCCACTGGTTCTCCCCTATCCACTCTACTAGTTACATCCTCAAAAAATTCTATGAAATTCGTCAGACATGATTTTCCTTTCACAAATCCATGCTGACTTTGTCCGATGATTTCACCACTTTCCAAATGTGCTGTTATCACATCTTTGATAACTGACTCCAGCAGTTTCCTCACCACCGATATTAGGCTAACCAGTCTATAATTCCCTGGTTTCTCTCTCCCTCCTTTTTTAAAAAGTGGGGTTACATTAGCCACCCTCCAATCCTCAGGAACTAGTCCAGAATCTAAAGAGTTTTGAAAAATTGCCACTAATGCATCCACTATTTCTTGGGCTACTTCCTTAAGCACTCTGGGATGCAGACCATCTGGCCCTGGGGATTTATCTGCCTTTAATCCCTTCAATTTACCTAACACCACTTCCCTACTAACATGCATTTCCCTCAGTTCCTCCATCTCACTGGACCCTCTGTCCCCTACTATTTCCGGAAGACTATTTATGTCCTCCTTAGTGAAGGCAGAACCAAAGTAATTATTCAATTGGTCTGCCATGTCCTTGCTCCCCATAATCAATTCACCTGTTTCTGTCTGTAGGGGACCTACATTTGTCTTAATCAATCTTTTTCTTTTCACATATCTATAAAAGCTTTTACAGTCAATTTTTATGTTCCCTGCCAGTTTTCTCTCAATCTTTTTTCCCCCTTTCTAATTAAGCCTTTTGTCCTCCTCTGCTGAACTCTGAATTTCTCCCAGTCCTCAGGTGAGCCACTTTTTCTGGCTAATTTGCATGTTTCTTCTTTGGAATTGACACTATCCCTAATTTCCCTTGTCAGTCACAGGTGCACTACCTTCCTTGATTTAACTGGGATTAACTTGATTAAACTGGGATGAACAATTGTAGTTCATCCATGCGATCTTCAAGTGTTTGCCATTGCATATCCACCGTCAACCCTTTAAGTGTCATTTGCCAGTCTATCTTAGCTAATTCACGTCTCATACCTTCAAAGTTACCCTTCCTTAAGTTCAGAACCTTTGTTTCTGAATTAACTATGTCACTCTCCATCTTAATGAAGAATTGGATCCATAACCAAAGAGACGAGGAGTTATACCCCCAGTACAGGAATAAAAAACTTCTGAAGAGAATTTTGGAACTGAAAATATAATTCAAGCACATATTACATGAAATGTAAACTCATGGATAACACAGCCAGCTAAGCAAAATACTTGAAGATTCAAGACTGTTCAATGTGATTTCCTGTTCACAGCTGTAAAGGAGAATGAACTCATTGTTAGTCTGCATCTGATGCAGCACAAAGAACACAAAAGATAAAGAACACAATAAATTAAAAATGCAAATACAAATGGTAGTTTATATACACAAATTGATTGATTGTCCATAACGAATCAACAAACTCATTTGTAAGGCCAGTGATGTGGTGGGGATGGAACTGGACTCTCTCACGGTGGTGTCTGAAAAAGAGGATGTTGTCCAAGTTGCATGACATCTTGGACAATGTCTCCCATCCACTACATAATGTACTGGGTGGGCACAGGAGTACATTCAGCCAGAGACTCATTCCACCAAGATGCAGCACAGAGCGTCATAGGAAGTCATTCCTGCCTGTGGCCATCAAACTTTACAACTCCTCCCTTGGAGGGTCAGACACCCTGAGCCAATAGGCTGGTCCTGGACTTATTTCATAATTTACTGGCATAATTTACATATTACTATAACTATTTATGGTTCTATTACTATTATTTATGGTGCAACTGCAAGGAAAACCAATTTCCCCCGGGATCAATTAAGTATGACTATGACTAAACACACCTCAAAATCCACAATGGACTACCTCAAGAGACACAAGCTGAAGGTTTTGCCATGGCCCTCATAGTCCCCTGACCTAAACATCACCAAAAATCTGTGGATAGACCTCAAAAGAGCAGTGTATGCAAGACAGCCCAAGAATCTCACAGAACTAGAAGCCTTTTGTAAGGAAGAAAGCGCGAAAGTCCCCCAAACAAGCATTGAAAGACTCGTAGCTGGCTACAGAAAGCGTTTACAAGCTGTGATACTTGCCAAAGGGGGTGTTACTAAGTACTGCCATGCAGGGTGCCCGAGCTTTTGCTTCAGGCCCTTTTCCTGTTTTGTTATTTTGGAACTCCAAAAGATGAAAATTTAAAAGCTAATCTTGCTTAAAATATTAAAGAAATGTGTCATCTTTAGCATTATGCCTTTCGGAAATCAGGTCATCTTTTACTCGCTTAGCTATTCACAGTAACAGAAATTTTGACCGGTGGGTGGGTGCAGGGATATGAATGGTACAAGTTCTCCTGAACTTAATACCCATCTCCTTTGTCTTGTTGATATTAAGTGGTTATCTGCCTGGCACCAGGCCTTGAGCTCTTCCACTTCCTCTCTGTACAGCCTCATCATTGTTGGATATGAACCCCAGCACTGTCATGTCACTGGCGAACTCATGTTTGGCTGTGCAGTCATGTGTGAGCAATAGACAATAGGTGCAGGAGTAGACCATTCAGCCCTTCGAGCCAGCACCACCATTCACTGTGATCATGGCTGATCATCCACAATCAGTATCTATTTCCTGCCTTATCCACATAACCTTTGATTACACTATCTTTAAGAGCCCTATCCATCTCTTTTTTGAAAGCATCCAGAGACTTGGCCTCCACTGCCTTCTGGGGCAGAGCATTCCACATATCCACCACTCTGTGTGTGAAAAAGTTTTCCCTCAACTCCGTTCTAAATGGCCTACCCCTTATTCTTAAACTGTAGCCTGTGGTTCTGGACTCACCCATGCTTCCTGCATCCAGCGTGTCCAATCCCTTAATAATCTTATATGTTTCCATCAGATCCCCCTCCCCATCCTTCTAAATTCCAGCGTATACAAGCCCAGTCGCTCCAATCTTTCAACATATGACGGTCCCGCCATCACAGGAATTAACCTTGTGAACTTACGCTGCACTCCCTCAATAGCAAGAATGTCCTTCCTCAAATTTGGAGACCAAAACTGCACACAATACTCCAGGTGTGGTCTCACCAAGACCCTGTACAGCTGCAGAAGGACCTCTTTGCTCCTATACTCAATTCCCCTTGTTATGAAGGCTAGCATGCCATTAGCTTTCTTCACTGCCTGCTGTACCTGCATGCTTGCTTTCAGTGACTGATGTACAGGAACACCTAGATCTCATTGTACTTCCCCTTTTCCTAACTTAACTCTTTAGATCACAAGACAAAGGAGCCATTCGGGCCATCCAGTCTGCTCCACAGCTCCCCCATGAGCTAAACTAGTCACCCATCTAGTTCCAATTTCTGGCTTTTTCCCTATATCCCTTGATACCCTGACTAATTAGATACCTGTCAATCTCCTCCTTAAACTCCCTCAATGATTGGGCCTCCGCAGCTGTATGTGGCAACGAATACCACAAATCCACGACCCTCTGGCTAAAAAAAATTTCTCCTCATCTCTGTTTTAACTGGGTACCCTCTAATTCTAAGACTATGGCCTCTTGTCCTGGACTCACCCACCAAGAGAAACAACCTTTCCACATCTATTCTGTCCAACTCTTTCAACATTCAAAATGTTTCCATGAGATTCCCTCTCATTCTTCTATACTCTAATGAATACAATCCAAGAGCCAACAAACGCTCCTCATATGTTAGCCCCTGCATTCCAGGAATCATCCTCGTAAATCTTCTCTGAACTCTCTCCAACATCAGTACATCCTTTCTAAGATAGGGGGCCCAAAACTGCACACAGTATTCCAAATGAGGTCTCACTAATGCCCCATAGAGCCTCATCAACACCTCCTTACTCCTATACACTATTCCTCTTGAAATGAATGCCAACATAGCATTTGCTTCCCTTACCGCCGATCCAACCTGGTGGTTAACCTTTAGGGTATCCTGCACGAGGACCCCCAAGTCCCTTTGCACTTGCGATTTTTGAATATTCTCCCCATCTAAATAATAATCTGCCCGATTATTTCTTCTTCCAAAATGTACAACCGTACATTTGTCGACGTTGTATCTCATCTGCCATTTCTTTGCCCACTCTTCTAAACTGATTAAGTCTCTCTGCAACCTTTCCGTTTCTTCAACATTTCCTGCTCCTCCACCTATCTTGGTGTCATCCGCAAATTTAGCCACAAAACCATTTAATTCATAATCCAAATCATCAATATACATCGTAAAAAGAAGCGGCCCCAACACCGACCCCTGCAGAACATCACTAGTAACCGGCAACCAATCAGAAAAGGATCCCTTTATTCCCACCCTTTGCTTTCTGCCTATCAGCCAATGCTCCACCCAGTTCAATATCTTTCCTGTAATTCCATGGGCTCTCATCTTATTAAGCAGCCTCATACGCGGCACCTTATCAAAGGCCTTTTGAAAATCCAAATACACAACATCCACAGCCTCTCCCTTGTCAATCTTATTGGAATCTTTTGAGGTACTCTCGAATAGGTTGGTGAGGCAGGATCTTCCCTTCATGAAACCATGCTGGCTTCGGCCCATCTTGTCATGCACCTCGAGGTATTTCATAACCTCGTCCTTGAGAATTGATTCCAATATCTTTCCAACTACCGATGTCAGACTAATAGGTCTGTAATTTTCTTTTTGCTGCCTCCTTCCTTTCTTAAATTCCAGAACTACATTTGCGACCTTCCAGTCCTCCGGAACCATGGAGTCTATTGATTCCTGGAAGATCATTTCCAATGCTTCCACAATCTCCAAAGCCACCTCCTTCAGAACCCTTGGGTGCAACTCATCCGGACCAGTAGACTTATCTATTCTTAGTCCACTTAGCTTCCCAAGCACTTTCTCTCTAGTAATCTTGACTCTACCTAGTTCTATTCCCTGATATCTCTGGCTATCAGGTATATTGCTCATGTCTTCCACTGTGAAGACTGATGCAAAATACTCATTCAGTTCCTCTGCCATCTCTTTGTTATCCATTATAATTTCTCCAGCATTATTTCCAATTGGTCCTGTATCTACCCTTGTCACTCTCTTACTCTTCATACATTTAAAAAACTCAGTATCTTTTTTTATGTTAATCACCAACTTCCTTTCATAATTCATCTTTTCTTTCCTAATGACTTTCTTAGTTTCCTTCTGTAAGTTTTTGAAGGTCTTCCAGTCCTCATTTTTCCCACTAATTTTTGCTTCCTTGTACACCGTTTCTTTTGCTTTTACTTTTGCTTTAACCCCTCTCGTTAGCCACATTTGTGCCATTTTTCCATTCATGCTTTTCTTTTTTTCTTGGAATATATTTTTCCTGCATTTTCCTTATTTCTTGTAGGAATTTCATCCAATTCTGCTCTGCCGTCCCTCCATTTAGTTTACTTTTCCAATCGACTTGGACCAGTTCCTCTCTCATACCACTGTAGTTTCCCCTGTTCCACTGAAATATCGATACACCTGATACCAGCTTCTCCTTTTCAAATTTGAAACTGAACTCAATCATATTATGATCACTACTTCCAAGGGGTTCCCTTACCTCCAGCTCCCTAATCACCTCAGGTTCGTTACACAGCACCCAATCCAAAACAGCCAGTCCCCTGGTGAGCTTCTGGACAAGCTGCTCCAAAAAGCCATCCCGTAGGCATTCTACAAACTCCCTCTCCTGAGATCCATTACCTTCCTGACCTTCCCAATCCACTTTCATTTTAAAATCCCCCATAATTATCTTGACATTTTCCTTCTGACACGCTTTTTCTAGTTCTAGCTGCAACTTGTAGTCCACATCTCAGCTGCTGTTTGAAGGCCTGTATATAACTGCTATTAGTGTCTTTTTACCCTTGCCATTTCTTAATTCTACCCATAAGGATTCTACCTCTTCTGATCCTATGTCCCTTCTTTCTATTGATTTGATATCGTTACTTACCATCAGGGCCACGCCACCCCCTTTACCTACCTTCCTATCCTTCCTGTACACTGTGTATCCTGGGATATTCAGCTCCCAATCACATCCACCATTTAGCCATGACTTGGTGATGGCCACAATGTCATATCTTTTAACCTGCAGCTGCGCAGCAAGGTCATCCACTTTATTTCTAATGCTGCGTGCATTTAAGTACAGTACATCTAGATCAGTATCTGTTGCCGATTTTGCTATATTTCTATTTTGCAGCAAATTATCCTGTATATTCACTGGCCTGTCCTTCTTGCCATCTTTGCTGCACAGTATTTTTGACTTATTTCTATTTTCCTCTTCCTCGACCCTAACACCTTGGTTTCCTTCCCCTTGCCAATTTAGTTTAAACCCTCCCTAACAGCTATATTAAACAATCCCACCAGGATATTGGTACCTTTTGAGTTCAGGTGTAATCCATCTTTTTTGTATAAGTCATACCTTCCCCAAAATAGGTCCCAATGATTCAAGAATTTGAAGCCCTGCCCCCTGCACCAGTTACTTAGTCACACATTCATCTGCTTAATTCTGCTATTCTTACCTTCATTAGCGCGCAGCTCAGGCAGCAATCCTGATATTATTACTCCGGAGGTCTGGCTTTTCAATTTTCTTCCTAGCTCCCAGTAATCTTTCTTCAGGACCTCCTCTCTTTTTCCGTCTTTGTCACTGGTACCAACATGTACCAAGACTTCCAGCTACTCGCCCTCTCTCCTCAGAATACTCTGGACTCGATCTGAGACATCCTGTACCTTGGCACCAGGGAGGCAACACACCATCCGGGTATCCTTGTCCGGCTCACAGAATCTCTTGTCCGTCCCCCTTACAATGGAATCCCCTATAACTACCGCATTTCTTCTTGCTCTCTTGATTTCGGCACTGGGCAGAATGCCAGAGTCTCGTTCACTGTGGTCCTCCTCTGTCAGGTCTGCCTCTTCAACAGTATCCAAAACGATATATCAATTCCTGAGGGGGACTGTCACAGGGGTGCTATCCACTACCTCTCTATAGGTAGTATCCATCACCTCCTCACTTCCCCTAATTAGCCGAAGACCATCAATTTCCATCTCCACCTCCTTAACACGGTCCTTCAGGAGCCTCACCTCAGTGCACCTGGTGCAGATGTAATCCTTGGGGAGGCTGGGAGTCTCCCAGGGTCCCCACATCTGGCACTCCAAGCACAACACTAATCTTAGATGCATACCTCTAATGCTACTGTTTGTACTAAACACCAAAAAAAATGTAACTTACTCCGTTATTATGAGACTCAATGGTCACAGGAAGCCTCATCCCATCTCCGCCGAAGCCCATTGAGCCAAAGTCCTTTCACTCTGCACCCTCTCACTCCACAGCCCACTCCGACGCAGCCCGCTGGATATGGCGGTTTTCTTTTTAAACTGTTTGCGCTCAACTGGCTGACGTCATGCGCCTGCGCAGTCTGGCCTCTCTCCTACTCCGAGAAATAAAATGCCTTCTTGCTGGAAATCCTTAGCCTCTTACCGCTGTCTTCTTGATCCGAAGATAATAATCTGCCTTCCTGTTCTTACCACCAAAGTGAATAACCTCACATTTATCCACATTAAACTGCATCTGCCATGCATCCGCCCACTCACCCAGCCTGTCCAAGTCACCCTGCATTCTCATAACATCCTCCTCACATTTCACAATGCCACCCAGCTTTGTGTCATCTGCAAATTTGCTAATGTTACTTTTAATCCCTTCATCTAAATCATTAATGTATATTGTAATTATCTGCGGTCCCAGCACTGAACCCTGCGGTACCCCACTGCCTGCAATTCCAAAAGGGACCCATTAATCGCTACTCTTTGTTTTCTGTCAGCCAGCCAATTTTCAATCCATGTCAGTACTCTGCCCCCAATATCATGTGCCCTAATTTTGCCCACTAATCTCCTATGTGGGACTTTATCAAAGGCTTTCTGAAAGTCCAGGTACACTACATCCACTGGCTCTTCCTTGTCCATTTTCATAGTTACATCCTCAAAAAATTCCAGAAGATTAGTCAAGCACGATTTCCCCTTCGTAAATCCATGCTGACTCGGACCTATCCTGTTACTGCTATCCAAATGTGTCGTAATTTCATCTTTTAAAATTGACTCCAGCATCTTTCCCACCACTGACGTCAGGCTAACCGGTCTATAATTCCCTTTTTTCTCTCTCCCTCCTTTCTTGAAAAGTGAGACAACATTAGCCACCCTCCAATCCACAGGAACTGATCCTGAATCTATAGAACATTGAAAAATGATTACCAATACGTCCACGATTTAGCAATAAACGCCTCAGCTCTAGACCAAGTACATCAGATGACAGATTTCAGAAAGATGACAGTGCTTGATCCTGAATACTTACCACAGTTCTCAACCTTTCCAAATGCCTCTAGGCAGTGAAGATTTCCATAGCTGCATATACACCAGGTACAATGCTTTAGCACCCATTGGCCATCCAGAAATTTGCCACAGTTACTATCAAAGAGAACAATATGATAACAATGTAATTAATGTTACCACGAAACAAAGCTGAGGAAAGAAAGAGAACACAGCCAAGGGATACATTTTCTTACTTGAGACGCTCATCCAGTTCACAATATCTGCCAATGAAGGGAGGAGGACATGCACAGAAGCTGCCCAAGATACAGGTCCCACCATTACTGCAACAACTCCGGTCCAAGGTCTTACCTGGAAGAAACCAAAAATAATGTACAGAGCTCTCAACATTTCAGCTCAGTCCTTCCTGGAAACATCAAAAAAGCTGCACTGATATGAAACCAAAATTGTTTATTTGCTTTACAAGTCCACAATAAATTTTGCTTTGGGATTATTCTGGAGGAATAACTCTTGTATCAGATACAGAAACCCCATGCAACCAAAGAAAAGTCTTGCAGAGTTTCCCCAGTAACTTTGCACAGGATTATTTATTTACAAACAAGAGTTTTTATTTGAAACTACATCAAGACATTAACTGGAAGAATTCTGTGAGTTGTGAACTGCCAATTTGCCTAGCTTGCTAGAAATGTTGAAGATTGTTTAAGGCAACACACACAAAATGCTAGAGGAACTCAGCAGGCCAGGCAGCATCTATGGAAAAGAGAGTACAGTCGACGTTTCAGGCCGAGACCCTTCAGCAGGATACTTATTCTGGATCTGACAGCAACACACACACAAGGGAAAGGCAAAAAAACAACTCTTCTGGCTCTGAATTACAGCAAAGTAATACATACATTGTGCAGGTCAAAACTGTGGTGCTGTGTTAGCATAGTTGCCACACAATTCCATTAACTCAGATTCAATCCTGGCCCAAGGTTTTAATTATGTCAAGTTCGTACACTCACCCTGTGACCACACAGATTCCCTCCAGTTTGTTAGCTCTCCCCCACGTATCAAGCACTGGTGATAGGATGGAATTAAAGGAATGTTACTGACAGCCATTTTCCAGGCAGCAGGAGTAAAAGTTGAGGGACACACTCCATTACTGAAAAGCGTGGTGCGGCATGTATAAAAATGGCTACTATGAATTATGTCCAGTGTAGCTGGGTGCTAGGAGAATCATAGATTGTTCGTGGTCATGTTACTGGAAAGGAAAGGGGAGAATGCGTCCGAGAATTGCTTCGAGTGCAGGTACAGACTCAACGGGCCAAATGGCCTCGCGTATCGTAAAATATGAAAGCCAAGGATGGACAGAAGTTTCACTCCTGAACGAGATCGTGATTCGATCAACAAATCTCAAGGATTAAGTTGGAAAGTACGTTTAACTTGAAGCTTTTTAAAAAGAATTTCAGCGATTTCACTGTATTAGGGTTCACACAGTGAAGACAACATACGACAGCGTCGGTTTTTTTTTAAAAAAAAACAGACGTCAGCATTTTAATCATACGCTTTTTGTCGACAATATCAAAACTACTTTTTTGACTGAAAAAGCAACAGAAGTGCTAAAGGAGTCCCAGACCCAGCCATAACTTACTGTCCGTCAGCCCAACGAAGCGAATGATATTAGCAGCGACCGAAGAGTTTGATTGGCGACGTTTGATGTTGAGCTGGTTGAACTCAATCAGAGAGTCGGGGCTTTGCCCGAGAGGTTTCTCAAGAGGGGATTTTGTAACTCGGTGGTCACAGGTCCCATCTCCTCCACAACCTGAAACTTCAAATGGGAAAGTATTTCATTCACCGAGTTTACCAGGAACCAATTTCAGCTTAATACAATAGAGTTTCAGCAGCGCGCGTTCACCTACCGTTCTCAGATCCCGCAACCAGAAAATGGGGAAGGAAGAAAAGCAATCTGTAAAATAAGGGCAAGATAACTATCACAAAAGCAGCAAACACGAGGAATTCTGCAGATGCTGGAAATTCAAGCAACACACATCACAAAAGCAAGTATGATCACGTTACTATATTTTATTCTAAGATACACAGTCTTACCTAATAAGAGCTGAAAAATCCATGAATGCTGATGTTGTTTCCAAGGTGAAGTCTATTGCTGGCTGGAAGATAATCTGTGCTCCAGACCGATCCCATTAACAATTATCAGGTAATTCTCACCTCCACCTTCGCGGCACGGAAACTTCAACAACAACTGCGAAATCAGATTAACGAGTGCAACTCAATATGCAACAAATTGGCATTCGACACTTCTCATTATTCTCAGCGTGACATTCCGAATTTCGTAGCGACACAAAAAAACCGGACCATGAGCTTATTTAAAGAATATTTTTTCCCCTTCTTGCCAACAATTCATTCAACCTCGAACTTCAAATTGAAACCTCAAGGTGATGGTATTATGACACTTTCTTTTTCATTTGTCAAGTGCATCGCTTTCATGGGGCTTCTGAATAAAGATGACTGTTTGATTTAGGGGTTTAAATTAAAGTATACAATCATTTGTCCGGCTGACAAATTAAATAAACAGTTTACGATTTAACTGCTATCTGGCGTTGCAAATGCTAACCGCACTAAATATTGCCGGTTTAATTGCATTATGACACCTACCCGTTAACTCCCAGTTAAATAATTGCCAGTTTCCTGCATCAAATTAATCAAAAGTGATTGCGATCTTCCAACTCTAGTCTCATAAAGTTGAACACCAGCGTTAGAAATGTTGACTCCAGCTGATATGGCCCAAATGACAAAATCTAAAATTTAACTTCTTTCTTAGCTTTTAAGATCTACCTCTGATCAATAACTCTTGGACTCATCAGTGTTATTTGTGTATGGATTATTTGCACGACTGAAGTTACTCATGTACTGTAAGTACCAACGGGAGCAGTAGTTCAGGGAACACTAGCAACATGGGCACAAGCCCAAGATGCTGGAAATCTTGAGGAACACACACAGTGCTGGAGGAACTTAGCAGCCAGGCAGTATATATGGAAAGGAATAAACGTTCAGCTCTCTGACCAAGACCTCCTCACCGGGACTGGAAAGGAGGCAGTAAGAAGCCAGTATAAGAGGGTGGGGGGGAACAAGCATAAAGTTGCAGGTGACAGGTGAAACAAGGTGAGGAGGGAGGTAGTTGTGCGTGGGTAGATAGGGGAGGGGTGGAAGAGTTAAAGGGTTGAAGAAGGAATCTGATTGGAAAGGAGAGTGGGCCATGGGAGGAAGGGAAAGAGGAGGAGCACCAGAGGATGTGAGAAGAGTGCAGTCAGAATGGGGAATGGTGTTTGAGAGAAAGGGGAGGGGAGGGGAGGGAAATCAGTGTTCATGCCATCAGGTTGGAGGTGACCCAGGCAGAACATGAGGTGTTGCTCTTCCAATTTGAGTGTGATCTTATCGTGGTAGTAGGGGAGGCTGTGGACTGACATGTCAGAATGGGAACGGGACATGAATTGAAATGAGGGCCACCAGGAAATCCTGTATTTTGTGGAGAATGGAGCAAAAGTGCTTGACAAAGGTGCTAGTAATAAGGGAAAAATATCTTTGGAAATCCCTCTTTCCATGAATAATCTGATCAGTTGTTTATCTTATTTGAATGAGTCTATTTCATGCAAAATGCAATCTTGCCTCATCCATGGAATGGTGTTGGACAATTTAGACAGCTCTCTAGAGAAGACTCCAAGAACAACAGTGCTAAATTTATTGCCATACGTACAAGTACATACTGTGTGTGTGTATATATATATATATATATATATATATATGCATTGAGAAACTTACTTGCAGCAACATCACAGGTACATAGCATCAAATAAGCACCACCATCATCATGTGCCTTGTCATGTAACGTGGGTGATCATGGTCTTGGCCATGATTGTTCCTGGTAACTTTTCTACTTACGGAAGTTTGCCGTTGCCTTCTTCTCAGCAGGGTCTTTACGAGGTGGGTGACCCCAGCCATTATCAATACTCTAACATTCTTCAGAGATTATCTCTCTGGTGTCAGTGGTCACATAACCGGGACTTGTGATATGCACCAGCCGCTCATATGACCTGCTCCCATGGCTTCAGGTGACCCTGATCTGGGGACTAAGCAGGTGCTACACCTTGCCCAAGGGTGACCTGCAGAGGAAAGGAGCTCTCCATCCTGCCATCGTCATATAAGCAGCATTCACATGAAAACGTAAACTAAAGGTAAATTACATACTGTACAATATTTACAAGAAAGAACACAATTAGAACAAAAAAAGTACAAAGTTGTCAAAGAGTGATTAATATTGTGCTACTCTGTTCAAGCAATGAATGGTTAAGGAGAGTTCGCAAACACGAGAAAATCTGCAGATGCTGGAATTTCAAGCAACACACGTAAAAATTGCTGGTGGAACGCAGCAGGCCAGGCAGCATCTCTAGGAAGAGGTACAGTCGACGTTTTGGGCCGAGACCCTTTGTCAGGACTAAGTGAAAGAAGAGATAGTAAGAGATTTGAAAGTGGGAGGGGGAAATCCAAAATGATAGGAGAAGACAGGAAAGGGAGGGATGGAGCTAAGAGCTGGAACGATAGGAGAAGACAGGAGGTGGGGGGGAGCTAAGCTAAGTTCCCTCCCTCCCCCTCCTGTCTTCTCCTATCATTTCGGATCTCCCCCTCCCCCTCCCACTTTCAAATCTCTTACTATCTCTTCTTTCACTTAGTCCTGACGAAGGGTCTCGGCCCGAAACGTTGACTGTACCTCTTCCTATAGATGCTGCCAGGCCTGCTGCGTTCACCAGCAATTTTTATGTGTGTTGGTTAAGGAGAGTTAGCTGTTCTTGAACCTGGTGGTCTGGGACTTAAGGCATCTGTACCTCCAGCCTGATGCAGCTGCAAGAAGGTGGCATCGCCTGGATGGTGGGGATCTTTGACAGATGTTTGCCTTCTTTAGGCAGTGCTTCCTGTAGGTACCACCAGGAGTGGGAAGGGATGTGCCCATGAGGTATGAGGCAAAATCCACTACTCCCTGCTGCTTCTGACGTTCCTGCCTATTTAAATTGCCATGCATCACTATTCTCTGTGGTGGCAGAGTCAAGTATTTGCAGCCAACTTCAGGGAGAAGTGTCATGGATGATGCATCCGTTTCCCCCTGACGTTTTGCTGTTATGGTTCTGCAGTCATCCCATGAAATGGCTGATAGCAAATGCATTAGGACCAGGCAATTTCATGTATGACACAGAATTGCAGCTGTATTACAAGCTCAGCAGTTTGAGTATGGTAACAAACCCGAGTTAACGCCTCAGGTTCGGCCGGCTCGTGTTCGTCAAGGGGAAAACAGCCTCTGGCCCCGCCAAACTGAGAAATCACGTTTGTGTGGATGTTGTGTAATGTTCCACCCAGTTACAAATCCACAATGCAAAATATCAGACAGTACACCATAAGCAATTAAATGATTGAACTTTATGAATCCTAATCTGAATATAGGGTCAGTAATGAAAACAAAAGAAGGGCCCATTTCAAGGAAAAGACAAAAGTGCACGTTGGAGCTCACAAATTCGCCATTCTTCCATCATCAGTCTCCTCCGAGCGTCACCGACCTTCGGACCCTCAGATCCCAGTCCATTCCATCTGGTGGTCTACCAGCTCTCTCCACACATGTCTTCCCTCTTCATCTCTCCTCGACCAAAGACCGCGAAAAATCTCCTTCCAGATTCACAAGACAGAGCAACAATCTCCTGATTGGCTAACATGCATAACCACAGTCCTGTTATCTCCAACCATAACCCAAGCATTGCTGATACAGAGAAACCGTTACCTCAGCAGTGAACATTGCAGAGGAGCCATTTCATTAGCAGTGAATCCTTACAGCGCATTACATGAGCAACACATACAAAATGCCGGAGGAACCCAGCAGTTCAGGCAGCATTGATGGAAAGGAATGTCAAGTCTCTTCAAGGAAAATGAAGGGAAGGGGAATGGAAGGGAGATGAAAAGAAGGGAATGGAAGGGAGATGAAGGGAAGGGGAATGGAAGGGAGGGGAATGGAAGGGAGAAGAAGGGAAGGGGAATGGAAGGGAGACGAAGGGAAAGGGAATGGAAGAGAGATGAAGGGAAGGGGAATGGAAGGAGTACAAGCTAGAAGGTGATATGCAAAGCCCACCTTCTTGTATTCCTTCTTATTCTGGCTTCTTTCCTTTACAGTCCTGATGAAGAGTCTCAGCTCAAAACATTGACTGCTTATTCGTTTCCATAGATACTGCTTGACCTGCTGAGTTCCTCCATTCTGGATTTCCAGCACCTCCGTAATCTCTTGTGGTTATGGTTACTATACTTAGAGGTATGGAACAATGTGGATATTTCTCAGTTATATTGCCTCCACAAAAATCACTACAAATCCATGCTTTTTCTCTCCAGTCCTGCTGAATGGTTTCAGCCTGAAATATCGACTGTACTCTTTTCCTAGATGTTGCCTGGCTTGCTGAGTACCTCCAGTGTTTTGTGTGTGTGGCTTGGATTTCCAGCATCGGCATATTTTTTTCTTGTTTGTGGTTGGACAAGTCCCTGCTCTCCAGTCACTGGCCCATGAGCTACTCTTGAACATCAGATGAATGACAGAAGGTACTTGCTTGCCAATGATCAGCTCGGGTTTTGCCTGCACCACTCTGCTCCAGACCTCCTCACAACCTTGGGCCAAACATTAGCAAAATGGCTGAGTTTCAGAATGTGGAACGAAGTGTGATGTCAGGAAGAATTAGTAAAAATGAAGTCAGCTGTAATCAAATGGGAAACCTGTCACTGTTTAGAGAACTACCTTGTGTAAAGAAAGGTGGCTGTTGGAACCCAGGTTATCACCGCAGGAGCTCTCTGTGCAGTTTTATAGACCCAACCATCTCCAGCGGCTTCTTTACATCATAATGTCATGAAGTAGCAGGTTCATGAGTGAATGTTTCCAGCATTTTGATTGTTTATTTCAGATTTCCAGGATTTCCAGATTTTTTTTTGTTAAAGAGAGATCCTAACCATTTACTTTTAAAGGCATTACGACTGGGGAGTTCAGAATCAGAATTATTATTATTGACTTGTCGTGAAATTTGTTGTTTGGTGACAGCAGTACTGTGTAATACATAAAATACAATAAGAAATATATTAGAACAAAAAGAAAGCAAAACTAATGAGGTAGTATTCAGGGTTTGCTGTTTGTTCAGAAATTTTATGGTGGAGGGAAGAAGCTGTTCCTAAAATATTGAGTGTGTGTCTTCAGTCCTCCTTTCTGGCAACTATTGACGGAGAACTTTACCAACATCAGCCACATAGCTATCTCAGCTAAAAGAGCAGTTAGAGGTGTACATTCCACAACAAGGGCTTATCTCCTGACATCTGAAAACCTTTCCATTATCTACAAAGCATGTTAGTTAGCACTGTTGTGGGATGCTCTCTGCTCGTCTCGATGAAGTGCATCTCTAATAACATTCAGTCTCTTCTCCATGAATTCAAACAGCCTGCCTGACTGGTGAGCCATCCACACCCACATTCCTTCCACCACTTTGGTGCCGTGTCCACAATCTACAAAATCTTTGCTATGAGTCAAAGATTATTGGGTGGACAGAAGAAAAGATTCAAGGACATCCTTTAAAAATGTTAGAAGCAAACCTGATTTAAATGACTCAAAAACAGCTTTTCATCCCTCAAACCATCCACCTGCCAGTTCTGTTGTCCATCCCCTGATTCATAGATTCTTTCGTGACAGAGTCCATGGGTCCCACATTGGCCCCAACAGCCTTCTTGGAACCCTCAGAAATGGACTGGAAGTAAGTCCCCCTCAATCCTGAGGGACAGCCAGAAGAAGAGATTGCAAGGCTACATAGATAGAGCTCCCAGCAATCGCCTCTGATCTGGGCCGACATTTACGTGCCGGGTGGCACCTAATTAATTAGCTTGTTTATTTCGGCTTTTTTCTTAAAGGTGTGCTGGGTGCGTTCCGACTACCGCTGCACCACTGCATTCTTCGCAGCACTGTATCGGTCCACGACCCGGAGGTTGGGGACCACTGCGCTAATGCATTAACTAGCACTGATCCTATCAGGGAGGTCAATAAATCTTTACTACTCTCCATCCACAATACTGATGTCTCTAATTGTTGATATGGTAGACTCCTGGGCCCAGAGAATCCTCTCCTCTCCAAGACCTCAAAAGTGGCACCAGAACATTAAGGAGTACGGTTTTGGAACCTGCAGCAAGGCTTCTAAAGTTGCACAAAGGTTTCCAGCAGCTCTTGGAAGGATGGGGTGCCTCTTTTTTGCAGGTGCAGGTGTGCCTCAGACTGCCTGTGCAGCTGACCCCAAAATTCCACTTCGTGAATGTGTGCATGTGCATTCCATGGCAACTAATTCTGTCTGGACTCCTGCAATAATGTTAGTGAGATGTGCATACAAACCTCAGGCACAGTCTGCACTGGGTCAGAGAGGAGCTGGTTCCTCACACATCACTAATCTATCACCATCAAAATCCTGAGCTGAGCCCCGACTATTGGATTAGAATTTCCTCGTGTACAAATTATGAAAATCAACAAATAGGACCAAAACTCTGCTCTAAATATGAACTTTCAAACCATATTGTATTATTACTGTAGCATTTGTCTTGTGGCTAAAATAAATCCCCAAAATACTCTTTATCTTATCATATATACTAGTCATCAGCAATGGACCGAACAAAGTGTTTACACAACTCGTAGATCTGATCAAAGCTCTGCAGGTTTTCTGCACCTGGATCACTTACATACACAGCTTCTGGATGAATCCATGATTCCCATATTGACTTCAATAGTCATCTCAGAACCCACAAAACTGGTTTGGAAGCAGGTCATGCTTGTGTCCCAGGGACTGCTCAAGAAGAAAATATACTCCTGAGCAAATGAGCAAACACAAAATGCAGGAAGAGCTCAGCAGGTCAGGAAGCATCTATAGAGAGGAATCAACAGTCGACACTCAGGTTGATAGTCTTCATTAAGATTGGCAAAGAAGGGGGAGAAAGCCAGTAGAAGGAGGTGGGGTTCCACCTCTCACCTCCCAACTTCCTATTTCATCTTCCCTCCCCACGCACCATCCACCTCACCTGGTCTCACCTATCAGCAGCCAGCATGAATTCCTTCCCCTTCCCCACCTTCCTTCTCTAGCTTCTGCCCCCTTCCTGTCAAACCCTGATGAAGACTCTCGACCCAAAATGTTGATTGATTATTCCCCTCCATAGATGCTGCCTGACCTGCTGAGCACCTTCAGCATTTTGTGTGTTGCTCTGAATTTTCAGCATCTGCAGAAGCTCTCGTGTTTATACTTAGCAAATTAAGCAGTCCATATCTAGAAACCATTCAGGGCTGATAACATTCTCACAATGATCACCTCCAATAAAAGAGCCTAACTGTCCAATCCTGACTTTAAATGGCATTACCTCATCCCCTATTGAAAACTTCCTGGGTGCCAACAGAAACTCTGAATAAAGAAGGAACATGAATACCACGCTACAATAGAATATTAGAGGTTGGGTATCTTGCGATGAGGGAGGCACCTCACCTCCTCACGTACCAAAGTCTTTCAACATCAGTAAGTTCACTCACTTGCCTTGAAGAGTGCAGCCCCAATAACATTCAAGGGACACAATACTTTTTAGGTTAAAGCAGTCTACCTGCATGACATCCCAACCTGAAAACTCATCCCTCTACCTGAAACTGTGGTGTGTATCATCTAGAAAATGCACTGCGATCCCTGCTAAGGGATAGCTCCTCCCAAAATGCACTGCAGTTACCTACCTACATATCTGGGATGGTACCTCCTAAACTTGTCACCTCAACTACCAGGAAGGAGAATGGGTTTAATAGATGGGAACACGAGATCCTGATAGTTCATGTCCTGATTTGGAAACACACTATCATTCTTTTACTGTCTTTTACCATCACCAATACCTCCACCAGAAGGATAGAGGAGGAGAATAATGCTGGTCTAGTCAATGATACCCTTGTCCTGACAAATGATTAAATTAAAAGAAAATGAAACGTCAATGTTTTAAAATTCACTGAGAGGCTGAAGATGAGCTGCCATTTTTGCAGACTTTAAGTTAACTAGTAATCTGAGGCAATTTGCAATTCATGGGCTCTCTTGCTGCAATCTAATTTCTGTGCTGCATGTTAATAGTGCTGTGCACATTACATTTTCTGTTACTTTGGCAACAAATTTTAAGCCATTTGTCAATGTAAATGAAAGGGAAAACTTGGGAATTTAATCTGCAGTGTTGCTATTTTTGCCTCTTGTTGGCTATCCTGTTCCTCTAGTACTTTTTGTTTAATTGATTTACAAAGATGGCACAGAGTAGAAACATTAATACTGACTGATATTTTTTGCTTCTGATTAAGAGCATCTCCTTTTACTTTTGCATTGTAGGGAGAGGAAAGATCATTGGTTTAAAATGCATTTAATTCAAGGCAAGAAATTTGACAGATAAGGTAGATGAACTCTGGGCAAGGATTGGGTCTGAGGACTGGGATATTTTAGCCATAACTGGAATATGGCTGGGAGTCAGGCAGAACTGGCAGCTCAATTTTTCATGACACAGATGGTACCGGTGTGAAAGAGGTGCTGGTATGAGAAGGAGAGGAGTTGATTCTTGATGAAAGAGGACATAATGATGGTCATTATAGGTGATATTTTTGGGGAATCATCCAGTGAACCCATATGTGTTGTGTATTTAATATTGTAAATATATAGTTTGAAATTCTTTAAACCAGACATTACTTACTGTGGTCACACCATTGATGCCCAGGATTACACAAGTGTGCTGAGAAAATTCAAACAGTGGTGGACACCCCAAGGTCAAAGGACCTGTCACAGTTGCAATCATTTTTTAGAATTTGTCAATGACTATAACAGGTTCCTGCTAAACCTGACTACTGTGCTCCATCCATTGAACTCATTACTACAGATCGGGAAGAAATGATAATGGACAAAGCAGTGTGAGGTGGCTTTCCGAAAGGCAAAGGAAATGCTGACGTCAGATATTGTACTCGTCCAGATCGTCCAGTGAACCTTGTGGTATACGTGCAGTCATATCACATGTTATGGGTGAGGGAAGTGAACGCCACATAGCCTTTGTATCATGTTCCATTACCACTGCAGAGAAAAATTACCCACAGATTGACAGAGGCCTCTGGCTGCCCCTGAAGAAGGGTCCCTGCATTCGAATGGTCTCTCTCTCCCTCGATGCTGACGGAGGATGGTGCCAAAGCAAGGTTTAATTGATGCAGATGGTGGATTGGACTCTATGGTTCACAATATGATGTGTTTCTGGTTTCTGGTTACCCCTTTTTTGGTGCATTTTAGGTGATTTTGAATCAGAGCAGCCTACAGATAATGAACACAAAATACTCTGCAGATGCCGGAGTCAAAGCAACACTCACAACACGCTGGAGGAACTCAGCAGGTCGGGCAGCATCCGTGGAAACGATCAGTCGACGTTTCGGGCCGGAACCCTTCGTCAGGACTGAAGAGGGAAGGGGCTGAGGCCCTATCCCTTTCCCGCTTCAGTCCTGATGAAGGGTTCAGACCCGAAATGTTGACTGATCATTTCCATGGATGCTGCCCAACCTGCTGAGTTCCTCCAGCGTGTTGTGAGTACTGCAGATAATGAATACTGAGCTGAACTGAATATGCCTGGACTCCTTCCATTTTGTGTTTTATACACTATGTTTTTCACTCATTTTTATTTCTGTTGCCATTTGCGCAATTTGTTTTTTTTTGTGCATGGGGGGGTATTATTTTCTTTGAATGGGTTCCACGGTTTTCCTTTGTTTCGTGGCTGTCTGTGGGGAAGACGAATTTCTGGGTTGTATACTGCATACATACTTAAATGTAATTTGAACCTTTGAATATTTGAGTCTGGTTTGGGGTGTAAAATGTTTAAAAGTTCAAAGTAAGTTTATTATCAAAGTGCGTATATGTCACCATATACAATCCAGAGATTTGTTTTCTTGCGAGCATACTCAGTAAATCTAAGAACTGTATTAGAATCAATGAGAGACTGCACCCAACAGTGTGGACAACAACTAATGCGCAAAAGACAACAAACTGGGAAAATACCAGCTATAAGAAAACATAATAAGGATACATAAATAAACAAAAAATATCAAGAACATGAGATGAAAAGTCATTGAAAATGAGTCCGTAGGTTGTGGGAACTATTCAGTGAGGGGGCAAGACGTTGAATGAAATTATCCCCACTGGTTCAAGAGCCTGATGATTGAGGAGTAATAATTGTTCCTGAACCTGGTGGTGTGACTCCTGAGGCCTCTGTACCTTCTTACTGCAGGCAGCAGTGAGAAGAGAACGTGACCTGCGTGGTGGGTGTCCCTGATGATGGATTTTGCTTTCCTGCAGCAGTGTGCCATATATATGTGTTAAATGGAGGGAAGGACTTTACCCATGACGGACGGAGTCATGTCTACTACTTTTTGTAGTATTTTTCCATTCAAGGACAATGGTGTTTCCATTCCAGCCTGTGATGCAACAAGTATATTCTTCACCATGGATCTATAGAAGTTTGGCAAAGTATTAGGTGTCATAGAAACATAGAAACATAGTAAATAGGTGCAGGAGTAGGCCATTCAGCCCTTCGAGCCTGCACCGCCATTTATTATGATCATGGCTGATCATCCAACTCAGAACCCTGCACCAGCCTTCCCTCCATACCCCCTGATCCCCGTAGCCACAAGGGCCATATCTAACTCCCTCTTAAATATAGCCAATGAACTGGCCTCAACTGTTTCCTGTGGCAGAGAATTCCACAGATTCACCACTCTCTGTGTGAAGAAGTTTTTCCTAATCTCAGTCCTAAAAGGCTTCCCCCTTATCCTCAAACTGTGACCCCTCATTCTGGACTTTCCCAACATCAGGAACAATCTTCCTGCATCTTGCCTGTCCAATCCCTATAGGATTTTATACATTGCAATCAGATACCCCCTCAATCTTCTAAATTCCAACGAGTACAAGCCCAGTTCATCCAGTCTTTCTTCATATGAAAGTCCTGCCATCCCAGGAATCAATCTGGTGAACCTTCTTTGTACTCCCTCTATGGCAAGGATGTCTTTCCTCAGATTAGGGGACCAAAACTGCACACAATACTCCAGGTGTGGTCTCACCAAGGCCTTGTACAACTGCAGTAGTACCTCCCTGCTCCTGTACTCGAATCCTCTGGCTATAAATGCCAGCATACCATTCACCTTTTTCACCGCCTGCTGTACCTGCATGCCCACTTTCAATGACTGGTGTATAATGACACCCAGGTCTCGTTGCACCTCCCCTTTTCCTAATCGGCCACCATTCAGATAATAATCTGTTTTCCTATTTTTGCCACCAAAGTGGATAACTTCACATTTATCCACATTAAATTGCATCTGCCATGAATTTGCCCACTCACCTAACCTATCCAAGTCACCCTGCATCCTCTTAGCATCCTCCTCACAGCTAACACTGCCGCCCAGCTTCGTGTCATCCGCAAACTTGGAGATGCTGCATTTAATTCCCTCATCCAAGTCATTAATATATATTGTAAACAACTGGGGTCCCAGCACTGAGCCTTGCGGTACCCCACTAGTCATTGCCTGCCATTCTGAAAAGGTCCCGTTTATTCCCACTCTTTGCTTCCTGTCTGCTAACCAATTCTCTATCCACATCAATACCTTACCCCCAATACCGTGTGCTTTAAGTTTGCACACTAATCTCCTGTGTGGGACCTTGTCAAAAGCCTTTTGAAAATCCAAATATACCACATCCACTGGTTCTCCCCTATCCACTCTACTAGTTACATCCTCAAAAAATTCTATGAGATTCGTCAGACATGATTTTCCTTTCACAAATCCATGCTGACTTTGTCCGATGATTTCACCACTTTCCAAATGTGCTGTTATCACATCTTTGATAACTGACTCTAGCAGTTTCCCCACCACCGACGATAGGCTAACCGGTCTATAATTCCCTGGTTTCTCTCTCCCTCCTTTTTTAAAAAGAGGAGTTACATTAGCCACCCTCCAATCCTCAGGAACTAGTCCAGAATCTAAAGAGTTTTGAAAAATTATCACTAATACATCCACTATTTCTTGGGCTACTTCCTTAAGCACTCTGGGATGCAGACCATCTGGCCCTGGGGATTTATCTGCCTTTAATCCCTTCAATTTACCTAACACCACTTCCCTACTAACATGTATTTCGCTCAGTTCCTCCATCTCACCGGACCCTCTGTCCCCTACTATTTCCAGAAGATTATTTATGTCCTCCTTAGTGAAGACAGAACCAAAGTAATTATTCAATTGGTCTGCCATGTCCTTGCTCCCTATAATCAATTCACTTGTTTCTGTCTGTAGGGGACCTACATTTGTCTTTACTAGTCTTTTCCTTTTTACATATCTATAAAAGCTTTTACAGTCAGTTTTTATGTTCCCTGCCAGTTTCCTCTCATAATCTTTTTTCCCCTTCCTAATTAAGCCCTTTGTCCTCCTCTGCTGAACTCTGAATTTCTCCCAGCCCTCAGGTGAGCCACTTTTTCTGGCTAATTTGTATGCTTCTTCTTTGGAATTGATACTATCCCTAATTTCTCTTGTCAGCCACGGGTTCACTACCTTCCTTGATTTATTCTTTTGCCAAACTGGGATGAACAATTGTTGTAGTTCATCCATGCAATCTTTAAATGCTTGCCATTGCATATCCACCGTCAATCCTTTAAGTGTCATTTGCCAGTCTATCTTAGCTAATTCACGTCTCATACCTTCAAAGTTACCCCCTTTAAGTTCAGAACCTTTGTTTCTGAATTAACTATGTCACTCTCCATCTTAATGAAGAATTCCACCATATTATGGTCACTCTTAGCCAAGGGGCCTCTCACGACAAGATCGCTAATTAACCCTTCCTCATTGCTCAAAACCCAGTCCAGAATAGCCTGCTCTCTAGTTGGTTCCTCGACATGTTGGTTCAAAAAACCATCCCGCATACATTCCAAGAAATCCTCTTCATCAGCACCTTTTACCAATTTGGTTCACCCAATCTACATGTAGATTGAAGTCACCCATTATAACTGCTGTTCCTTTATTGCACACATTTCTACTTTCCTGTTTAATACCATCTCCGACCTCACTACTACTGTTAGGTGGCCTGTACACAACTCCCACCAACGTTTTCTGCCCCTTAGTGTTGTGCAGCTCTACCCATATCGATTCCACATCTTCCCGGTTTATGTCCTTCCTTTCTATTGCGTTAATCTCATCTTTAACCAGCAACGCCACCCCACCTCCTTTTCTTTCATGTCTATCCCTCCTGAATATTGAATATCCCTGAATGTTGAGCTCCCATCCTTGGTCACCCTGGAGCCATGTCTCTGTGATCCCAACTATATCATAATCATTAATAACAATCTGCACTTTCAATTCATCCACCTTGTTACGAATGCTCCTTGCATTGACACACAAAGCCTTCAGGCGCTCTTTTACAACTCTCTTAGCCCTTATACAATTATGTTGAAAAGTGGCCCTTGTTGATGCTTGCCCTGGATTTGTCGGCCTGCCACTTTTTCTTTTCTCCTTACTACTTTTTGCTTCTACCCTCACTTTACACCCCTCTGTCTCTCTGCACTGGTTCCCATCCCCCTGTTGTGAACTAACCAACTCTTGCCTTGCCTCTTTAATTTGATTCCCACCCCCCAACCATTCTAGTTTAAAGTCACCTCAGTAGCACCCGCTAATCTCCCTGCCAGGATATTGGTCCCCCTAGGATTCAACTGTAACCCGTCCTTTTTGTACAGGTCACGCCTGCGCCAAAAGAGGTCCCTGAATCTTCGCAAACTTCTAAGGGAGTAGAAACACAGCCGTGCTTTCTTTGTAATTGCACTTATGTCTTGGGACCAGGACAAGTCCTCTGAAATAATAACACTGAGGAATTTAAAGTTGCTCTCCCTCTCCACCTCTGATTCCCTGATGATCACTGGCTCATGGATCTCCAGTTTCCTCCTCCTGAAGTCAATAGTCAGCTCCTTGGTCTTGCTGACATTGAGTGAGAGGTGGTTGTTGTTGTGACACCACACAGCCAGATTTTCAATCTCCCTCCCATATACTGATTTGTCTTCATCTCTGATTTGGCTAACAACAGTGTTGTTGTGCTTAGCCTCACAGTCATAAGTGTAAAGCAAGTCGAGCAGGCTTGTAGTGCACCTGTGCAGATGGAGATTATGGAGGAGATTTTGTTGCAAATCTGAACTGACTGGGGTCTGCCAGTGAGAAAATCAAGGATCCAATTTAACAAGGAAGTATTGAGGCCAAGGTCTTGAAACTTATTGATTTGTTTTGAGGGGATGGTGGTACTGAATGCTGAGCTGTAGTCAATAAAGAGCATCCTGATGTATGCAACTTTGATGTCCAGGTGTCCCAGGACTGAGAGAAGAGCTAATGAGATGGCATCTGCTGTTGACCTATTATGATGGTCGGCAAATTGGAGTGGATTCAAGTTGCTTCTCAGGCAGGAGCTGATGGGTTTTATCACCATCCTCTCAAATCGTTTCTTCACAGTGAATGTAAGTGCTACTTCATCGATTCAAGTTTACTCCAGAATTGGCACTTCGTCCATTAGAAGTTTTCTGGAGGTTGGACCTCGACCTCTTGTATCTTACTTGGTCGGCAGACTTGAATACCTCTGGTCTGGCCTTTAGCAGACTGTGGATCTTTTGGTTCATCCAGGTGTTCTGGTTGGGGAAGACTGAACAACTTTGTTGGAATACTCCATTCTACAACTGTTTTTATAATGTCTGTGACAACCGTAGTGTATCTTTTCAGATACACTGATGAGCCTCCTGTGACCCCCCTCGTCATCGACCTTATCTTTAGAGTCTTTCTCTTTAGCCTCTGCCTGTATGCAAGTAGGAGAAGGACAGCCAAGCGATCAGGTTTCCTAAAGTGTGGTCTGGGTATGGAATGGTAGCCATTCCTCATCATATTTATAGCAGTAGTCTAACATTTTGGGAACTCTGGCATTTCAGGTTATATGCTGATGAGCTGAGATATCTTCAAATAAACCTGGTTGAAGTCCCTGACTATGATTTGAGATGCATTGGGGTGGGTTGTTTCTTGTTTGGTGATGGCAGCATGCAGTATGTCAAGTGCCTGATTACAGCTGGTCAATGCTGGTATGTAAACTGCGATCAGGATCATGAAGGAGAACTCTCTAGGTAAATAGTTTGTTCAGCAGTTGATCGTCAGGTGTTGCAGCTCAGCGGAAACACAAGTACGACAAAACTGCCGCAGTGGAGGACCGCAGAGAGTTTATCATGAAACAACCTGCCACCGTTTGCCTTTACCAAGCCAGCAGTTTGGTCCACCCATTGTATTGAGACCAGTACTTGTATGGGAGAAAGCTAACCCTCACTTCTGATCATCAACCACTAGCGTCTGTTCTCAATCCACAGAAACCTGTTCCACTAACAGCAGCACCGTGAATGCAGAGTTAGACTTTGTTTCTCAGAGGACACAATTAAAAGATCAAACTTAAGAGGACAGCTAATCATGGAATCACTGATGGATTGTTCCGTGTACCTTTGGAAAAGGAAATACCTGATAAATTTAGAAAAGAGGGCATTCCCCCTGGCATATTTTCCCTAATGCAAATCAATAGTCTCCCTATTATGGTGGAGATGATCCAAAGGGAAACCAGAAAAGACCCCATACTGTCTCAGGTCTACATGGCAACCCAAACTGACTGGAATGTGCAGCAGAAATTCCAGTTCTCCCATTTTTACCACCGCTGGGATGAACTTGCCCTTGACAGGGGGTTGCCTTATGTGGAGATTAAGAGTTGTCCTACCATCCAAGCCGAGAGCTAAGGTGTTGGAGGAGCTACATACCGGTCATCTAGGCATGGTCAAAATAAAAGCATTGACTTGAAACTTTGTCTGGTGGCCTGGGATAGATCAGCAATTCAAGCAGCTTGACATACACTAGTTAGGATGCCAACAAGTCCAGAAGATGCCAAGAGTAGCAACTCTCCTGGGAATGGCCTACATTGCCCTGGCAGAAGATTCATGTGGATATTGCCAGACCATTCATGGGCACAAGTTTCTTGGTAGTACACACTATACTATATAATACAACTACTATACAGACATCCACAGCATAGTAAATTTTGAATTGTCCCCTTCAGGTCTAAAGATTTAATTGGTGTGGTGGATTTCTTACTCTTGTGGGATAACGCTTTCCTGACAAGGGGAGTCATGCTTTTTGGGAGGTGGAAGTTATGACTGTGAAATAATCTCAGGTTCTGGGGCCACCTCCATGGTGGTTGTAGCTGACTCTGGGACTGCAAGAAGTGATTCTGACAGCTCTGGATGTCACCCCCTCTAACAATCGACTCTACTCTCCTCAATTGATTGATGTGTCCTCTCCAGATGACATCAGACACAATGGTCCAGTTCCGTCCTTAATCTTTCCAAGTACCTACTTTTGATCACCTCTTTAGTCCCTCGCCAGGACCGCTTATCCAGGAGTGAAGCATCAAACCACATTGTTTGAGAAGCCCTCAAATTGCTTCAGCTGTTTGTCCTGCACACTCCTTCTGAGACTGGGTTTGAGGAGACCCAAGCGAGAGTGCGTAGGTGGTGAGTTGTTGGTTGTGGAGTGGGCTGTATTGTGATATGCAAGGTATGCAAGGAGGACATTGGTGAGCTTCTGATTTAGTGTCTGTGTAATGTGTTCTGCTGACATTTCAAACCTTTCTGCCAAGCCACTTATAGCTGAGTGGTACCATACCGATGTAATATGACCTGTTCTTTTCATTTTCGGGAATGACTGAAACTGTTCCGTAACAAAATGTGGTCCATTGTCACTGGCTAAAGTGTCCTGGGACACCAGTTCTTGAGAAGAGGCTTCTCAACTCATCAACAGAGTGCGAAGCTGTAGTGGAGGCTATTGGGAACCTTCCTGGCTACTTCATAGCTGCATCCAAGAAATTTGTGCCCATGAATGGTCCAGCAAAATACACATGCATCCTCTGCCAGGGCAATGTAGGCCATTTCCAGGAGAGGTGCTGCTTTGGCATCTTCTAGACATGTTGGCATCCTGACTCGTGTATAGCAAGCTGCTTGATCAATCCCAGGCCACCAGACAAACCTTCGAGCCAATGCTTTTATTTTGATCATGCCTAGATGGCCAGCATGTAGCTCCTCCTATACCTTAGCTCTCAGCTTGGATGGTACAGCAACTCTCACCCTCCACATAAGGCAACCTCCATCAAGGGCAAGATCATCCCAGTGGTTGTAAAAATGGGGAACTCGAAATTCTGCTGCACATTTCATCCATTTTGGGTTCCCATATAGACCTACGACAGTGTGGGGTCTTTTCTCGTTTCCCTTTGGATCATCTCTGCCGCAATAGAGATGATTTTCATTAGAGAGGATACGTCAAGAGGAGTGTCCTCTTCTGATCAGGTACTTCCTTTGCCATTAGTAAACAGGACAATCCACCAGCATTTCCATGATTAGTCGTCCTCTTGAGTTCGATTTTTTAATTTTGTCCTCCAAGAAACAGAGCCCAACTCTCTGTTGGGCTGCTGCTGTTAGTGGAACACCGTCCTGCTGATTGAAAATAGACACCAGTGGTTGATGATCAGTAATGAAGGCACACTCTATCCCATATAGGTGCTGGTTGAAATATTTTACACTCAAACCAGACTCCAGGCCTCTCTGTAAATGTGTGTGTAACTTCTCTGCAGCGGTAAGGGAACGTGAAGCAGAGTCTATGGGCTGTTCTCTTCCATCACTCATAACATGTGACATGACTCATTGAAAGAAAAACATGGAGCTGGGAATAATGAATCTATTTTTTTCTTACTTTAACGTGGCACACACTTCAAACGCGGCAGCGTAATTACGTATGCCATTCACATACTTTTACATATATATCCTGGAATGAATTATGTAAATAACAAATAATGCTTAACTAAGCAATATATTTACAATATTACTCTAATATTACTAAAGTACTAAATGTACAAGGTGTAGGTGAGGTCACACTTCGAGTATAGTGTACAGTTTTTGCCATCCTGTTATAGGAAAGATGTCATTAATTTACAAAAAACAAAGAAAATTTACTTGGATGATGCCTGGACTTTGGGCCTGAGTTACAAGGAGGGGTTGCATAGACTAGACTATTACGTGGAACAAAGGAAATTGTGGTATGACCTAACAGACGTATATAGTACCATGAGATGCATAAACAGGGCAGAAGTCTTTCCCACGGAGGAGGTGCAAAAAGTAAGAGGACAAAGGTTTATGATTAGAAGCAAGAGGCTTAAAAGAAACATCTATGGTAGCTTCTTCACACAGAGGGTGGTGTGTATTTGGAAGAAAAAGTGGTTGAGGGAGGCACATTAGCAGTTAGCGTGACACTGTATCAGCTTGGGACATTCTGGAGTCTGAACTTCAATTTCGGCACTGCTCTGTAAGGAATCTTTGTACATCCTCCCTGTTGAACGCGTGGGTTTTCCTCGGGTGCTCTGGTTTCCTCTGACAGTCCAAATACATACGGATAGGCTAATTGGTCATTGTAAATTCTCCCGTGATTAGGTTAGGGTTAATCGGGTTTGTCAGGGGTTGCTGAGGTGGCGTGACTCAAAAGGCCAGAAGGGCCTACTCCATGCTGTACTGCTAAAATAAAAGATAAAATAAAATAAATTTAAAAGCACATGGATAGGAGGGCTTTAGGGGGCTATGGGCCATATGAGGCTGATGGCACTAGCTTGCTGGACAACACAGTCAGCATGGATCATTTGGGCTGAGAGGACTGTTTGCATGCTGTATGGAACCTAGAGTCAAACTCTTAAACCCCTCCTGAACGTGACCCTATTGACTCTTTCAGGTTGACATCAGGGAAGTGGGAATTTTTTGTGTAGGGCTTCTTGTCCAGGGTCTTACCCTGCAAACAACGTCAAAAATCTGTTTTGTCCCTGACAGCACTCTCCAGAAACTCCAAGTGAAGGCTAGAGCCCATTATTTTATTCCACTAAATGTTGCAAGATCAGTGTTAGTGACTTGAATATAATTGTATTTCCTATCTATCACTTTTATACCTAATGATAAAAGGAGGTCTTTAGTTGCACTGGGCCCTTGTGGGCTCCCACAGAAGCAATCCCATTATTATTTCCATTATTTCCTGTCTCCCTTTCCCCAACACTCCTGCAATTTATTCACTCTTGAACGTGCATCTATTCTTGATTCTGTTTGTCATAAACCTTCATGAACATATTATTTGATTTCTGCCTGTCCTCTCAGCACAACTTTGATTTTTAATTTTTTTTACAACTTGGAAATACAGCATGAGACAGGCCATTCTGGCCTTTCGAGTCATGCTACCCCTAGCCTGATCATGGGACAATTTATAATGACCAATTAACCTTCCAACCAGTACATCTTTGGACTGTGAGAAGAAACTGGAGCACTCGGAGGAAACCCACACAGTCACGGGGAGAACGTACAAACTCCTTACAGGCAGCAACAGGAATTGAAGCCGTGTCACCTGTACTGTAAAACGTTGTGCTAATCACTATGGTGCTGTGCTGCCCATTGATGTATGGGAGGAAATCAGAGCACCCAGAGAAACTCACACAGTTATAGGGAGAAGGTACAATCTCCACAAGATCAGGACTGAAGCCACAAATCTGAGTGAGACACCAGAACTTATTGCCATGCCTCCATGGAATCTTTGTGTTTTCCTGGCTGTCCACTTCTGGGAGTATTCTTCAGTCTGCTGGGATGGTGAACATCTCTGATGCTTTATTTACATATGAAGGCATTGGAGCCAGTGAAAAGGAGATTGAACTGAATCAGATGCTGGATTATAAGAAATCCCTGCTGGCAAACTGGCAAGATCTATCTAGATAATTGTAAGCACGATGATTGTTGAAGTCTTGCAGAGGCAGTAAAATCTGGGCCCAGACTCTTATTCGGGTTCTCTGCACACTAGAATATGAGCAGCTTGCTAGAGAATTCTCTGAATTACATCCTTGTTGAGTGCAGTGAAATGAAAACCAATAATGTCGGGGTTCCTGCCCTGACTCTCCTTCAGGCACAGGTTCCTATTTATGGCAGATGGATGTTTTGCTTCAGGTAAAAACCTCCAGAAATTCAAAGTGAAAGCCAAAACCCATCACTTACATGTCCTTTGAAGGATTCTACCGGTGACCACTGGGATATTAAAAGCAAATAAGGAACATAAGAGATAGAAGCAGAATCAGGCCATTTGGCCCATCAAGTTTGCTCTGCTATTTCATCATGGCTGATCCAATTTTCCTTTCAGCCCCAATCTCCTGCCTTCTCTCCATATCCCTTCATGTCCTGACCAATTGTGAATCTTAGACTATAATACATTAAATACATTATACTCGCTGATATTTTGGAAATAAAATCTGAGCTATTTTTCAAAAGTAGATCATGGTTTTTAAAAAATGGTGTAGAGTCAAGAGATAAATAGTAGCAATGAATTTGGACAAATTATCTATTAGGTCACAGTTAGAATACCGTGCACAATTCTGGTTAATCCATAATGAATGTAGCCAATGTTGGTTGGAGCATTTTTGAAAGTTTACGGGTTTACTATACACCATCAGGATAGATCTATAGAGTCTCTCAGAAGCAGAGGTGGAGGAGTATGCCTCATGATCAACTCTTCTTGGTGCACAAATGTATCAGTGCTGTCCCAATTCTGCTCACTAGACCTGGATCATCTTGCAATTAAATGCCATCCATTTTACCTACCACGGGAGATTTCTGTGATCATTTTGGTAGCAGTGTACATTCCACCTCAGGCCAATGTCAATCAGGCTTTAGCTGATCTGAGTAATGGAACCAACATGCACGAAACAGCGCACCCTAACACCTTCACCATCATTTTGGGGGTTTTTAACCAGACCAGGCTGAAAAAAATCACTAAACAATTACCACCAACAGATCACTTGCAATACCAGAGGAGACAACACACTGGACCATTGCTACACCACCATCAAGAATGCCTACCGTACTATTCCACACCCTCACTTTGGGAAATCTAATCACCTAGCTGTACTTCTACTCCCTGAATATAGGCAGAGACTGAAGACTGCAGCACCAGCAGTGAGGACCAAGAAGATATGGACAAGGGGAGCACAGGAGCGTTTGGGACTGCTTTGAATTGGTGATCTTTGAACCTGGATGAGTTTGCTGCAGTTGTTACCAACTTCATTAAAACCTGTGTGGATGAGTGTGTGCCTACAAAGACCTGCTGTACATTCCCAAACCAAAAGCCATGGATGAACCAGGAGGTACATTCTCTACTGAAGGCCAGATTTGTGGCATTCAAGTTTGGTGACCCAGGCCTGTACCAGAAAACCAGGTATGATTTGCGGAGGGCTATTTCAAGGGCAAAGAGACAACTTAGAATGAGGCTGGAGGTGACATCGGATGTATGACAACTCTGGTAGGGTTTGCAAGACATTACTTCCTACAAAGCAAAACCAAGTAGCATGAATGGCAGTGATGCTTCACTACCAGATGAACTCAATGCCTTCTGTGCCCGCTTTGAAAGGGAGAATATAACTACAGCTGTGAAGATTCCTGCTGCACACGGTGACTCTGTGATCTCTGTCTCGGAGGCCGTTGTTAGGCTGTGTTTAAAGCAGGTGAACCCTCACAAGGAGAAAGGCCCCAAAGAAGTACCTGGTAAGGCTCTGAAAACGTGCCAACCAACTGGCGGGAGTATTCAAGGACATTTTCAACCTCTCACTGCTATGAGTGGAAGTTCCCAATTGCTTAAAAAGGCAACAATTATACCAGTGCCTAAGAAGAACAATGTGAGCTGCCTTAATGACTGTCGCCAAGTAAAATTCACATCTACAGTGATGAAATGTTTTGAGAGGTTGGTCGTGACTAGACTGAATTCCTGCCTTAGCAAGGACCTGGACCAATTGCATTTTGCCTATCACCACAATAGGTCTATGGTAGACGCAATCTCCATGGCTCTTCACATGGCCTTAGACCACCTGGACAATACGAACACCTATGTCAGGTTGCTGTTCATTGACTGTAGCACAGCATTTAACACCATCATTCCCACAATCCTAATTGATAAGTTACAGAACCTGGGCCTCTGTACTTCCCTCTGTAATTGACTCCTGACATCCTAACTGGAAGACCACAATCTGTGCGGATTGAGATAATATCTCCTCCTTACTGACGATCAGCACTGGTGCACCTCAGGGGTGTGTGCTTAGCCCACTGGTCTACTCTCTCTATACCCATGACTGTGTGGCTAGGCTTAGCTCAAATACCATCTATAAATTTGCTGATGATACAACCATTGTTGGAAGAATCTCAAGTGGTGACAAAAGGGTGTGTAGGAGCAAGATATACTAACTAGTGGAGTGGTGTTGCACTCAACGTCAGTAAGACAAAAGAGCTGATTGTGGAGTTCAGGAAGGGTAAGATGAAGGGACACATACCAATCCTCATAGAGGGATCAGAAGTGGACAGAGTGAGCAGTTTCAAGTTCCTGGGTGTCAAGATCTCTGAGGATCAAACCTGGTCCCAATGCATTGATGCAGCTCTAAAGAAGGCAAGACAGCGACTATACTTCATTAGGAGTTTGGAGAGATATGGTATGTCAACAAATACACTCAAAAACTCCTATAGAAGTACCATGGAGAGCATTCTGACAAGCTGTATCGCTGTCTGGTATGGGAGAGCAACTGCACAGGACCAAAAGAAGCTGTAGAGGGTTATAAGTTTAGTCGGCTCCATCTTGGGTACTAACCTACAAAGTACCCGGGACACCTTCAAGGAGCGGTGTCTCAGAAAGGCAGCGTCCATTATTAAAGACCTCCAGCACCCAGGGCATGCCCTTTTCTCACTGTTACCATCAGGTAGGAGGTACAGAAGCCTGAAGGCACACACTCAGCGATTCAGGAACAGCTTTTTCCCCTCTACCATCTGATTCCTAAATGGACATTGAACCCGTGAACTTTTTCAAAATATATTATTTCTGTTTTTGCACAATTTGTAATCTCCAATGTACATGTACTGTAATTGATTGATTATTTATTTATTTATTTTTTTATTTTCTTCTTCTATATTATGTATTGCATTGAACTGCTGCTGCCAAGTTAACAAATTTCACGACACATGCCGGTGATAACAAACCTGATTCTGATTCTGATAATGACTGGTTTAGCTGAAGTTTCTGAAACTAATTCCAGGAACGACCTCAGCATTAAAATATTCTCAGGGCTTTCCCTCATATTTAGGGACTGAGTGCGTTAGTTGTGGTGAGCAAGAGTTCAGTAGCTGTCAGGCACAAACTGGAAGGTAGAGAAGCAAATAAAGAAAGTATTAAAACAAGGATTAATAGTAATAGCAGCTCAAGGAAGTGACTTTCTACAGCAGAGGACAACAATGAATACCTCTACCTTGATCTAAGTTCAACACAGTTAACATTTTGAATTCTCTGGTATATACACATACATTATCAATCAAATATTATTAATGAAGGGGTCTGAAAATTCCAATGTAATTGAGTAGAAATGCTTGCATTTCCTTACTCAGTTGATGGCCTTTCCAGTGCCCACTCCAAGACAACCAGCTGACATCTATTATGGGATAACAAATGCTTTTGCTGCAGGCACTCATCTCTTCACACAGAGCTCTGAAGAATTTAACTAACATTGGGCTTTTAATCAGTTTACGCTTTTCAGAAATGAGTCCAATACTTCACTCAGATTAAACTTGAAGAATATAGTGGGTCAATGTTGTATCAGCTACAAGTTTTTGAACATTTGTTATTAAGCCTGATTTACAAGCCACAGTTTTCCTGGCTCCATCTGCACTGATCCCTACTAGAGTCAGTTGATTCTGACTCAGAAAACTTTCGGGCTTGTTGATCTTTAGTATTGCATTTGTCAGCACATTAACACAATGACAATCGTGAATTAAAAATTGATTTTATGAACTTAAATTTAAGAAAATATCATTATATTTCATGTCACTCAATATACAAAACACTATATTTACAAATATTGTTATTTGAGGCAGTCCAGAGAAATCTATTGATTCCAAATAATGGGCAAATTTTTCTGTTGTATTTTCCACACAATTATTCCAATAATAGCGTTTCTGAATAGTTCTTGGAACTCAATTATTTCAGAAGGAGATTATTCTTCTCCTTTACCCAAAAGGTTTTTATAACAGCTTTTACACAAGGCTTGATAACATTTCTCCTACAATCTCAGGGTTATGTCAATGCACAGTGCTGTGCTGCAGGATAAGACCATAAGATATAGGAGCAGAACTAGGCTATTTGACCCATCGAATCTGCTCATCATGACTGATCCTATTTTCTTCTCAGCCCCAATCTCCTTCCTTCTCCCCACATCCCTTATGCTCTGACCAATCAAGAATCTATCAACCTCTGCCTTACATATGCATAAAGACATGGGCTTCACAGATGCCTGTGGCAAAGAATGCCCCAGATTCGCCACCATTTTAAAGAAATTCCTCTTCATCTCTATACTAAAAAGACATCCCTCTATTCTGAGGCTGTGTCCTCTGATCTTAGACTCTCCCACCGTTAGAAACATGCTCTTCACATTCACTCTATTAAGGCTTTTCACTATTTGATAGGTTTGAACAAGGTCACCCCACATTCTTCTGAATTCTAGTGAATACCGGCCCAGAGCCATCAAACACTCTTCATATGACAAGCTATTCAAACCTACAATCAGTTTTGTGAAACTCCGTTGAACTCTCTCCAGTTTCTGCACATCCTTTCTGAGTTAAGTGGCCCAGACCTGCTCACAATACTCCAAGTGAGGCCTCACCAGTGCTTTATAAAGTTTCAGCATTACATCCTTGCTTTTATACTCTCGTCCTCTTGAACTGAATGCTAGCATTGCATTTGCCTTCCTCCCCACAGACTGAACCTGCAAATTAACCATTAGGGAATCCAGCATAAGGACTCCCAGGTCCCTTCGCACCTCAATTTTTTTTGTGTATTTTCTCTCTATTTAGAAAATAGTCAACCCTTTCATTTCTTCTACCAAAGTTCATGAACATACATTTTCCGACGCTGTATTCCATCTGCCATTTCTTTGCCCATTATCCTAATCTGTCTAAATTCTTCTGTAGCCTCTCTACTTCCTCAAAACTACCTGCCCCTCCCCTACCTTCATACCATCTGCAAACTTTGCAACAAAGCCATTAATTCCATCTTCCAAATCATTGACATATAACATAAAAAGAATCGGTCCCAACACAAACTCCTGTGGAACACCACTAGTCACTGCAGCCAGCCAGAAAAGGCTCCCTTTATTCCCACTCTTTGCCTCCTGCCAATCAGCCACTGCTTTATCCATGCTAGAATATTCCCTGTAATACCATGGGCTCATAGCTTGTTGAGCAGCCTGGTGTGATACCTCATCAAAGGCCTTCTTGAAAATCCAAGTACACAACGTCAGTTGATTCTCCTTTGTCTATCCTGCTTGCTATTTCTTCAAAGAATTCCAACAGATTCTTAAGGCAAGATTTTCCATGCTGACGATGGCCTATTTTATCATGTGTCTCCTGCAATTGGCTGAGAAACTTTTGGTAATAGCTACAAGGTAGAAGTACACATTGATCAATCAACTTCTCAGACTATCCATAAATCTTCAGGAAGCAGTTAATTGTATTATATAGTTCAAAGCAGACAGTGAACTCCTAACATTTGGATGCCATTAAATTAGATATAACCTTACAATATGGTTGAAAATGTTTTTGTATTTTTTGTGAGATTTTGTATTCATTACAAATACTTTGAGCTGACTGAAATACCGGCTCAGATATTGAAAGGTCTCCTTCTGCATTGGAAATTTCCATGGTTCCAAGAATATTAAGCATTCCACAACTGGATTTCTTGACATAACTTCCTGTTTGGCTTCCTATCAGTGATAGTGGCTCAGGGAACCAATTACGCAGATTACTGTGCTTAATGCCAAACTTGAACAGCGAAGGAAGCTTATCATTCAAGAGGGCAAATGGATTTGGAAATATGCATTGCAGGCCAAATCAATTGCTGATTTGAAAAAGATTTCTATTGCTGTGCAAGAGAGAATGCATGGTGTGTAATTAAACACTTTTACAGGGTTTTGGTTATGGGATTTCCTACATCAGCCATGAATCCTATTCGAAAAAAATTCTGTCTGATGGAACTGGGATGGCAATTATTTGAATGCATTCATCAGATTAATGCTCAGTACCTGAAGAATAACTAGAACTTCAAATCTTAGGAACCCAGGATTCGCATGACACTACAGATATACAATGCCATTAAAATGATTACATAATCTATCCTATCTCCCTCTATCAACCATCAATGCAACCTAATTCCCAGCCTTCTTCTCACCAATTTATAATCAACAGCATCTCTGGGACTGATCTGCTGGCTTCTGACTTCCCCTGCTGTCTGCTGGATTCAACCCTTGCAGATCAGTTAGGTACTCACCTCCAAATGTGTCTATTAAAACCATTTGTCGATACATCCAAGGCTGATTTGGGTGGCCTTTCTTGTTTCCAAATGCTTCTCCTTTGTCTACTTTGAAAGGTAAAAGTAGCTTCAATATTTTGTCTCAATTATTTTTAAAACGATTGAGGTGATATACTCCCACTCTTTACACAAAGCATTTAGTATCTGCCGCTTTGTTTCCTATTGAAGCTGTTATTATAGTAAAACTTACTTTAATTTAAAAAATTAAATCTATTTGTAAAACATACAAGAAATTCAATACGAAAAATGTCCTTCTCCACATTCATAGTATTACGAAGTCTGTAGATTCATTGTATCCTTAAACCCCAATATTAGATTAGATTATGAGGACACTCAGTCCTCTTTTTATTGTCATTTAGAAACGCATACATGCATTAAGAAATTATACAATGTTTCTCCGGAGTGATATCACAGAAAACAGGACAAACCAAAGACTAACACTGACAGAACCACATATTTATAACATATAGTTACAGCAGTGCAAAGCAATACCATAATTTGATGAAGAACAAACCATGGGCACGGTAAATAAAGTCTCAAAAGTCCCGAGTCGATCGACTCCCGAGTCCCTGATAGCCGGCGGCAAAAGGGAGAAACTCCCTGCCATAAACCTCCAGGCACTGTCAACTTGCCGATGCCTTGGAAGCAGCCGACCACAGCCGACACTGAGTACATCTGTCCAAAAACTTCGAGCTTCTGACCAGCCTCTCCGATACAGCCTCCTGAGCGCCATTCTCTGCCGAGCGCCTTCAACCTCGCCCCGGCTGCTGAAACACGCAACGCCAAGGATTACGGGGCCTTCAGCTCCGGAGATTCCGGTTACCACACAGTAGCAGCAGCAGTGAAGCGGGCATTTCAGAAGTTTTCCGGCTGTTCCCCCGTGCTCTCACGTCTGTCTCCATCAAATCAGAATTGTGCACGGTCCCCTACTTGACAGACAACAGATATCACGCGTGCTGCCGTCGCGCCGCCATCTTCTCCTCCCTCCCGGGAGGAGGGATATTTACAATATTTTGTAAATATATTGTATTTACAAAGCATCAATGCCACCCATGTGATTTCTTTGAACCATATATCCATGAAGTCTCTGAAAGGCTATGACACTGGACCTAGACAGTGATGGCAGGACCTTGGATTGCAGTCCTTCTCCGCCTAGTCTTGGTGTTGGCTTCACCCAGCTTCAGAGCTTCCCACTGCAGGCGGAATGTTCTAGTTGGCAGCATTGTTAGAACAAAGCATTTAATAACTGTAATGAGGAGCTGATGCTGCACACTATATGCCACGGAAAGACAAATCCTCTTCTATGTGGGGTATCCAGAGTAAAGGAATTTTGTCACAATGGACTTAGCTAATTGAAAGGTTGCAAAGATAAGTTAAATCTTCCAGCCTTCAAGCTGATGGGGGTGCTCCCAATATTGCAGGCCCAAACCGGTGCCACAGTCCAGATGAAGTTTTGACCTTGAATATCTTTTGTCCATTTTCCTCCACACAGCTTTTTGTTTTTTTTTGCTCCAGATTCTAGGACCTGCAGTTTCTTGTCATTATATTCTTTCACCAATGTGTGTGTGTTGCTGCAAAGATGAATTTTGTCATTGCTCAATTGAACCACTAGATGGACATCTAGGTAAAATCTGATTAAATACCGAGAAGCGGTTGGTCTCAAAACTGAGTGATCAAGTTGCTTATAACCGTAAATTCAAAGTTAATCTTGAGACAGAAGATAGATTTTAACCGAGTATACTTTGCTCATTCTATCAAAATAAACCACAGTTTCTGTATGAAAAATGGATTGTATTGTAAGTGGTGCAGATGGTGGCACTCTTGGCCATAAGGAGGTTATCAAAATCCATTCCAGAGAGTTGAGCACATTGTCTAGTTTAATATTCTGATGTAGCAGGGAGGGAATATAGGATGTGTAAAGGCACTAATCTTCAAAGGAAATATTAAACTGAACTTCTACTTGTGATATAGGGGAATGCAAAGAAAAACTCCCACAGAAGTATTTCAAGGAAGAACAGTGGAACTCACCCAGTGTGTGGTCAGTAATTGCAAACTTGTTTTAGAGCAATTCTTATCATCATTCACTTTTTATCACAGCTTCTATACTTTGTCTTTACTATTGTAGTCCTAATTTTAAGATGTGACATCCTTTCTGTTTTGATAGGTTAAGTTATTCACATAATTCTATTATTTGATGCACCTAATCTTTACCATATAACCTTTTGTCATGTTGGATGTGATGTGTCCACAGCACGCACTGAACTTATTCCAATCTGAAGTTGTTGCATTAACCGATATTAATGCTTTTTTCTCCTTGTGGTTCTCCCTGAAATGTCGCCTCTAATGTTGGTTGCCCTGTGATGTATATGTGTAAATATAGTATATCATTTCTTCGTTTGCCTTAATCCTGAATATGTAGACTGCAAACTCAACTCTGTGCATCGTCATTCTAGAGCAGGAGTAGTATCCTTTATTAATACAGCTGCTGCTTTCTGTATTTTCTCTAATATTCAGGACAAGCATATTTGCTGTCAGTCTTGGCTCAGAGCTTTCGCTCTTGGTTTAAGCCTCCCCCCCCACCACCCCCGATAAACATTTTGGTGGAGTGCTGCATTATCAAACTGTGTTCAGTGCTACCTTTATTTAGACATCATGTGAGTGAACCAGGAGTTCCAAAGCGGTGTCTGCTTTAATATACTCCTGATGCGAAGTGCCCAGAATGTTATCTTTGTAAAAGTATAAAAGTTCATACCAAACTTCTGATGCAAGTAAATATAATTGTCCCACTATTATACCAATCAGCAAGCAATGCCATTTTGAGTTCATATACTCTCCTAATTCCTTACTGTTAAACAAATGTTCTGTAGCAGAAAAAAGACTCATTCTGCCCCATGACCCGACCACCAAAGTATCTGTCCTATCCATGAGATACATTCATCTTTCATGAATTAACAGCTGACTGATTGCTTCTGGCATTTACCGTAGCTCTATACTCTTTTGGCACCCTCCTCAGTTATTTCAGGTCTTAAAATTCTACAAGACGTCATGTGGTGGATGTTGAGCTGCTGTCTGGCCCTTCCTATTTGGAAGTGTGCAAGCACCCTGTGCTGTGTGAATGAAAGGAAACAGTAAAGGTACTTGAGTATAGGCAATAGGCTCGAGAGTTTGGCAGCAATTGACATCCCTGCAGAACAGTCCCTCAGTTATCCTACTAATCCTTTAAGGACGGATTTCTGAAATGCTCCCTTTTGAACACTAGTGGCCATAGTCATGAAATATTATAACTTTGTGTGACAGTGAGTCGTGTTGCATGGCAGACATCTAAATTTCCACTGCACCTTCAAGATGCTGAGAGGCTTCTGCCTGCGCTTCAATAGAAATGGGGACACTGACATCAAAGACTGGATATGGTCCATAGAGCGTTGCAAGAAAAGAAGGGCTCTGAATTCTGTTCAAGACCTCTGCATATTTCTCCAAATTGAAGCTGGTTTTCAGACAAGCTTCATTACAAATATCCATCAATATTATTCTGTACGTTACCCCATCAGTCTTCTTTTGAATCCTTTTCAATGGCCTCGTAGATAAGTTTCTAATGACTTCCTATAAATGTCGAGCCATGTTAACACTGACTAACTATAATTAGCAGTGAATGTGAAATTAGTCTGTTGCCTATGTTCAGCTGAGGTGCACATCAATCCTGGCAAAGTAATACAATCCTCTTTACAAGCTCTGTTAAATTCTGTATTGTTAAAGCTTGTTCTGACTGAGCCTGACATGTACTCAGAACAGGCAAAAGTTAAGGAAATTATAATCCAGTTCTAACAGTCAGCAAAGCTCTTGAGCTCAATGCTTGCCGTGGTAATTAAATAAAGCAGAAAATGGGGAAGTGGTTGGAGGAAGTGTTACTACTCCTTTGCTGATTTGTGAATTTACTGAATTTACGGATTTTGCTTCCACTATGAAGGGAGACCATGTCTGACTCTGATATTGACAAACGAGGTTTCTATTTTGTGCCCTGTGTTCACTGAATGCAACACACAGGAATTATTATAATTTTTAATTAGAAAACATTTATTTCACATTAGAGAAATGAAGAAAATCCCAATCCGAAAGTGTGAATGCAAATTGAAGATGAAGAACTATACCTTTATCCACGATTTAAGAAAAATGAAAATGGGAAAGCAGAAGATAATAAATTATTAACCTAACATCTGTTGTCAGGAAATTACTAGTCTGCAATTAGGAACAAAGGAGCTGAGTATCTAAGGAAAGTTTCAGCAGTAACATGCCAAAGTTATTGTGATAGCAGTATAATGTAAATCATGCTGAATGAATCTACCTTCATTGACCAAAGGAGTGGACAAGTTTACAGTTGCTATTTATATGGACTTCCAGAAGGTAATTGTTACATCCCCCTTAGAAGTCAAGTCATGCTGGATTCATAGAAATGAGGGGAAATCATTCAAGTGACTGGGATACTGCCCGGACAGTGATTAGGAGCAACACTCAAATCAGCAGAAAGTGATTGCTTAATTCCCGTTGTTGTAAATTAATTTGGCAATGGACCAGAGAGCTACAAACCCAACCTGAGGAGTCATTCTTGCAAATTCAGCCAACACTGCAACACCTAGAAAAGCAAACTAAAATCTAAAAACTCCAGATGTTGGAAATCTGAAATAAGAGCAGAAGGTTCCGGAAATGCTCAGCAAATCAGACAGCATCTGTGGAAAAAGAAAGAGAGTTCCCAGCAGTTACTGCTTTTATAATTTTAAGAATTGCAATGTAGGGGATAGTCTCCTTGGTATGGCTATACTGTAGACCAAGGTTTCTCAACCAGGGTTCCATGAGAGAGCATGATTAAGGAAAATTAAACATCAGTTTTTGAACTTTGCGCTAGCGCACACAGTGGTGGGCAATGACCAAGCAGCCCTGTTAGCAATCTCAGCCTATTACGGCAGTGCACAGTAGGACCGTATTTATTCTCAGTTTTTCTCTTTCTCTTTCAATATTTTTATTAGTTTCTGCATAGAAGAATACAGAGTACAAGAAGATATATAAGTCAAATAGTACCAAATACATTGTATTAAAAATACAGTTACAATCACAAAGCCCTATATTCATAAAAATTAAATTAAATTGTAATATTGAAATATAAAATTCTCATTTTTTAATGTGAGATGGGGAGGCCATCGATGGCTGGTGAGCACTGTAATGCACAGCGGGGACGATGGTAAGCTGATGAGGAGCGTGAAATGGGTTTTCAGAGCTTTGCAAGGACTTGTCCAACTTGGGCTGTGGCATCAGCCTCTCCCTCCTGAATTACCTCCCCCAACTTCCCCTTGCACACTACCGACACATTTATAGGAGTGAACAAACTCTGCCAGTTAGTAGAAAATTGGAAGGAAATTTTCATTCTAAGGACAGTCATGTATGGCAATTTTTGAAGTGGAGGTGTGAGATGGAAGAGAACAATTCTAGGCCTAGGCCTACAGATAACTCTGACAAGGTTAACGATGACAAATTACAATCTTCTGAGTCATTTCACTGCACTAGTGTAACAACAGCCACAAAAGTCTGTCTTTATTTTTACCAAAACTAAAGAAGTTTATTTACACAACAAATTTACAAAGTACAAACATTAAGTATTTACAAGACAGTGAACAAATTCAAATTGAAATATGAGTACTACTGTCTATAAATAGTCGATTCTCTGGGGGCCCAGCACTCCTGGAAATTAGCCACTGTACCCATTGCAACCGCATGTTCTCTCTCCAAGGACAGCCGGGCACGAACGTAACCTCAAAAGAGGGACAGGCAGTCGGCCGTGGCAGAGCCCTCGATTGTCTGCCGCCTAGACCCATGAATAGCCATGTTGGCCAGGCCCAGGAACAAGCCCCCCAATAGATGCTCCTCGCTACCCACCCCCTTCCATACTGGCTGCCCGTACCTGAGAATCGAGGGGCTGAAATGCAATCAGAACCTGAGCAACAGCCCCTTCAGACACTCAATCAGGCACTGCAACCTCTCACATGCCATACCAGTGTGGTACACTAACTCCCTCCAGGCCACAGAATGGACAGGTAGACGGGGTATCAGTGAACCTGCTTAAAGACCTGTTGCACGGGACTGCCCAGTGCGATACCTTCCACCCCAGGTCCCCAATGAACAGGGGAAGGACCCATAATAAAGAGATTTCCACTGGGGACCTCCTCCACTGCCAGATGTAAAACGGATCGGCAAGGTGAGTCTGGTTGGCAGACGAAGCAAAGAAGTGAAAGGTGTGCAGGAGCAGCCCACACAAGAGCATCACAGAGGGGCACGGTGGGCATCCC
This sequence comes from Mobula hypostoma, assembly GCF_963921235.1. Lineage (NCBI taxonomy): Eukaryota > Metazoa > Chordata > Chondrichthyes > Myliobatiformes > Myliobatidae > Mobula > Mobula hypostoma. The sequence goes on from NC_086112.1 coordinate 46,823,620, forward strand.
TGCGAGACAGCTCACATTATGTGGGACACTCCCCACGTGGTATCCTGAGGCCTGGGCCCGATAGGCAATTTCAGCCCATCAGGTGGTGGCCCCTCCACTTCCCCGAGTCTGCTGGGCACCCAGCAGATCCCCCTCGCAGCTAGAGCACCACCTCACCATCTGGATGAGACTAGACCCCATACCCTCAACAGCTCTCAGTAAAAGTGAGGCAGTCTGCTCAAAGCGGCGTGGCTGGAAGCCGCGTGCCCTTCCTGCAGGCAGTGTCCCCGGCGGAGGAAGCTGGTGGCCAGCTCATGCCATCTCGGAGGGTGGTCGCTGTACAGGTATCTCTGCAGGGTCCTGAGACAGAGAGCTGCCAGCTGGGTGTGCACACACACCAATGACTGACCACCCTCCACGAACAGAAAGCTCAGGACCACAGCAGAGACCCAGTGCCTGCTGTTGCCCCAGAAGAAATCCACCAGCCTTTTCTGGGTCCTGGAGACAAAAGTAGTAGGTGGGACTAAAGTAATCAGTTGGTACCACATCTTTACAATTAAAGTTACTTATCAGTGGGTTTTACATGGATTGGTGATCCAAGTTGTCCTATTCCATTGTGTCTAGTCTGTGACAAACAACTTACAAATATAGCAATGGCTCCAGCAAAACTGAAAAGACATTTAACTACAAATCGCAGCCATATGACATATAAAAGTGCTGATTATTTCAAATGGCTATTGGAATCTCAATGTAAACAGTTTAAAGATTTTGAAAATAAAGTCACAGTCAGTTAAAAGATTTCAGGAAGCAAGTGCTTTCATAGTTCTCTCGAGAGTGTTTTTAAAAGACTGTGTGAAAACCTGTCTGACAACATGGATTCGACAGCACAGCAGGTTTGGCAATTGTGCTCGTGAATATGCACGTGTCGGTTAATTATTACAAGGGGTGATTGATAAGTTCGTGGCCTAAGGTAGAAGGGGTCAGTTTTAGAAAACCTAGCACATTTATTTTTCAACATAGTCCCCTCCTGCATTTACACACTTAGTCCAGCAGTCGTGGAACATATGGATCTTGGACCTCCAGAAAGTGTCCACAGCACGGGTGATTGATAAGTTTGTGGCCTAAGGTAGAAGGAGATGAGTTATACAGCTCTTGTTACATGGACATGCAGTTCAACTCTTTGAGTGATTATGCAGAAAGTTTGAAGTTAGCAACTCATCTCCTTCTACCTTAGGCCACAAACTTATCAATCACCCCAATGAGTTATTAACTGATATGTTATTAACTTCAAACTTTCTGCATAATCACTCAAAGAGTTGAACTGCTTGTGCATGTAACAAGAGCTGTATAACTCATTTCCTTCTACCTTAGGACACGAACTTATCAATCACCCCTGCTGTGGACACTTTCTGGAGGTCCAAGATCCGTATGCTCCACAACCGCTGGACTAAGTGTGTAAATGCAGGAGGGGACTATGTTGAAAAATAAATGTGCTAGGTTTTCTAACACGGACTCCTTCTACCTCAGGCTATGAACTTATCAATCATCCCTCATATTTCATTGTGATAGTATTTAACTCCATTCATTCTGTCGTAGTATTTGTCGAGACTTGAGCAAAGCAATGCTCCACTGCCTGCATTCAGCCTTGCTTGAGAAATTGGACTGTCGAGTCAACTGACTCCGAAGACCAGCGGTATTCATTTTATATTTAGTTGTTCTTTTCAGCCGCAGTGTAGGTCTTATTTTGCATTTGAGAGTTTTAGTTAACAGCCCTGTTTGGCCTAGCATTTATTGTTTTAACACTGTTCTCATTAAAGTCTGTGAACTATCTAGGGAGGCCAGACGTCTGGCTTTAGGCCGGACAGTCTGGCTTTTGAACACTCTGTCCTCTGTCCGGCGCCACCTCGAGATGGACGTTCATTTGTCCTCCTTTTTTGGCTCTGCCTAAAAAGCTTATATAAATTACCTCAGATATACTTAAAACAGTGGGAACTGAAAACTATAACAACCGTTAACGTATTTTTATTATATGTAGTTGCCGTTGTCAACAGTGCTGATGACGCAGAGTACGGGTCACGTCAGCACATCCGAGAGGGTCAGTCTGCCCAAGACTGTCACTGCAGTGGAGAGTGGTTGACTTTTTTGTTCTTGTTTCAAGCCCCTAAAGAAATGCCGAAAAGAAAGACTATATTTAACCATGAATGGGCCAAAGAATTTGGATTTATTGCTAAAAGCAGAAAAGGTGACTTTCATCTTTTTTGTACACTATACCGTTGTGATGTGGAGATTGGCAGTAAGGGAGACAGTGCGGTTGAACGACACGCTACCTCAGATAAACATGAAGTTAACACTCGTACTGCTGGTACATCATCATTGTTATCATTTTTCTCCCCAGCTCGATCAACTCAAGATGACAAAATCTTGGCTGCAGAACTGTAGTGTATCATGCTGTGAAGCATCATCAGTCATACAGAAGTGTTGATTGTGGAGTAAAAGTTGACAAAGAAATATACAGTGACTCATTGATAGTATTGATAGTGAAAGGTGTAACATGCAGGAAAATTAAAGCAAGAGCTCTGTGTGAAAATATTCTAGCACCGTATTCTGTACAAAAGCATGTGGAGTATATCAAAGAACATGGCTTGCCCTTTTCAGTAGCAACTGATGCTTCAAACAAAGGTGCAACAAAGTGTTTCCCAATACTTCTGAGATACTTTCATTTTGAGAAGGGAGTGCAAAATGTGTAACTTGACTTTTACAGCGATAACAATGAATCATCAGAGGACATAACAAATCAGCTACTGGTTAAGCTAGAGACGGCAGGTCTGGATCTGAATGAAGTGTCTGCATACACTGCTGACAGTGCAAGTGTAAACTATGGAAAACACAACAGTGTTTATCAAAAACTAAAAATGGCTCAAAAGAACACTACTGCTGCAAATTGTCTGGCCCATATTTTGTACAATGCAACAAGATTTGCTACAGGAAAACTGGAAAATGATGTTGAAAATATTGTGCTCAAAGTGTACAACCATTTCAGCATCTCAGCTAAAAGAACAGCACAGTTAAAGGAATTCTGTGAATTCGTGGACGTTGATAATTGTAATCTGTTACGGCATGTTGTGACTAGATGACTCTCTCTTTTGCCATCTATTGACAGAATACTTAAGTGCTGGGAAGTCCCAAAAAGTTAATTCCAGAGTCTAGGTGAGGAGGAGTGCCCCAAGGTACTGTGGAAGTGCTTTGGAGATGAAGGAAATGCCTGTGTATCGTGAGAGATCTATTTCTTCTTCCTCAGTCACACTCTTAAATTGTTCTCAGACACTATTGAAGCACTAGAAGTCAAGTCATTCAGCATAATTTCAGTACTTAAGCTAATGGCTGAACTAAAAAGCAAACTTGAGAGAAGAGAAAAGGACTGTTTTTTGGCTTTGCAGTGAACACCAAGCTTAGCCAGCTTACCCCTGATGTGTCTAAGAAATGTGAAGCAGACTTCATTGTTTTCTATGAAAGAGTCATAAAGTACTTAAGTGACAGGTATGACTTCTCTGAAAACAGCTTTCATAACAAAAGTGTCAAAATTGAGCCTAATAAGTGCCATACCTTTTGGAGAATTCTGTGATGCAGTCAAAGCTTGTAACCTTCAAGATATTGATATGGATGAATTATGACAAGTATGGGATTGTGGAGGCAATTATCAATACTCCTGAGATGGTAGATAGCCATAGTGAAGAACGTTATCACACATCCCACCTCTGCCGGAAGTCTCCCACAAACTGATGGTGCTACCTCCCTGAAATCAGTTTTTGCAGGGTGGGATGTCTGCGTTATCTCAAGCTGTTTAGTAAATCTGAGGTCTCTTTTACAAACCTGAAGAAGGTGAGTGCTTATATCTTCTCCATTCCATGCAGCAATGCTCACACAGAACAAGTTTTTTCGATGATGACCTCAGCTTGGAGAAACAAGAGAAACCGTCTGCAAGTTGACTCAGTCAAAGCAGAGATCCAAATATGTAAAAACTTCTCAGAAGAGTGCCCAGCCATGTACAAAAAACTCCTGGCCAACAGAAAACTCCTGGAGATGGCAAGTAAAGGGCAGAAATACAAAAAATAGACAGCCATACCTGGCAGTCCATGATAGGCCTAAGTAGGCTACTTCCTTTAGTTTGTGAAGTAAGTTAATTTGGTTAGCATATCTGCTTCAGCAGGAGTAAAAATGAATATTCATTTCTTTCAGTTCTTTATTTATACTGTATGTATGAATGCATGTATGTAATATGCAGAATGATGAATCATTGAATAGGAAAATGGCTCTGGCAGAAAATCACTGATTAATGATGAAATAGCTAGGTTTTTGCTGGATTTATATAGGCAACAAAAAGTATCATTAGAATTTTTGTTTAATGTTTGCATTTGCTGTTTTTACAATATGGTTTAAATTTTATTTAAAAAAATATTTTTTTAAAAAAACACAACTATATATATATTTGGTAACCTATGACCATGTATGCAATGTCCTCCTTTTTGGAAATTTGATAATGGCCACCCTAGAACTATCGACCCACGTCAGTGTCTCTCACTCCGCACTTGGGCCATGTCTGAACTGGGTGACAACCTGGACAAAGAGCACACCAATCTCCTGCTACATACAGAAATCTGGTGACTTAGCAGAGGAAGAGTTATCAACAGTGTGTTTGAGCCGAAAAGTGAATTGCAGGGGTACTTTCAAGAAAACAGTAGGCCAGATTTTGCTGAGTGCTTTGAAGATGGAGAATGGCTGCAGAAACTAGTCTACTTAACAGAGATTTTTCATCATATGAAGCAGTTGAACAAGTCTTTGCAAGGCCCTGGAGAAAATGTTTTGACTTCGAGATTTCTTGAATTTAAAAGAAACTGAATTTTTGGAAAAATCATGTTGCAAAAGGAAATCTTGAATACATTGCTGCTTAGGCTTGAGAGTGAGGAAAGATATCAGAAGGTCTTGAGTCTTATTGAAAATTACCTGGAAGAACTGGAGAACAAAATTGAACAGTATTTTTCCTCCCTTTCAACACAAGTGTATGACTGGGACAGGACCCTTTCTCTGAATCTTCTGCTCAGCCTGAGAACTTGACTTTGAGAGAAGAGGAAGAACTTTGTGAGCTGCAGTCTGATTATGCACTCAAAATGAGATTTACTGACCTGCCCCTGGACAAGTTCTGGATTTTTCTGAAAGAAGGGTATCCAGCCATAAATGGGAAAGCAATGAACAATTTTGCTGCAGTTTTCAACATTTTACTTGTGTGAGCAAGCTTTTTCTTCTTTAACAAACATCAAGAGCAAGGATAGAAATTGTCTCATTTCAGTTGAAGGTGAAATCTATGTGTTCTTATCTCAAGTTCAATGTAGAATTGAGAAATTTATTGTTTGCCTTATGAGTTTTTAAAATTTCTGAAATAGAAAGAAAAAGTAATTTCAAGAAAGGTACGCTAAGCTTAGCTATCTGTTTTTTTTAAAGAAAGAATGGCTAAAAATTCATCTTCTACTCAAAAGTGCATTGACAATTATTTTTAGATTATTATATCTATAACTTACTAATCACGCTAACGTACTGTGAGCTCTAGATATAATCATTTTTATGCAGGAGTTGCCTCAGACCTGAAAATTATTTCAAGGGTTCCTCCAGGGTAAAAAGATTGAGAAAGGCTGTTGTAGACCCTCTAAGTAGGAACATGAGAAGCTGAAATGTCAAAAAATTGCATGTAGTTGTGAGACTAGTAGGATAGTGCTGGTGGGAGATTTCAATTTTCCATGTAGTGACTGGGCTACCGAGAGTCCAAAGGACCTGGATAGGGTGGAATTGATGTGGTGCATCTGAGCCAAATTCCGTAGAGAAGGGCCCAGAGTTCAAGCCTGAAACCCAGGGTCATGTCATTGGCTAATTCAGGGATCAAAGCCCAAACATTGATTGTAAGTCTGGAAGTTGAAGCCTGATCGCCGAAGCCGGGAGATTGGAGACTGGAAGCCTGTCCTGGAGTTGGAGGACTGTTTGTTTGTGTGTGTGGGTGAGAGGGAGGAAAGAGACTTGTTCTGATGTTGCTTGTAGTGTTGTGTTCAACGTTGTTCTGCCGAGCGTTGTGGGCAGGCTATGTTGCCACCGGAGTGTGTGGCAACACTTGTGGGCTTCCCCTGACACATTTCACTGTAGGCTTCATTGGATATGTGATAAATCAGTCTGAATCTGGATCAAAGCTCCGTGAACAAAGCAGTCAGAGCATATGTGTGAGGTAGTATTCATCTTCAGACATCCATAGATCTCAGCGAGGGCAGTGAATGTGGTTTGAGTATTGTGCCTTGATGTTTCAAAGTAAATTGAGCCAGTAAAACCTGGTTAGCCTCTGAGCAGAAATGGGTTACTGTGTCTCATACCATTGAGGCTGAAAATCTTATAACAAATGAATTGGCATGTTCCACTCTCCGCGCCAGAGGAAAATCCAAGATCAAATTCAAATTTAATTATCATTCAATGATACATCGAATGAAACATTGTTCCTCTGGGGCCAAGGTGCAAAACATACCCAGCACATTCAAAATAGTCACACAAAAAAAAAATATAACCCAAGTCCCTAAGCAACGTGTCTCACAAATTGATCGTGCACTTCCAGGCACTGCGCTGACACACGCTATCCAGCCTTTCACTCCACCAATCGAACACTGGAGGCAGCACTGTTGGGAGGGGACAGCCCCAACCAAGCACAGACACCACGCTACACCACCTCTGGTGCCTCCTCTCCTGGACTGCAGCAGCAGGCAAGTCTGCAGCTTGAGGCTTAGTCCTTACTAGAACCAAAGCCACACAGCTCACCCGCCATCTATCGTGCCGCCAAGCAAAGGAACCAGGCCAGCAGCACCTTACATTACTAAATTCCAACAGGGTCTTGTGATAGCAAGAGAAACATCCAAGACAAGCACCCACGGTCCCACGGTTACTCCACATGCTATCTTCTCACACCAAGTCCAGTGCCTTCTTGTAGCAGGCAGCAACACAGTCTGTATCCAAGCCCATTCCTCCACCAACAAGCAGCTCACTGATGGGGCAGACCTGCAGTACCCGAAGTTCTAGGAGCCCAGACATTTACCAAAGAGAAAAGCACCTTCTGTGACCACTGTGTCCAAATGTACTGCTATCTTATCAGAACATGTTAGTGAAAGTAAAACCCCATTAAAAAATAGAGTCAAATTTCATGAAGGGGACAAACACTCCCTGAAAATGAATATAATAGTGCTTACTTTATCACTTTTTTGAAGAGTTGAATAAATACATTAACAAGAGTTGACATTACTCTTTGAGCCAAAATTAATCTAAAAGTTGAAGAGACAAATTTCTCCTCTGGTGAAATTGAAACAAAATGTTGCCAAGTGAGACTTCGGACAGTCACTTACATAGACACCTCAAGCCCCAGAATGCTGGCACAACACTAAGCAATGGTTTCTCACAATGGAGCATCACAAAAGGTATGAAAGGAAGTGGACAAAGATGCCAATTTAATTAGGCCAGTTCCAGATAGGTTACGGCAAGAAAAGACATCAGAAAACAATTGTTCCTCAGTTTGATGTCCACATTTTAGCTGAATGACCTTTGATGTTCTCTGCTTTTATGCACATGTTCTGAATGTTTCATAGAACACATGTATCTGGTATACAGAGTACAGATCACATAAACAGAATACAAAAATAGTACATTACAGCATTGACGGGTAGAGTCACACTGGTCGTTTGGCATCTCTGCAGGGGATGTTTGTCAGAGAACATATAAACACAGGAATACACGAGAAAATTGAACTGAAACAAATAAGTGTGGAACTTTTAGCAAGCAAAGCACTTCAGTTTGGTAAGTGAAAGTCTTACGAGTCAAGTTGATATTACATTTTGTTGTTCAGGATGTCAATGACTTGGGTATGTTCTATTTCATTCCAAGTTTGGCCTAATTCAAGGCATTGAAATATAGCAGATCGTGTTGTGTGCTCAATCAATTATTGAAATCAAGAAAGAGAATTGATATTAATTGAAATGGGATTATCAATTCCCTAGTCTTTATTTTACTTGTTAATTGTATCAGAATTAACCAAAAAAAGGCCTGTGATAGGAATCAGTCTAAACTGAAACTGAAGGAAAATTGGTTGAATCAGATTTACATGTGTTGACTTGAAAAGAATGGAGGAGAAGGCTTTCAATTCTACTGGAATATATTCCACTCCTTTTTTGTTAGATTTTTAATATATTAATTGCACCAAAACAGCTGGACTAAGAGTTCATGGCATTATCCTGGGATATGTGTGCATATCTAGGGAAAGTAATCATATTGCCTCAGAATGTGCATCTGTCTATGCAGTTAATGATAATCTTATAATGAATGAGATCCCAGAGTGGTTACAAGACCTATTACCTCCAAATTTAAGTAATGGTTTCTTTCTACTTTATTTATGTAGAGATGCAGCGCAGAATAGGCCCTTCAAACCTTTCGAGTCACACCACCCAGCAACCCCCTACAACACCGATTTCATCCTAACCTATTTACAGAATAATCTATAACGACCAATTAACCTACCCAGTTAATCAGAGGACTCAGAGGAAACCCACGCATTCCATGGGGAGAACGTACAGAGACTCCTTACAGAGGACGCTGGGATTGAACTCCTAACTCCGACGCCCTGAGCTGTAATAACGTTACGCTAACCACTACACTACTATGGTCAAAACTTTTTTATTCTCTCTTCCTCCCTATATCTTACTCTGTTCACTTGCTGGCGTGCAGTTAGAGAGTTCCATGTGAACAAATGACCTTTCTTTCCAGTGTGCATTGTAAAAGAAAGATTCTGCGTTTGTAGAGCACGTTTCTCAACCCCAAGCAAGGCACAGTTGCATCCATGAGATAAATCATATATTTCTGACTTTGAAGTTGTTGATTAAGTGATGTATAACAGCCAGAAAGAAATCATCTGTCCTTTGAGAAGCAAACCCAAGATTTTTAAGGGGAAGGTTCGTCTTTTGTTTAATGTTTTGTCTGACAGGCAATTCTGCACCACAGCAACACTCTTTTTATTCGTCTGACATGTTAGACCAGATTGCGTGTTTAATTTTCTAAGGTGGAGATTTTGTAGCCAGCTTCCTGGCTGGAGGTATAAACAAAGTTTGCCACTTGTTTGATATGTACTATCAGTGTTAGTAGACCTTTCATTCTCCTGTTATCCAGGGTAAACCATTCTGGTAATCTTCACTGCACGATACGCCAATGCCAGGAGCAGCCTCATCATTTATACATGGTTGTCTTTGTTAACCTCACTATGGCCTTTGATTCTGCCAATCAGAAGGAGCAGTAGAGCATCTCCCTCAAATCTGACTGGCCAAGTAAAAATCACGTCCATCCTATATTTGCTTCGTGGTGGCTTACAAAGTGAGATCCTAACCAAATGGCCCACAGCAGATCAAATATCAGTGCAGAGTAACAGCACGCCTGGTCCTATCATGGCCTCAACTCTCCTGCTATTGTTCATCACCACATCTCACCTCCAACAAGCATTGGTCCTGTTGGGATGATCTACTTGACCAATGAGAAACTATTCACCCTACAAAGCTTCCACTCCCGAGCCAAAGTTATCCAAACCTCAGGAAATGAGCTTCAGTATGCTGACTACACTTGTGCATCTGTGCTTTTGGAGGTGATCCTCAAGTTTCTGTCAACTATTCACTGAAGCAAAGGTGGGAATGGGCCTTACACTATAATATCTGCAAAAAGGTTTTTTAATCCATCTGCCAACTCTTCCACAATAAAAAAGACCCATAATGAGGCTCGGGAAAATGTATGAGAAAAGGGTATTGAAAATCAATATATCAAACCTGATGAAAGCTCATAGACTACAGAGCAGTAGTGGTCCATGTGCTCTGAATGCTTCTGAAACTTTGTCTACTTACAACAGGCTCCTCAAGGTACTGGAGAGATCCAATGACATTGATTCCACAAAATCCTTCAAAATCACTGTCAGCATGTGAACCAGGCTGGCACCCAGTACTCAGACCCTCATTACTCTCATTTGACTTTGTCAGGCAGGTCATACCATCCTTATGCCTGACACCAGACTCCTGATACAGACATTCATTTCCATGTCATGGTAAGACATTTCTAAGTGGACAGAGAAAAGGATGTTCTCATAATCTCCTTTCCTTAGTGAAACATCCCCACTGATTTCTGGAAATCTCTGATCAAAATAGAGGAACATCTTTCACAATGGCAAAATACAGACAGATCTGAATTTCAAAATTTCCCAGTGAAAAGTCCAAATGAATAGCAATGAGCTGAACATTCAAAAAATGTACATTTGGAAAATTACTATTGGCCTTTGCCATTGACATAGCTAACATTCTTCGATCGATGACGAAAGAAATCTTCCGATTTATGTGATTATCCATTTGTGTGCATTTGGGAAACTTTATCAGGGATACATTTGACTGTTTTTTCATGCCTTTCTGTGCAATATAAAATTACTATTAATTTTTGTCCTCTTCCACATCTCCTCCTCCTTAACATTGTTTCTTGCCCTTGCTCTAACGTGACAACTTTCTGATATAGAATGTGCTGATGAAGAAGTGATAGATAGTAGATAGTACTGGATTCAATTGTAACCATTATAACAGTTAAAAAAAAGCAAAAAAAACCCCTGCATTTTCATGATACCGAAAATAAAAATACTCAGTAGACCAGTTAGCAGCTATGAGGACAAGATGGAGTCAACATTTCAGGTCGATGCACTTCCATTGAAATAATTAAAATGGACCTGGAAAATAATATTTATAGGAGTGTGAAGACAGTTGGCTGTCATTTCAGAGACCTTGCACAATGGGTTTATTTCCTCCTTCTGTCCAATCAAATTCATTACGTTTTCTCTACCTTTCATTCTTCTGGTACCGCCACCTTTGGTGCTTCATTTCATTTCCTGAACATCTGTGTCTCCCTCTCTGGGAATAACTATGCACAGATATTTACAACAAGGCTGCAGTGTGTTATATTGGTTTTATATCTTCTCACACTGCCATCAGTAAGAACTCCAATTACTTATTCATGTTTCTCTGAATCTGCCAATATAAATGATACCTCCTAGACTTAAACTTCAAACCACAATTCCTTTTCACACCAATAATATCCCTCTGGTAAAGTATCTCAGTAACTCTCTCCTCTGTTCTTGCACTTCCTTCTCTGTCCGAGCTCCACATTAGTCCCAGCTGTTCACTCCCTTCACCCCATTAGCCTCCACATTTGAGGGATGTTTATTTCCCATTATCCCCACTTGTTGCTAATGTCATCATCAAATAATCTTTCTCTTCTCCCTTCTTTCATCACTTCATGAGATGTTGGTTCTCTGTTCCCTTATCCATAATAGCCACTCCTCTTCTCCAAGGATATCAGGCCAGAGCCTCTTTCTTTCCATAGTTTAAGGACTAAAATGTCCTCTAAGTAAAACAATTTAGTTGTAGTTCTGAATAGTTTTGCCGGACACCTTTATTCTGTGCACAGGTATGATTCTACATTTAATTGTTTGCCATTTCTCCATCCCAAGTCTATGCCAAGCCATCTCTGATCACTCTGATCTGCGTACATCCCATGGCATTGCTTCAGTGCCATGGGCAACAACTGTTCTGCCTTCTGTCAGACACCTTACAATCTTCTAGGTGCGCCACTTATTCTAATAGCATCACAACTTGAGCTTTGCTCTGATTTTCTCTGGAGCCACAGTTGCTGGCAAATCAGAGATGCATTCTGCAGAGCAACATTGAACTGAGGTTTGGGTTGGTATATGGCTGGCATCATGTTGTCTGAATGAATGTGGATATGCATTTAGTCATAGAGTCATAATTATACCACATAGAAACAGGCTCTTTGACCCAACTTGTCCACGATGCTCAAGCTGCCTACCTGAGCTAGTCCCATTTGCTAGTACTTGGCCCTAAGCCCTCTAAATATTTCCTATCCATGTACCTGTCTAAATATCTTTTAAAAGTTGTAATTGTACTTGCATCTACCACTTCCTCTGGTAGCTCCTTCCATGTACCCAACTTTTTGTAAAAGTTATCCCTCATGTCCCTATTAAATCTTTCTCCTTACATCTTAAACATATGCCCTCTTGATTTATCACCCTTTATCCTGGGAAAAAGACCATGACCTTATCCATGTCCATCATGATTTTATACACAATGGTGCTAGAAAGTTTATGAACCCTGTAGAATTTTCTCTATTTCTGCATAAATATGACCTAAAATGTGATCAGATCTTCATATAAGTGGTAAAACTAGATAAAAAGAACCCAATTAAATAAATAACACAAAAACGTTATACTTGTTAATTCATTTATTGAAAAAAATGATTCAATATTACATGTTGGAAAAAAATTTAAAAGAAGAGAGTTTTATCTTCAGCAGTTTGATCGAGGCACAACTGCGCAGGGGCATGGATGTCAGCAAGTTAGTCTGGCAGGAAGAATTTAAAAAGAAGACAGCTTTATAGAGCGTGCGCCAGAGTAGAGGGAGTCAGAGTAGGAGGGCTTTGGCTCAACAGGGCTTCAGTGAAAACGGGTCGAGGCGAGGCAGGTTACTGTGAAGGGTAGGAATAGGAATAGGAAGTATGTCTGTGAAGCTGGTGTCCTGTACTGGGTGTCGGATGTGGCATGTCCGGGAGACTCCCAGCCTCCTGGACAGCCATATCTGTGCCAGGTGTGTCGAGCTGCAGCCCCATTGGGACCGGGTTAGGGAACTGAAGACGCAGCTCGATGACCTTCGTCTGGTCAGGGAAAGTGAGGGAGGTGATAGAGAAGAGCTATAGGCAACAAGTCACACTGGGGCCTCAGGACACAGATAAATAAGTAACAGTCAGGAGAGGGAAGGGCAAGAGTCAGATACTAGAGAGTACCCCAGTGGCTGTCTCCCTTAACAATAAGTACTCCTGTTTGAGTAATGTTGGGGGAGACAACCTACCTAGGGGAAGCAACAGCGGCCGTGCCTCTGTCACAGAGTCTGGCCCTGTGGCTCAGAAGGGTAGGGAAAGGAAGAGGATAGCAGCAATGATAGGGGACTCTATAGTTAGGGGAGCAGACAGGTGATTCTGTGGGCACAGGAAAGAAACATGGATGGTAGTTTGCCTCCCAGGTGTTAGGATTCGGGATGTTTCTGATCGCGTCCATGATATCCTGAAGTGGGAAGGTGAACAGCCAGAGGTTGTGGTACATATTAGTACCAATGACATAGGTAGGAAAAGGGAGGAGGTCCTGAAAATAGACTACAGGGAGTTAGAAAAGAACCTGAGAAGCAGGACATCAAAGGTAGTTATCTCAGGATTACTGCCTGTGCCATGTGACAGTGAGTATAGGAATAGAGTAAAGTGGAGGATTAATGTGTGGCTGAGGGATTGGAGCAGGGGGAAGGGATGCAGATTTCTGGATCACTGGGACCTCTTTTGGGGCAGGTGTAACCTCTAAAATAAGGATGGGTTGCACTTGAATCTGAGGGGGGATAATATCCTGGCAGGGAGGTTTGCTAAGGCTATTGGGGAGAGTTTAAACTGGAATTTCTGGGGGCTAGGAACCGAACTGAAGAGATGGAGGAACAGGCAGTTGGCTCACAAATAGAGAAAGCTCATAGGCAGTGTGAGAGGGAGGATAGGCAGGTGATAGAGAAGATAGAATGATAGAGTGATAGAATCCATCACTCAGACTGATGGTTTGAGATATGTCTATTTTAATGCAAGAAGCATCACGAATAAAGCAATGAGCTAAGAGTGTGGATCAGTACTTGAGCTATCATGTTGTGGCCATTACAGAGACTTGGATGGCTCAGGGGCAGGAATGGCTACTTAGAGTGCCAGGCTTTAGGTGTTTCAGAAAGGACAGGGCAGGAGGCAAAAGAGGTGGGGCCATGGCACTACTGATCAGAGATAGTGTCATGGCTGCAGAAAAGGAAGAAGTCATGGAGGGATCTTCTACTGAGTCTCTGTGGGTGGATGTTAGAAACAGGAGGGGGGTCAATAACTCTACTGGGAGTTTTTTATAGACCACCCAATAGTCACAGGGACATCGAGGAGCAGATAGGGAGACAGATTCTGGAACGGTACAGTAATAACAGGGTTGTCATGATGAGAGATTTTAATTTCCCCAATATTGATTGGCATCTCCCTAGAGCGAAGGGTTTAGATGGGGTGGAGTTTGTTAGGTGTGTTCAGGAAAGTTTCTTGACACAATATGTAGATAAGCCTACAAGAGGAGAGCCTGTACTTGATCTGGTATTGGGAAATGAACCTGGTCAGGGGTCAGATCTCTCAGTGGGAGAGCATTTTGGAGATAGTGATCACAATTCTATCTCCTTTGCTATAGCATTAGAGAGGGATAGGAACAGACAAGTTATGGAAGTGTTTAATTGGAGTAAGGGGAAATATGAAGCTATCAGGCAGGAACTTGGAAACATAAATTGGGAACAGATGTTCTCAGCGAAATGTACAGCAGAAATGTGGCAAATGTTCAGGGGGTATTTGCGTGGCATTCTGCACAGGTATGTTCCAATGAGACCGGGAAAGGATGGTAGGGTACAGGAACTGTGGTGTACAAAGGCAGATGAAAATCTAGTCAAGAAGAAAAGAAAAGCTTATGAAAGGTTCAAAAAACTAGGTAATGATAGAGATCTAGAAAATTATAAGGCTAGCAGGAAGGAGCATGACAATGAAATTAGGAAAGCCAGAAGGGGCCATGAGAAGGTCTTGGCAGACCGGATTAAGGAAAACCCCAATGCATTGTACAAGTATGTGAAGAGCAAGAGGATAAGCAAGAGGAGAGAATAGGACCAATCAAGTATGACAGTGGAAATGTGTGTATGGAACCGGAGGAGGTAGCAGTGGTACTTAATGAATACTTTGCTTCAGTATTCACTACAGGAAAGGACCTTGGCAACCATAGGGATGACTTACAGCAGACTGAAAAGCTTGAGCATATAGACATTAAGGAAAAGGATGTGCTGGAGCTTTTGGAAAGAATCAAGTTGGATAAGTCACCAGGATCGGACGAGCTATACCCCAGGCTAATGTGGGAAGTGAGGGAGGAGATTTCTGAGCCTCTGGCAATGATCTTTGCATCAGCAACGGGGACAGGAGAGGTTCCGGAGGATTGGAGGGTTGCAGATGTTCTTCCCTGATTCAAGAAAGGGAGTAGAAATAGCCCAGGAAATTATAGACCAGTGAGTCTTACCTCAGTGGTTGGTAAGTTGATGGGGAAGATCCTGAGAGGCAGGATTTATGAACATTTGGAGAGGCATATTATGATTAGGAATAGTCAGTATGGCTTTGTTAA
This sequence comes from Mobula hypostoma, assembly GCF_963921235.1. Taxonomy (NCBI): domain Eukaryota; kingdom Metazoa; phylum Chordata; class Chondrichthyes; order Myliobatiformes; family Myliobatidae; genus Mobula; species Mobula hypostoma. The sequence continues at coordinate 46,838,957 of NC_086112.1, forward strand.
AGTCAGGTCGTGCCTTATGAGACTGATTGAATTTTTTGAGAATGTGACTAAACACACTGATGAAGGTAGAGCCGTAGATGTAGTGTATATGGATTTTAGCGAGGCATTTGATAAAGTACCCCATGCAAGGCTAATTGAGAAAGTAAGGAGGCATGGGATCCAAGGAGACATTGCTTTGTGCATCCAGAACTGGCTTGCCTACAGAAGACAAAGTGTGGTTGTAGACAGATCATATTCTGCATGGAGGTTGGTGACCAGTGGTCTGCCTCAGGGATCTGTTCTGGGACCCCTTCTCTTCATGATTTTTATTGGTGACCTGAATGAGGAAGTGGAGGGATGGGTTAGTAAATTTGCTGATGACACAAAGGTTGGGGGTGTTGTGGATACTGTGTAGGGCTGTCAGAGGTTACAGCAGGACATTGATAGAATGCAAAACGGGCTGAAAAGTGGCAGATGGAGTTCAACCCAGATAAGTGTGAGGTGGTTCATTTTGGTAGGTCAAATATGATTGCAGAATATAGTATTAATGGTAAGACTCTTGGCAGTGTGGTGGATCAGAGGGATCTTGGGGTCCAAGTCCATAGGACACTCAAAGCAGCTGCGCAGGTTGACTCTGTAGTTAAGAAGGCATACGGTGTATTGGCCTTCATCAACCATGGGATTGAGTTCAGGAGTTGAGAGGTAATGTTGCAGCTATATAGGACCTTGGTCAGACCCCAATTGGAGTACTGTGCTCAGTTCTGGTTACCTCACTACAGGGACAATGTGGAACCTATAGAAAGGGTGCAGAGGAGATTTACGAGGATGTTGCCTGGATTAGTGAGCATTTCTTATGAGAATAGGTTGAATGAACTTGGCCTTTTCTCCTTGGAGTGACGGAGGATGAGAGGTGACCTGATAGAGGCGTATAAGATGATGAAAGGCATTGATCGTGTGGATAGTCAGAGGCTTTTTCCCAGGGCTAAAATGGCTATCATGAGAGGGCACAGTTTTAAGGTGCTTGGAAGTAGGCACAGAGGGGATGTCAGGGGTAAGTTTTTTTATGCAGAGAGTGCTGAGTGTGTGGAATGGGCTGCTGGTGATGGTGGTGGAGGCGGATACAATAGGGTCTTTTAAGAGACTCCTGGATAGGTACATGGAGCTTCGAAAAATAGAGAGCTATGGGTAACCCAAGGTAATTTCTTTCTTTCTTTCTTTCTTTATTAATCTTTTTATTGATTTAAAAGGAACATAAATACAAACAAGAGGAGAATTATCTCAAATATATATATCAATAACAATACAAACAGAGATTGAGATAGACATTATCAACATCAGACATAGTGTTAAGCTAGTATATAATATATAATAAAAAAGAAAACAGCAATTTTCCTCTTATCAGTTCATGAAGAGGAAAGAAAAATCTTTGAATTTTAAATGAAGAAAAAAAACCACTACACTATACAAAAAAAACAAAACAAAAGGGACTGGGCAGTCCATTCTGAGGATACGACCAAAAAAAAAGACTTTCTGATCAAATCTAAAACTTCAAAAAAAAATGGAAGCGTTCTACATCAAATTAAATGAAAATATTGAATAAAAGGTCGCCAGATTTGCTCAAATTTAAAGGACGTATCAAATGCTCGACTTCTTATTTTCTCTAAACTGAAACAGGACATAATGGAGGAAACCCAATAAAAGACTGTAGGTGGATTAGAATCCTTCCACTTCAATAAAATGGCTCTCCTAGCCAATAAAGTCGAAAAGGCCATCATACGTTGAGCGGAAACAGGAATATTTCCTGCTTCGGAAGGTAATTTCTAAATTAAGTACATGTTCTGCACAGCATTGTGGGCCAAACGGCCTGTATTGTGCTGTAGGTTTTCTACATTTCTGTGTTTCTATATTCACTCGAAAAGTGAAATAGAGAACTAGTTTAAATTTGTTTTGAGGTGAAGCCCCTTTGTTGAATGAGAATAAAAAAAAAATTTAGTTAATATGTTTGCCTTGCAAAAAGTTACGTTGAAGACCAATTGAGGACAATTATAGCAGAGTTGAATAATTTAGCACTGGTGAAAAATCAAATCCGGACCTTCAGTTGCAAGGCTGTATCTCCATGAGTGATCTCCATGTGCTGTAATTTTAAACATTTTTTTTGTTTTGTCACTTGCGTCTTCTGTAACCCCTAAGATATGCTATCACTTTGAAACAAATCCATACAAACTCTAATTTTAAAAAAATGTATACCAACTTTTCATTCAAAAACTTGTTTATGTTTTCCTGGCGATATTACATCCTCTTCTGAAAGGATTAATTTCTTGTTAACTCCATTCAGATATCTGTTCAAATCAACATGGTTATAATAGTGAAGTTGAGATGGTGACCATCAACAACTTGTATACATTTACAGAGATGAAACTGTTTGGCCGATCCAGTCCAGAGCCCCCGTTCACACAAATTCATGCTGGTTAGCAGCTCAGAGTTAACTCCTCAGCAAATCCAGCCAGCCTTAATTTTTGTAATCCAGATTACCCAGATTAACAGCAATGCCGATCCAACTCAGTTCATCATATTCAGCAAAGATCCAGGGTTCAGAATGGATCTTTCCTGCTCAGGCATCAGCTACATGAAGATGACCAAGCCAGAACTCTGAGCAGAAACATTTGGCCAAGGCACTGGTGTTTCTGTCCATTCCATCTTCGTGAGGTCAGCCTGCAAATGAACTGCCAACTGACGAGCTGACATTCACAGAAGAGTATTAACCTTGGGATCGAGTTACAGCTGGAAAGTTAATTGTAGAAATATTCTATCAAATGTTAACAGTTTTACTTGAAAGAGAAACATTAAATATCCTGATATTTATCTTAATTTAAATCATGCATCTCTAAGAAAATGATTTACTATTAAGTATTATTGACCTTACATAGTTCAGAGTTCAAAGTTCAAAGTGAATTTATTACCAAAGAATGTACTGTATATGTTACCATATAGCACCTTGAGATTAATTTTCTTGCAAGGAAAAAGAAATACTACAGAATTATATGAAAAAGCTATACAGTAACAGACAAAATTGAAAAACAACCAAGAGAAGACAAACTGTAAATAGTTTTTTTTACTGAGAATGGGTTGTCAAGAATCCGTGAAAGTGAGTCTATAGTTGGCAGAATCAGTTCAAAGTAGCGGTGAAGGAGGTTATCATGGACAGAAGATTGGCTGACTGGCAGGGAGCAAAGAGTGAGAATAAAGTGGTCCTTCTCTGGTTGGCGGCTGGTGAATAGTAGTGTTCTCCAGCGTTTGGTGTTGGGACCGCTTCTTTTCACATCAGATGTCGTTGACCAGGATGATAGAATTGATGGCTTAGTGATCAAGTTTGAGGATGATACAAAGGTAGGTGGAGGGAGCAGTTGGACTTGGACAGATTAGGAGAATGGGTACAGAAGCGGCTGATGGAATACAGTATAGGGAAGTGTATGGTCATGCACTTTGGTAGAAGGAATAAAGGGATAGACTTTTTTCTAAATGGGGAGAAATTTCAGAAATCAGAGGTTCAAAGGGGTTTGTAGACCTAGTGCAGGAACCCACAAATGTTAGCTCCCAGGTTGAGTCGATAATAAGGAAGGCAAATGCAATGCTAGCAATCATTTCAAGAGGACTAGCATATGAAAGCAAAGGTATAATGTTCAGGCTTTATGAGGTATTGGTCAGAATGCACTTGGAATATGGTGAACAGTTTTGGGTCTCCTTTCTAAGAAAGGATTTGCTGGCATTGGAGTGGGTCCAGAGGAGGCTTACTAGAATGATGAGTGAAAGGGTTAACATATGAGGAGTATTTAGTGGCTCCAGGCCAACGCTTGCTCAAGTTCAAAAGAATGAGGGGGGGGCCTAGATAGAGTGGATGTGGAGAGGATGTTTCCTATAGTGAGGTGTCTAGGACCAGTGGGCACAACCTCAGAATAGAAGTACGTCCCTTTAGAACAGAGATGAGGAGGAAGTTCTTTAGACAGGGGGTGGCGAACCTGTGCATTTCTTTGCCATGGAGGGCTGTGAATATTTAAAGTGGAGGTTGACAAGCTCTTTACTGAGTCAAAGGTGCCTTGAATGTGTCAAAGGTTATAGTGAGAAGAGAGGAAAATAGGGTTGAGAGGGTAGTAAATCAGCGACGATGGAATGGTGGAGCAGACTCAATGGACCAACTGGCCTACTTCTGCTCCCATGTCTTATGGTCTTGTCCATGCCAGTTCAGGAGGCAGATGGTTATAGGGTAATAACAGTTGCTGAACCGAGTGGTGTAAGACCTAAGGCTTCTGTAACCTCCTGCTCAATACCAGTAGCATGAAGAGGGCACGGCTTGGATGTTTTTTGATGATGGGTGCTGCTTTCTTTGGCTGCGCTCCATGTAAATGTACTAATTAGTGCAGTGCCAACACAACCATATGCTTCAGTGATTTTGACTATTAAAGATCTTACAACAGACGTGATGTGGGTGGTCGATGAACCATCATTGATTAGGAGACCTCCCTTCTTTCTGAAAAGTTCCTTGGATATTTTACATCTACTTTCTCCAGGGAAGTCCAAGTGAAGAGCTGCAGATTAATATCCCCCAAACTACACTAATGTATCAGGTTGGCACAGTAGCATAGCAGTTATTAAAATCTATTACAGTGCCAACAACCTAGGTTTAATTCCACTACTCTCTGCAAGAAGTGTGTGTGTTGTCCCCATGATGGTGTGTGTTTCCTCTGGGTGTTCTGCTTTCCTCCGACATTCCAAAGATGTTTGGGTGGGTAGGTTAATTGGTCACACGGGTGTAACAGGCGGCGCGAGCTCAATGGGCCGGAAGGAAAGACCTGTTACTATGCTGTATCTCTAAATATTACACAATTTTGTAAATTCAAATTTAGGTGTTGTGGCTTGGGAATAACAATTTGGTCACAAATTAGGAAGGACTGAGTTATGGGAATTCTATCAGATGAAGCAGCTTAGTATGTTTTCACTGGTTGTTATTGGAAGGGTCAAACACAGTTTTTGGTGACTGTTTTGCAGAATTTTTCCATTCAGTCTGCAAGGACCCTGAGCTTCCAGTTGCCTATCACTTTAATTCTCCATCACATTTCCATTCTCTCCTCTCTGTCTTTGACATTCACACCGTTCAATAGATTAGCTGTAAGCCTGAGGAATGGCATCATTTGACTAGACACATTTGAATCCTCAGAACTTAACATGAAATTGATCATTTCAGGTGTCCAGCCTTTACAATGTGGGAAGTCCTAGTGTTTGGTCAATGACCTGAAATGTCTTCTATTTTTCTTTCTCTTACCCTGTAGATGTTTCCTGGTATGTTCTTTAAATTTCAAGTCTCCAGCATACAAAGTGTTTTGCTTTCCCAAGTTTGTATCTTGCAGTTTCATCATTACTTTCTCCTGCTTCCTCTGTTTTCATTCACCTCCTTCTGCTTAAATCTCCTCTAGGCGTTGTCCACCTGTGATTGAAACCCTTCATTGACACCTCCCAGTCATTTGTGTCATTTAGACTCCCTTGATTCTCCCCCCCCCCACCACCATACATATCTCCCTTGTTCTCTCCAGCCCTTCTTCTCTACAACTTAAACCATATTTTTGATATTTGAATTGTCACGGTTCTATTACATTGAACATGTATCGATCTCCACAGAAGCCTGAACTGCTGAGCATTTTCTGTTTTTAATTTTAGATCTGGGGTTCCCAACCTTTTTTTTTGCCAGGACCCCTACTGTTAACTGTGGGGTCCATGGACCCCAGATTAGGAGCCTCTGTTTTAGATACTGAGGATTTTACCCTATTTTGAATGAATCCAGAATAAGGAGGGATAATCATAAATTTAGCCCATTTGTGAGAGAACAAGGAAGAAATTCATCACAAAAAGAGTAGAAAACTGATTTTTTTCCCCTCATAAATGGCTCAACTGAAGCTTTCATTTCTGAGCTTGAGGGCATTGGAGATCTGGAGCAAATGTAGTTGAGACACAGATGATCCATAATTTACTTTACTAGTGAAAAAGAGTTGAGAAACTGCATTTTTGTTGTAACATTTGTATGTTCCAAAGTCAACGTAGCATACAGATACTAAAAAGAAACGGGTTCCTCAACCCGTGATGACCATGCCAACCAGCAGATACCTACCTATATACAGTAAACCCTATTTACTGCCAACCAGCAAGTACCTATCTATATACAGTAAATCTCATTTACTGCCAACCAGCAGGTACCTATCTATATACAGTAAACCCCATTTACTGCCAGCCAGCAAGTACCTATCTATATACAGTAAATCCCATTTCCTGCCAACCAGCAGGTACCTATCTATGTACAGTAAATGCCATTTACTGCCACTTGATCCGGGGTATGCTTTGGCAATTCAAGTTTGTATACTTCACCTCCATCAGATCCCCCCTCTGCCTCCTCTACCAAGTTCAGCCTATGCAGTTTCTTTTCTGAAACATACTATCCTAGGATGTTGAGTCTCTACTGTATAACTCTATGCTCTTCCATTAGCATGGTGACCAGAACTGTACACAGTCTGGACTCAGGCTTGAACTTACAAAGACAGGTCTACTGATGTGAATGATCATATATGGCTATGTACCCTGGGATAGTACAAAGAGAGCATGACTCAAGGTGGACAACGATAAAGCTATTATTTAACCTGAAAAATTAACTTTGCGTCTATTCCCACAGAAGTGGCCTGACCTGCTGAGTATTTCCAGAAATTCGTAGTTTTATTTCAGTGATTACCACTTTAAAAGTACAAAACAATTTTTAAATGCAAATCAGTCTAACAAATGCCCATAACCATATCTTACCTAATTGTTCTCTGAAGGTAAAATGCTTGTTATAATGTAAATGTGCATTACAAAAACTTGTAAAATAATCAAAACAGTTTTGAACACATGTTGAGCCCAAATCTCTCACTGTTATTCAGGTATAAAACTCTAATCCTTAGGATATAATACAGGAAAAAGTTTGAGAGCCTATGGTGAATATAAAACTTTTGCAGTATTTTATAAGACCTATTTGTCAATGTTGATATTTTGACTTGAAGAGTCCAGAAATTGATTGTCTTAGAGTGAATTTACTTTACAGGTGTAACATTGTTGGAATGATTTCTGATTCATATTGAGCTAAACTTGCAATAGGAATCAGATCATGACTTAAGGTCTCTGTGGTCAAGCTAAGCAAGACTCACCAAGTCATGAACTTTAGTGCGCATCGGGTAATGCAAGATTGGCAGATACTCCAAATGGCAAGACTGCTTTAGGGTAAATACCAGTATGGAGTAGAAAAATCAGAGAAGAAAGGAGAGTTTTTTCAAATACAAATTCTAAGAAGCTAAAGTGACCACTTCAGCGGAGTATGTTTTTGTCATAAATATGTTTAATCACGTTCATGGAAGGGCCTTGCTCCTGATTGCTCACTTGCGTTTGAATCCGAATTGTTCAATCCTTTTCGTATTGTTCTAACTGCAGAGTGTACAGCAACAATTGGAAGACTCCAAAATGGCTCCTGTTGTAGTTGGTTTTGACCTGTCTTCTGTAAGATGTGTTTGGGAAGGAAGAATAAAAAAACATAAAGAGCGGCAAAAAAAAGAGAGGGAAAGGCAGGAGAGAAGTGCATTAGTGAAGTAAGTTCCTTTGGTGGTTTACGTTAAAGTAAACTGTACTGTATTGCTCTTTAAACAATGTTCAAATTCTTTATTAAAATCAATTCAATAGTAACATGGTCATGATCTGCATTGCTAACTAAAAACATATTTTCTGTTTCTCTTTCTTTCCCTGCCCATTTCTGCTTTAAGCACGGATGACTCTCTCAGTTACTCCCTGCTTCATTCATCCCTCTCTACCCATCTCTCTCTGTCCTCTGGCACTTTCCTCTGCAACCAAGGCAGGTGCAACCCCATCATCACCACCTTTCAGGGACCTAAACAGCCTTTCCAGATGAGGTAGATGTACCTCCTCCAATCTGTTCAGTTTTATTCAGTGTTTCTGATATGGCCCCCTCTACATTGTCGAGACCTAGCACAGACTGGGCAACATCTTGGTTGAACATCTGTGCTCAATCCACAGAGGCTCCCAATTGCTAGCCATTACAGTTCCCCTCCCCATTCCCACATTAATCCATAAGTCTCTCGCCTCTTCCAGTGCCAGGGCAAGGCCAACTTGAACTAGGAGAACACCACCTTATTCTACATGGATAGTCTAAATCCAATGACACGAACATTGAATAGTCCAAATTCAAGTAACCCATACTCCTCTGTTCCTTTCTCTCTCCTGATTCACCCAACCTTTCATAATGTCTTCTTTCCATATCCCTACCTCCTACCCCCCCACTATCTGGGTTCATCTGTCTATCATCCATACACACTACCTACTTGGTCCCCTATGCTCACATTCAGCCCCCTGTTACTGTTTCTATTTACCCAGCATCTCTCCCTTATCTGCTTCCATTCATCAACTTCCTTTCTTATCAGATTCCATAATCTATGGCCCTTTGCTATCTCAAGTAATCACCTCCCATCGTCATCTCTACCCTTACCTCCAACAAATGGTTCCACCTGCCTATCACCCTTCCTCAATTGGATCTACCTATCGCTTGCCAGCTCCTGCCTCCCCTCTACACTCTCAGTCCTCAGTGGGGGTCTTGATTTGAAACTTCGACTATCCCCTTTTCCTCCACAGGTGCTGTTCGACTCACTGAGAATCTTATTTTAATCTCTCACTGATGGAAGTTTGAAAGGATTAATGTTTAATTGTTTAAAGCCATTCGCTTACAGATTAAAGGCATTTGTTGAATTATGACGCTATGGAGCTTTCATTAACATATCTTAGACAGAGGAACTATTTTGATTAGATCCCGAAAATGGAGACAGAGCTCATGATGTACAATTGGCCTGTCATCATTCATAAGGTTATAGCGTCAGAGTGACACAACATGAAAATAGGCTCTTAGGCCCAACTCTTCCATGGCAACCATGGTCCCCACCAACCTAGATCTGCCCATGTTTGCTAAATACTGTATCCCTATAAACTACTCCGATCTAAGTACTTATCCAAGTGTCTTTTAGATGTTATGTACATATAGGGGGATCTTATTGAAACCTTTCGAATGTTGAAAGGCCTAGACAGAATAGATGTGGAAAGGATGTTTCCCATGGTGGGGGAGTCTAGGACAAGAGGGCACAGCCTCAGGATAGAGGAGCGTCCATTTAAAACAGAGATGCAGAGACATTTCTTTAGCCAGAAGGTGGTGAATTTCTGGATTTTTTTTTATTACCACAGGCAGCTGTGGAGGCCAGGTCGTTGGGTGTATTTAAGGCAGAGCTTGATAGGTTCTTGATCAGATGCAGCATCAAAGGTTACGGAGAGAAGGCCAGGGAATGGGGCTGAGGAGGAGAAAAAAGGGTCGGCCATGATTGAATGGCAGAGCAGGCTCAATGGGCCAGGTGGCCTAATTCTGCTCCTATGTCTCATGATCTCATATATGTACCATCCTCTGTGTGAAGAAGTTGCTTCTTAGATCCCTTTAAAGTATTTCACCTCTCACCTTAAGTTTATGTTCTCTAGTTTTTAGTTCACCTTCCTGGACAAAAAAAGACTATGTATGTTAGCTCTATCTATACCCCTGGTGACCTCTTCAAGGTCACCCCTCAACCTCCTATGTTCCAATGAATGAAGTCCTTGGCAGCTCAGCCTCTCTCTATAACCTAGACCCTCAAGTCCTGGCAGCATCCTTGTCAATCTTTGCATTCTTTCCAGTTAAATGATGACTTTCCTGTTACAGGATCGCTAAAATTATACCTGTTTTATTACAATGCAGGCTCTAATAGGCGGAGAGGTGAAGGGAATGGAGCTTGTGGCAGGATCAAAAGATAGTCATTTTTCTGTTATTTATGATCAATGTGGCAGCAGTATAACTTGTACTATGCGTGTACACATATGCCACATCAGAACTAATTTGCCAACAGTCACACATCTGTAATTAAGCCTTAAAATTTGCACTAATTTATATAAATAATACAAGACTCAATTTCATTTGATTATCTCTTATTTAAGGATCAATGAGGAATGGACACAGAGACTTGAACGTAGAAGAAGAGCCATTAAGAATTACATTGAGCGGGGTAAAGATGGAAAGAATGGTGAAATGCACATTCAAATGCAACACTTAAAAAGCAAACTTGGAAAGAACACTCAGCTCCTAAATTTTCTGGACTTGACAACAAACACCATAACAAAGGACAAAAGATTTATTTTTGAACTGCAAGGAATGGAATGGAAGGTTTGTGTTGAACAGAATTTACTTCCTATTGAACAGTGGATTGATTTATTTCTGTATCCAGCTACAGAATGGGATGCAATAGAATAGTCAAAAGAAGTTCCAAGTTAAATCAGGATTAAGGCAACTCCAATAATCTGGGTAAACAGAATCCACTGTTTAGTATATATTGGCTGCATAATTTTTCCTTTAACATATGACTATATATGCGCACTTTTCGAGAAATAAGAAATTTGTACCACAGCATCTGTAATCTGTTAGGCAAAGTTTCTACATATGCCATCTGAGTAGAGGGTCTGTTCTGTCTTAATATTGTTGATGCCACATTTTGACTGTGCTGGATAGTAAGACCATAAGGCCATAAGATATAGGAGCATAATTAGGCCATCTGGCCCATTGGGTCTGCTCCACCATTTCATCATGGCAGAATCATTTCCCTCTCAGCCCCAATCCCCACCCCCCCTTCTCCCCATATCCTTCACGTCCTGACTAATCAAGAATCTATCAACCTCGCCCTTAAATATACTTAATGATTTGGCCTCCACAGCCACCTGTGGCGCGAATTCCACAGATTCATCACCCTCTGTCTAAAGAAATTCCCCCTGATTTCCATTCTAAATGGAGATCCCTCTATTCTGAGGATGTGTCTTCTGGTCTTAGACCTGTTCACCGTAGGAAACATCCTTTCCAAATCTACTCTGTCAAGGTCTTTCAACATTCAAAAGGCCTCAATTAGATCCCCTCTCATTCTTCTGAATTCCAGTGATGATGCTTTGAACCATAATCAGACGGTAACAGTAACTGGCCAATGGTTTATTATTGTCTCGTACTGAAATACAGTGAAAAACTTTGTTTTGTGTGACATCCGGGCTGATCATTTCAATATAGGCACATCAATTAATTGTCGAGTACAATGAGAAAAACAATAGTAAAATACAGAATATACTGTTACAGCCACAGAGAAAGTGCCCTGTAGGCAGACATAGGTGCAGGAGCTATGATGTTGTAGATAACGTCCAGACATTTAGCTGAACCACATGGAGTTATTGCATCAATGTCAATTCAGCAATTAACTGTACTTGCATTCTTACTTGGCTTCACAGTTTACTGAAATGATTAGAATATATCCCTTGCTTTCGTTGGCTCAGGTAAGGAGAACAAATTAATGAAGGTGCAACATTAGGGAGACTGTAGTGAGAATGTAGCCATTTAACATTAATTCGGAGTTAGGGGAAATATTCAAATTTAAGGAGTTAAAAATATCATAAAATATTTTTGATATTTTATAAATGTTAACATAACGCACCCTTTAAGAAATAAGGCTACTTACTGGAGAATTATGAGCAGACATAGCTGTCATTTACGGGGCTGGCTATTCCACACAATTAGCACATCATACTGCTTCAAGGAAATGAACCAATTGCATCCAAATCATTGCCAGACAGTTCAGAGGTAGTTTACTTTCTGATGTGATTGTACCTTATGTACCTATGGCAGGAGCTTCCTGATTCCTTAATGGAGAAGACTTATCTCAGAGAGTGGCATATTAAGAAAACAAGCATAGAAATCATTCCATCATTCATTACCATGTTCCAGGATCTGATTGTAATGGATTTATCCCGGAATTGTATCAAGGAGCTTCCAGCTGAAATAGGTAAAAAAAACCACTAACATTTTGCTGAGGAACTGGGTTTGAATCTGTTCTTAAATTCAGGTTTATACATACATGGTAAGTTGGGTGCCTGTCACTTTAAATTATATACTTCTGTGAAGTAAACACTGAAGTTAGTCTATTTATTTATGAATTACTCAAATATAATTCACGCAGGTTGTATAACTAGAGATAGAGTCTGCAGATATTAGAACCTAGAGCAATGAACAGGAACCTGGCTGGTTAAATAGCTTTGGGTTGTGCGGAGTGGGGTGCGTTGGGGAAGGTTTGCTGGGAAGGAAATGGCAGCATTTCAGGTTCAAATCCTGCATCAGGATTGAGTGTGGAGAGTGAAGAGAGCCAGTATAATGAGGAGAAGGGGAGTTGTGAGACTGGGGCCTGTCAGTAAATGGTGGACTGAGGAGGGGTGAAGAATGACGGGGCAGAGGGTGCTCGACAAGGGAGGGAAGGGTGAAGCTGGGAATCACAGGTAGGTGGATGAGGAGGTGGAGCCAACAGTAAAACAGCAGATGGAGACAGGTGGGAGAGAGGAGGGAGGAGGTAGAGACAGCTGCCGCCCCATGATAAGAAGGAATGCAAAGGGCTCGCAGTACGGAAGGTGATAATAGGAACCATTAGGGCAGAGGTGAAGAGCAGATGAAACCAGATAGGTTAGAAAGAAGTCCAGTGGATAAAATATGAGGGTAAGAAATGGGTGGAACAGGGGGATATGGGGATGATGGGGAGCCTGAGAGGAAATGGGAAAGGGGACAAAACAGGAAGATCTGGAGGTAGACTGGGAGGAGAGGGGAAGGGGGTAAACACAGGAGGGAATCATTTCCTGACATTGGAAATTTAATGTCTACAGCATTGGGATATAGATTGGAACGTGAGGTGGAATATGTAGTGTCATTCCTCTAGTCTGCATTGGGCCTCACCCTGGTTGTGGGGAAGAAAGGGGAAAGACAGGTGAGTTGGGTTTAGGAACAGGAAGTGGAGTTGAAAAGGCATGCATCTGGGAGTTTGGGGTGGCCACTGGAGACAGAGTACTGCCACTTTTCAGATTGATTGCCTAGTCTATGCATGGTCTGGCTGATGTGGAGGAAACCACAAGGGAAGAACCAAATGCTATAAACAAGGCTGGAGCAGGGGCATGTGAATCCTTGCTTCTCGTAGGAGGGCTGTTTAGGCCCATGGATGGTTGTGAGGGATCTGCCCATCATCCTTCACCCATCCTCAGTGATCCTTATCTCACAACCTTCCCTTCCCTTCCCCTTCTCCCCTTCTGCCTTCCTCCCTCCACATACTCAGTCCTGATGCTGGGTAACTTTGACCCAAAATATGAACTATTCCTTGGACCTGTTGAGTTCCTCCAGCAGATTATTGAATCAGGTGGCTGGGCTTTTCTCACTTGCCAAGAGAAATACATACTCACTTTTTACATTCTATTCTTTTAATGCAGCAAGGGAAGGAGCATAAAGGAGTCTACAAACAGCTTCCTCAGTGGAGATCTATCTATAATGCCATGCTACCACTAAACAGTAAGGAATAGAGGTCACTAATTTTCTCATGAGTCATTGATGTTAGTTCTCTGCTCCTCTAAAGCAGGCAGGTTTATGTCTGCTTTGAATCAATGTAATTTTATAGAGACCATGAACATGTAGGAATATTTCTATTACTCCCATTTTCAACTTGGTTCTTTCTTGCATTAACCTACCGGAGAGGAGTAAAAGTATCTCCCATAACTGGGTGCAAAAACGAAAAAGAGAGAATACTGAGTGTATTCAGCAGGTTAGACAACACTTTGGAAAGAGAATCATGTATCACGTCAATGCTCCTTTCACTGTGACAGCTGTTTTCCAGGTATCGTTTGGCATTGGATATTTCCTGATTATGTTATAATTGGATATATAGGGTAGGCTCTTAACACCGTTCCTGGTACCAGGCTTTTCCAGACTACTTGCAGAGGATGGAAATTTGTGGAGCAAATCTGTTGGACAATAGATTGAATGAACATAGATGATTGATAGTGAAGATTGGAGGGGGTATTTGGAGTGAGGACTATCAGCTTAGCGGATTTGGAGGGAGAAGGATGGGCAAAGAAATGAATGATAATAGAGGGGTTATTAGTTGCTGGGAATATAACTGGAATACCCAAGGAAATGTCTGTAAAGGTTGTCATGGGCAGAGAGAAGACTTCTGAGGTCCCAAAGAGGTAATTAGGTGGCGAGACGTGTTTGGGGAAAGATGCGGGTGCTCTTATGGAAACGATTGACATCAGAGTATGAGGAGCAGATGCTGAAGAGACGATCTTGGAAGGATGTCTGAGGAGATGATTGTGAAGGATCAAAAAGTTATGACAGAAGGTCAAGGGGAATTTTGAGGAGGGGCTTGTGGAGAAATCAAAGAGGGGCATTAAGACATCAACGAAGGGAAGGGGGTGGGTTTGGATGGGACGTTCCTTGTCCTGACAAATTCCCCTTGTGCAGTATTGGTGGTTAGGGAACTCTGATTTTATATTCAATGAATAGCATCGGATCACAATGACATAGCGTTCCCCTTGTATTTCAGGTGATATAACTCAGTGTTACCCAATGGATACAACCTACTATTACATGGCACAGGTCATTGTACTTCCCCTACGTATACTCATGTAACAAACATCTGCCACCATTCATTAACATGATAATTAAAACATTCACTGACAACAATGTCACCCACCCCCCCCCCCCCACAATTCATCTAACCTTCTCACAGTCAAGTGCACAAATGAATGCTGTGTGAATATAAGAATGGCCAGGCTTTATCCATTACTCAATTTTTATATACTAATCAGATATGCAATTTGCTGCTCCCAGTTCCCATTTGGTTACCTGAATTAGAAAATAGTGATTTTGGAAGTTTATTTATTACATTTCATATACATATAATGCCCTGGTTAAGATTTTTACTGCTATGCTGTATGCATTTCATTTTAGCAGTTCTGTAAGAGCAGTCTGTTCTGCTTTTAGATGTTTGGATTTGAGCTAAAGATAAGGGGCTATGTTGTTCAACTTAGGAATGTTGTGTCAGCCAATCAGAATGGTGGAATTGAGAGAAGGTTCTAGAGTACGCTGGGCTGAGAGGTTTTGGAGACAATACTGGCGTGGGTTGAGGTATCTTTAGCGGGAGCTGGGGGAAGACAGGAGGGAAGGTGGCTGAGGATGCTGTCCCTGTTGCACAAGGTGCTCTGTGCAGATGAATGGCTTCAAGGAGGAAGGACCATCACTCCTGTGGGAGACCCATTTGGTCAAGGTAGATTTCGAGTGACAGTTGGAAGGTGGTGTGTGCTTTCACATAGACCATGAGTCCAGTGCATGGGTTAAAGACAGCTTCAAGATGAGCTCCAACTTATGTGCACACTTGGACAGGATTAACTGTAATGGGTCCATTTTAATTTTTTCCCTTTCTTTTTCCTATTAACTGTTTAGTAAAGTTGACATTTGTAATTATACGTTCTTTATAATTGTATGCAGTGTACGATGTGTTATTTCTTTCCGGTAGCTAATTACATGAGGGCAGTATTTACACATTATTTGCACAGATCGGGGTTCAGGTGGTTGAAATATCCCAACTTCCCAGTTTTGGAGGGACGCAAGTCATACTAACCCTAGGCAGGAACTGGATACTGATTGTGGATGATCAGCCATGATCACAGCGAATGGCGGTGCTGGCTCGAAGGGTCAAATGGCCCACTCCTGCACCTATTGTCTATAGACGTACAGAGTTTGAGAAAGGTGGTTTTCTCACCGCTGAGTCCAGTGGCTGTTAGTGAGGCATCTTTAGAGATGCCTGGTAAAAAGGAGTTTCATACAGTACATGTAAAAGAAAGCAATGAGATTCAGGAGGAATAGTCCTTGTGTAGGATTTAAGGATTTTCCAGTATACTGGCTTTCCATCAAGAAGAAAAATTTCATGGCTAGAATTTCTCCAATATACATTTCTGCATGGTGAAGAGGCACTACTGATCAATATGGTACAAAGCCCTGAGTGTGTGATATCCCATGTGCACAACACTCAGAGTGTTGTGTGTGCTAGAACAGATTTTGCATGAGTAACTATTCATAAAGGAACTTTGTCCATGATCTCCCACCGTTGCATATGTGCAAGTCCATGTGTGCCATGAACAGCCTGCTACTGGAATAAGACATATGGATTCCATTTGTGCTTGAGTTGGCTCCAAATAGCCCAAGGTTCAAGGTTCAAGGTACATTTATTGTCAAAGTATGTATGCAGTATACAACTCAGAGATTTGTCTTCTGTGGTAGCCATTCAAAGAAAAACATTAAAAACCCCCACGCGCAAAAAATATCACGAAGAAGGTCAAATCCCCAACATGCAAAAAACTACAAACAAGTCACACAAACAGAAACAAGAAAGATCGTGTGGAAACATAGAGTATAAGACACAAAATGAAAGAGTCCAAGAAAGCCACAGGCCAATTCATAAATCGCAGACCCAGAACTTCGGTAGCATCCTCCAACATTACGGGAGAGAGAGAGAGAGAGAGAGAGAGACCACCCAGACGCGGGGGCCTTCCCCCAAGAGCAGGGAGCGAGCAACCGTCGCACGCTGGCACCCTCCTCCAGCAGCAGAAAGAGAGAGAGGCTGGCAGATGGCACTGAACACTCACTCACCTTGATGTCTCAACCTTCCTCGATGCTTTAATCGGTGAGATTGGTGAAAAGTGGAGCTGATCATAGGCTCGAGCCTCGTTTCTAAGCTTCCAGGCCTCGTGGCTGTTCACCCCCTGGAATCTGCTCCGAGACAGCAAAGCCCCAGATAGCGCAATCGATCTTCAAGTTGTAGATCACAGGCTCTAACAGTCCCAGAAACACATTTAAAATAGATAGAAGGCGTAGAAGAAGTGAGATAAGCACTTTAGTGGACTATCTGGAAATACTGGAACATTGGAGCAAGTCAGTCCTCGGCAGCAATCCCAACATGCACTCAGTGGCCACTTTATTAGGTACACCAGGAAGGGGAAGAAATACGATCTAAGTGACTTTGATAGGGAATGACTGTTGGTGACAGATGGGCTGGTTTGAGTATCTCAGAAATTGTTCATCTCCTGGGATTTTCAACTGTCTCCAGAGTTTGCAGAGAATGGTGCAAAAAAACAAAAAAAAAATGCAGTGAGCAGCTGTTCAGTGGGTGGAAATGCCTTGTTAATGAGAGAGATCAGAGGAGAATGGCCAAGCTGAGAGGAACTCAAGTAGCCACGTGTTACAACAGTGGCGTGCAGAAGAGCATTTCTGAATGCACAATACATCGAACCTTGAAATAGATGGGCTCCATAGCAGAAGACCACACAGGGTTCTTCAGCTGTACCTAATAAAGTGGCCACTGAGTGGCAGCTGCACATTGAGTTCAGCAGGTTTGCAGTTCTCTGGGGTGCCAATCTTTGATGGATGGTAGGAGAATCATACAGAATGTTCATTTTTCATCTGTTATTCTGTATGGTGAACATTAATGGGACAGTCCCACATGGGGACCTGAAGCCTAATTAAACTCTGGTGAAGAGCAAAGATCTAAATACTTATCCTATTCTACCAGGGGACAGTGAAAAACAAAGAGAAGCAAAAGTTCCTCTTCCTTAATCTTAAGGAACTAATTGTCGCACCACACTCGTATGACCACTTTCCCACGGACCAAGGCTTTTATCCACACGCACAAAACGCTGGATGAACTCAGCAGGTCAGGCAGCATCCACGGAAATGAACAAACAGCCAATGTTTCAGGCCAAACCCCTACTTCAGGACTGGAAAGGAAAGGGGAAGACACCAGAATAAAAAGGTGGAGGAAGGGGAATAAAGATAGCAAGAAGGTGATAGGTGAAGCCAGGTGGGTGGGAAAGGTCAAGGGCTGGAGAAGAAGGAATCTGATAGGAGAGGAGAATGGACCATAGGAGAAAGAGAAGGAGGAGGGGCATCAGGGGGAGGTGATAGGCAGGCAGAGAAGAGGTAAGAGGACAGAGTGGGGAATAGATGAAGAGTGAAGCGGGAGGGAATTTTTTTTTTAACCAGGAAGAGAGATCAATGCATACCACCGGTTGGGGCTATCCAGACAGAATATAAGGTATTGCTCCTCCACCCTGAGGGTGGCACAAGAGGAGGCTATGGGCCGATATGTTGGAACGGGAATCAGAATTAAAATAATGGGCCGCCAGGAAGTTCCGCTTGTGAGGATGGAGCAGAGGTTCTCAACGAAGCGGTCCCCCAATCTACCACGGGTCTCACCAATGTGAAGGGGGCCACATCGGGAGCACTGATAACTAACTGCTTTAGATTACATTCCAAACCACCCAGTTAAGATATATTTATCTTACATTTAAAATCAAGTTTTGTATAGTCAGAGATTAATTAAAATACTTGTGCTGGTTGAATTATAGGGGACAGCATATTGACAGAAAATAAATGTGCAATTACTATTTAGTTCAGATCTTTACTGTGTCCCTTTGATTTTTGTTTTAGAGCTTTCTCTCCAACATGAGCTAATAACAGAATCAATAATTCCCTTTCCCTCAGGCTAAATCTGCCAGCAGTAGATAAATGCAATGTTGCAATACAATGAGGCTATCTATCTCACATTTAATCATTTATGTTTCATTAATATCAGTTAATTAAATACATCATTAATCTAGCAAATCTCCACTATATTGGAATGAAATGCACAGTTGATATATCATCTGAAGTTGAGTATTCCTTTCCTTTTAATAATTTATTTCCCTTTTGCTTTAATTATTGTGTAGATTTTTGATACTTATTTTCTGTAGTCAAGGCATGGCATACTCACTTCTTTAAACCATTGAATTGCTATGATATTTAATTTTACTTACTTGTATATTCTGTACTTGAGTGACCACAAGACATATTTTCCAATCACGAGGTGTATGTAGTGACGCAAATTTATTCATATCTCTTTGTGGCCGAAACACTAACTTATTTAATGAAGATTATTTTTGAACTGACCTTTTAGATACCTGGAATTGTGAAAAGCATTGCACAATTCAAGTATTTTGGGAGCTTTTAGAACAGTTGTTCAATGTGTCACTCAGTTCTAATTATTTAATCTTTGCTTCATCGTGTGTTTATTGACGTCTCTGTTGTAATTCTTATAAGATCAAAGCCAATCTAATATTTTCCACTCTCCCTTCATTCACTCATCAAGCAACACAAGTCAAGTGTGAACACAGCAAGTGCTTCATGTGCAAAGATGCAAGCCACTCTTATTTTGACCACAAAATAAATTTTCCTCTAATTGCAATGTTTTTCATATAAACAAAGTAACGCAAAAATTACTTTCAACCCATGATAGAAATAAAATATTTGATTGTTTATAAAGAATAATAAATTACCATTTTAATGAAGTGTGTAGAAGTGCCTTCAGTCAATATTTATCCCTCACATAAAATCACTGCATAAAACTTTGTGTGGTACTGTGCTGACAGTGAGCTGGGAAGACTGTAGAGAACCTTTAGTTCACTGCAGTGTGCACGGCAGCATGTTCTGGACTCTGAACACTGCAGCACAGAAATCAGGAATATGTTGAGTATACGCAGAACCGACTTTTTGCCCTGTCTCTGGATTCACCACAATCTGAGGGGCCTGAGACACTTCATATCTGTTGCCTCTGCTTTACAGCAGTCATAGCTGGTTCCTCACTGACCTTCCGTTAGAAGGTAAGCTTTTAACATTATTTTTCTTTATTTCATTTTATGCTTATGTTATTAATTAGCTAACAGCAATTTTACATTCCGACATGTCCATCCGTGGCCTCCTCTACTGTCACGATGAGGCCACACTCAGGTGGGAAGAGCAACATGTTATATTCCATCTGGGTAGCTTCCAACCTGATGGCATGAACATCAATTTCTAGAACTTCTGGTAATGGCTCATCCCCCTCCTTCTCTATTCCCCATCCCTTTTTCCCTCTCTCAGCTTATCTCCTTGCCCGCCCATTGCCTCCAGTTGGTTCTCCTCCCCCTTTTTCTTTCTTCCATGGTCTTCTGTCTTCTCCTATCAGACTCCTCCCTCTCCAGCCCTGTATCTCTTTCACCAGTCAACTTCCCAGCTCTTTACCTCAGTCCTCCCCCTCCCAGTTTCACCTATCACCTTGTGTTTCTTTCTCCCCTCCCCGACCAGCTAACTCTGACTCCTCGTCTTTTTTTCTCCCATCCTGCTGAAGGGTCACAGCCTGAAACGTCGACTGTTTACTCTTTTCCATGGATGCTGCCTAGCCTGCTGAGTTCCTCCAGCATTTTTGTGTGTGTCACATACTTTTAAATTTAGATGTAATACATTTGTACATTGTTTTCCAATCTTTTAAGATACTTTTTCAACTTTTCCCAATTGTCTGGTCTTGACTAACATTTACCCTGACAGGGTCCTCTGATGGCACAGGGTTCCATTCCACCATCTGCCAAATGGTCACTGTTTGCTTGCCCAGTGCTCCACACGGAAGAGAATTAGCAGTGCTACCAGGAGCCATGCTGGTGGCTGCAAACACTGAGTTCAGACATGAAGCTGATGTAGGTAGTGACTGCGAGGCGTGGCCCATCAGTGCCCAGCTCACTTTCCTGCCTTGGTCATTGTACTTCATGGGACTTTTCAGAGCCAACTTTGGCTCATACATTCCTGGAATAGTAACTACACTTCATGCAGTACTTTCTCGGATGTAAATCTCTTTAAAATGTCTGAGAATGTTGCGTATCTACCTGAAAGCACGTGGGCATCTCTGAAAGACAGCACCTTAGCATTGCACTGAAATATCAGACTAGAGCTGTGTGCTTCAGTCCTTGGTGTGTCTAAGCCCTCAACCTTTCAACTCAAGGGTGATCATGCTGGTACTCAGTTTGTCACTGACACCAAAGTGTCACATGATGCATGCCTTCTGGTAGGAATGTTGGAATGAAGGGAAGGAATTTGGAAAAGAGAAAAAATACTAAGAGTAAATAAAATTTTGCTGTCTGGTTCTTAGCAGACTTCCCAGTGCAGTACTTTTTTACATTTACACAGATTTAAGGTGCTGAAAGCCAAAATGTCTGGTGTTTTGACAGGCAAGATGACCAAACTGAAAGAGCTAAATGTTAGTTTCAACAAGCTTACGTCCATTCCACCAGAGCTTGGGAACTGTGAGAACCTGGAGAAACTGAATTTAGCAAGTAACCTGAAGCTGGAAGAGCTCCCATTTGAGGTAATACTTTTACATTATGCCTATACATTAACGATCGGTGTGACTCTTAATCATGTCACTGGTATTGTTGAATTCATGCCTGTTGTTTGTTTGCATCTACAGAAGCATTGATTTGTTCAATTGCTCATTTAAAGTGTATCATTGTGGAACTATTCAACTTGGTCAGCATGGTTGAATTGGGCCTGTTTCTGTGCTGTGTAACTTCACAACTTTAGTATTTGTTACTCTGATTTCCAGTGAAACATAAAAACAGGAACTCAAAGATTTAATTAATTGATCTATGCCACATTTATTACCTTCAAAGATGTGTAATTCTCCAAAAATTGGTAAATGGTTCATTATTGTCATAGTACTGAGACACAGAGAAAAATATTATTTCGCATGCCATCCATACAGGCAATTTCAGAGCACAAGTTCATTGAGGTAGTACAAAGGGAAAAGCAATAACAGAATGCAGAATATAGTGCTACAGTTCTTAAAGAGTGAATCGCCGATAGACAATAAGGAGCAAGGCTTTGACAAGGTGAATTGTAAGGTCGAGAATTCAACTTTATCGAACAAGCGGTCTGTCCAAGGGTCTTATAACAGCAGGATAGAGGCCTGTGTGTGTGTGTTTTCAATCGTTTGTATCATCTGCCCAATGGAAGATGGGGTGGTGTGGCAAGGAGATGTTGTCTGGGGTGAGAGACATCTTTGATTATGTTGCCTGCTTTCCAAAGGCAAAGGAAATGCAGACAGAGTCCATGGGGGGGCGGGGAGGTTCGTTTTTGTGATGCAGTCCACAATTCTCTGCAACTCTGTGATCGAATGTGGAAGTTCAATGTCTAAATAAGCACAACAAAATTCAAAAAGAATTAAAATAACTCAAAGCTTTTTAAAACATTTCTAACATTGTTCCAAGTTATTTCCCATTTCCTACCTTTGTATCCTTTCCAAAATTATTTGACATTTGGCCTCTTCCAATTTGCCAACAACACCTTTTTTGAACCTTTCTGATCAGGTCTTCGCTCTGTTCAAAAACTACATTTCCAGTGCAACATAATTAAATCCACAAAATCTTGCTTTTACCCATGTTATTTCTTTTCTTTTATTCTCAAGCATGTATAATTCTCCAATAATCTTAGTGCAGTGGTTTTTTTAACCATGATTATGATCTGTGTTGAGAAGTCTTACTGGTTTCATTTTGTGGACACAGCTCACTCTGGCCGGCTCAATAGATGTGCATTGAAGGGCTCTTGCCAACTACTAACAGCTGAACCTGTCAATACCTGGCAGGATTGAGTGTGTTGGCAAGAGATTTGAGCTCCTTGGAGGTTATTTTTGTAGGATGGCTTTGTTGTGGTATTGAGTGTGTGCGGGTAAGGCGGAAGGAGCTACAGGGTCTGCTCTTAGTTTCATCTGGCATGGAACTTGGAACTGCGACCTGGGGGCATTGGTGGCCTTGCAACTCTCAGACTGGGAGAGGGACTTGTCCAGTGCCTGGGAGGTCGGTGGATGGGATAGGGCTATCTACCAACCTACCAGGCATTACAGGTCCAAATCCTGCATCAGGACTCATCAGTACATCCTGATGCAGGGTTTCAGCCCAAAATGTCAACAACTCCTTTCCTCCCTCAGATACTGATTTACCTATTGAGTTCTTCCAGCAGAGTTTTTGTTTCCCTATGGTTAAAAAGAATCTGCCATCAGATTTCTGAATGGACTTTGAACCCATTAATGCTACCTCGCTACTCTTTTTCTCTTCCTGAACTACTTAAATGATTTAACTCTTTGAATATATACATGCTTCTTATGGTAATTTACATTTTTTAAACAGGTGTAATTCTCCAAAAGTCCTAGAACAGTACTTCTTTAACCATGATTATGATCTGTGTTGAGAAGTCTTACTGGTTTCATCTGCGGACACAGCTCACTCTGCCCTGCTCAATAGATGTGCGTTGAAGGGCTCTTGCCAACTACTAACAGCTGAACCTGTCAGTACCTGGCAGGATTGAGTGTGTCGGCAAGAGCTCTTTGTAGGTTATTTTTGTCGGATAGTTTTGTTGTGGTATTGAGTGTGTGTTGGTGGGACGGAAAGGACTAGAGTTAGTTTCAACTGGCAAGGAATTTGAAACTGGGACCTGGGGACCTCATTGGCCTTGTACTCTCTCAGACAGGGAGGGAGTAGTTGTCCAGTGCCTGGCGGGCTGGTGGATGATACCGGCTGGATGTTGGTGAGTCAGTTATAGGGGTGGGAAGAGACGAGGGAGGGCAGTGGAGAGAGAAAGGAAAGGAGAATTCTAGAGAAAAGGGTGTTGTTAAATTTGGTCCAGAGTGAGTCTGCCTGCAGGAACACACACACCACTATCCTGAGAGCCGGGTTTTCTTGGTTTCAAGTTTGTTTTATCCCGCATTTTCATTTTCACAGCGCAGCATTGACCAGTTTTCTTCCTCCCAAGCCATTAAATACCTGCAAGGACTCATTCAGATGGAATTCTCACTTAGTAAACTGAATCCTCAGTGACATTATCTTCAATAGTTGAAGTGCTGAAGCAGCTGAATGCCCAACAATTGATTATATTAGTGCAAATAATGGTAACTAAGCTGTTGAAACTCTGCAAGGCTGAACACAAGGATAATAGGGTACCAGAACAGGATTGGGAAACCAGGTCATACGTTAACAGAATGGAGACACAAGAAACTGCATATGTTGAGATCTGAAGCAACAAACAGTTTGATGGACGAACTCAGCAGTCAAGCAGTATCTGCAGAAAAAGGGAATTGTTGGCTTTACTGGTCAAAATCCTGCATCAGGACTCGTCAGGGTTTCAGTCCAAAATGTCAATGATAATTCCTTTCCTCCCTCAGATACTGATTTACCCACTGAGTCCTTCCAGCAGATTTTTTGTTTCTCTGTTGTCAAACAGAGTCTGGCATCAGATTTCCGAATGGACATTGAACCCATGAACAATACCTCACTACTTTCATTTTTCTTTTCGCACTACTTGATTAACGTGTTAGATATATATATGTGTGTGTGTGTGTGTGTGTGTGTGTATATATGTGTGTGTGTGTGTGTATATATATATATATATATATATGTATGTATGTGTGTGTTTGTGTGTACATATATATATGTGTGTGTGTGTATATATATATATATATATATACACTAATTGTAATTTACAGCTTTTATTATTAAGGATTGCAATGTAGAGTACTGCATAACTACAAATTTCATGACATGTGCCAGTGATGTTAAATCTGATTCTGATTCTGAAACAGAAAGCAGGTCTTGACAAGAGATGAGCTGTTTTGCTGATGCCCTGATATCAAGAGGATTACGAATCCTTGCACTATATTAATACAGATCATAGGTGTCCATTAAGTATTTTATAAAGGTTCTTCTGTAATATCCAAATGGTAATGGTTCCCTGCAGGGGGCAGTTACATACATTTTCCAAAACCAACATTATATTTGAAAGCAACACACAAAATGCTGGAGGAACTCGGTAGGTCAGGCAGCATCTACGGAAATATTGTTCTGGAAATGTTGCTCTGGAATTCCAGCATCTGTGGAATCTCTTTTGTTTATTACATTCTAAACATGCCTGTCATTTTGGAAAATGTTCTCACCGTTGCAATACATTAATATTGTTTCTGACACTTGTTACCATTATACAAAAAGCAGAAAGAGACACAGAACAGTGTCAGAGTATACATGGGAAGCAACGGAGAAAAAATGGGTATGAGGTACTGTATATGCTTCTGACATCTGTGCCCACAGTACTCAGTGGTAATCACTCCCTTAAATGCAGTGGTGGCAGCGAATCAAAGGGACATCAAAAAAGCCCTGATAGTCTTTCATTGCTTTTCAGACAAATAACTATCCAATGAGTTTTTGAAGGGGCTACTGGCACATTTGCAGAACATTAGAAGAATCCAATGGGTCAAGTTGCATGCATGGAGGCAAAAAAATGTAAGGTGATGCTTTGGATCGAGACACTACAGATTCGAGGGGGTACATAGATGATTTTCAGCATATAACAATGTCTCAACTTAATGCAGTAGATCAGATCAGAAGAGGGGCAAGCACTACCTCACCTGAAACTGCTGATTAGATCCCTGGTTGGGGGTGAGGGGGGAGGTAAGGGGACAGGAACTTCCTTTGGTTGCGAGGGTAAATGCCAGGGAAGGGGAGGGGAGGGCTGGGTGAGGTGGATGAGCAGGCCAGGTGGTCCCAAGGAGACCACTCCTGGTAGCAAGCAGGTAGGTGGGTGAGAGGGAGAGGGGGTTCTGGAGAGAGAAGGGGGAGATGTGACAGGTGGTGGCTGGCACTGGAGTAGATAGAAAGGCCAGGAAGACATTGCGTTGGATGGGGAGGCAGGTGGGGCGAAAGGTGAGGACTAAGGTCAAAATTAGAATCTCAGAATCAGGTTTAATATCATTGGCATATGTTATGAAATGTGTTGTCAGGAAAAAGAACAATCTATTGCTGTTCTTTCTGGGGTGACGGGGAGGGGGTTGTCAGAGCTGACACACAGGAAGTGGGGCTAACGCATGGGAGGGCTCCATCAGCTCAGGTAGATAGGAAGCCACACCTCTGGAAAGGAAGACATCTCAGAAGGCCTGGAGCAGAAAGCCTTGGGTTGACAGCAGATGTGGCAGGGACAAAGAAAAGAGGTGGTATCTTTACAGGAGGTCGGCTGGGAGAAGGTAGCTGTTCAATTCAATATGTTTATAGATTTTAGTGGCTAGTCCACCGTCTGAGTTGGAGATGAAGGTATCCAGAAATTACCAAGGCAATCGTGAGACAGGGTGGAAGCTGGTGACGAAAGTGATGAACTTGATGAGCTCTGCATGAGTCCTGGAGGCTACACCGATACAGGTTTCAATGTAGCAGGGAATGAGTTGGCAGGGTTGTAGGCCTGGGGGGTGGAGTGTGCCGGAATTGGTTTGGAACAAGAGCCGTTCACATAGCCAACAGAAGGACTGTAGCTGGGGCCCATGTGAATGCCCATGGGTACACAGTATGCTTCTATGTAGAAAGTGGGAAGAGTCAAAAGGGAAGGTAAGGGCAAGTTCGGCCCAGCAGATGAGAGTGTTACTGTGCAAGTGCTGGGCAGAAACCGAGCCAGGTTACCTCACTGATCAAACACATAGAAAAGTGAATTTCAACACAGCCTGGCTTCATTTCCAAAAATATTTGCAGGCAACCAAAACATCTGCATCATACCCACACCATCCCTTGTCTCAAGACGAAAGTTGCACTTTTCACTACAACGGGACTCGGATCAACTCTGTACCAAGGCAAAAAAAAAAACAAAATGCAGTTCTGCAGTCTCCAGCCTTTCTCCACCTCCTTCACAGACTCATGTTGATTTATTCACCTCTGAGCTTTATTTTGTAGGTTGTCGTGGTGACAACATTGTTCTCCTTGACTAGGTGTGCCACTGGGATTTGTGCCTGAGTCGAGTGTCCTGCGTTTGACCGACACGTAGAGCTTCTAGCGTCTTTCACTCCTTCACAACTAAGGTGTGTCCACCCTGCAGAGTTTAAGGTGAAACAGAGGAGGGTGCGTCTGATGAGACAGAGTACGTTAGCACATGAACAGGTTGCGTTCTTGATAAAGGTAATCTGTTTTCAGAGGGACATCTCATAATTAGTCTTGGCTGTCGAACCCTAGCATCCAGTCTTTACAGGTCATGTTTTAAATGAAAATGCTGAGCATAGATCGGACATAAATCAGTGCAGACTGCATCCAAAAATATGCATCTGGATACCATGGAGGAGGCAAGTGACAGCAGTGTTGGGTGGATTTACAGAGCTACGGGCTATCATGGTGCATTTGATGTTCACATGTTTGCAAAAGACCTTAAAGGTTTTCACAATGCTCCAACTGGACTGTTCATCCCTGGTTTCCATGTGCTCAATAATAAAATCGAAAGAGCCATTACTCACAGCTCATTGAGGGTGGGGGCAGTAGCGGGGGGACTTCAGTTGCATGAATCTTGAGACAAAAAGAAAATGGTGGATATACACTGCCTGTGGTGAGGGAAACAAATCAGCATTTCAGGTCAGCGACGAGCTTCCGATGTTAATGCGTATTTCTCTCTATTATGGGGCAGTAAGAGAAGAGCATGCCTTAACACATTGGTTTGCTATATCGCCAGACACCTACACACCCCCCACCTCCCAATTTCCCAGTTCCACGCAGTGCCCTACTGCTACCATGATTCCAGATGTGACCAGTCCTGAGGACTGTGGGGTGGTGCATCTTGGGAGATCAGATAGAGGGGTAGGGTATTTACACTAAAAGGTCGGGTGCTAAGAAACATTGATGAACCAAAGAACCTTGGTTGAATCCCAAGTCCATAGTTCTCCAAAAGTGGCAACACTGCGAGATATGGTGCTAAAGCAGTCATGCTTTATTTTATTTAGTGATGCCATGCTGCCCCCATCAACCCCTAATAGACGTGATTAACCCTAACCTAATCATGGGACAAGTTACAATGACCAATTCACCTACCCGGTATGTCTTTGGACTGGAGGAGAAAACCGCAGGACTGTCGGAGGAAATCCACACATTCCACGAGAGGATGTACAGAAGACTCCTTACAGAACGGCGCCAGAACTGAACTCCAAACTCCAGAATGCCCCAGGCTGTAATAGCGTTGTGCTAACCTCTACACTACCGTGATCCTTTTAATGTAACATCTAGAAAGCAGAAAAAGAATGACGATATGCTGTTGTGAATTGGCCGAACCAGAAATAATGCAACTTTGTGCACATTTTTGAATGCCTTGCTGCCCCCTCAGAAAATACGATCCTAGCAGTTCTTTAATGGCATTAAACTATCCCCACTGATATCAGGATTTCAGCATTTGTTTCAGTAGAATTACAATAGGTTCATGTAGAATTATAGCGATCTATTTAAGTCAGACTCAATACAAATTTAAGAGCATGCCCTATAATACACACATCAATAAAAGGAGACAAGGAATAATAAGTTATTTTATGTAAAAGAATTCCCATAACCCACACACCTAAATTGAAAAAGGAAGCAAGGCACCCTCACTACCTAACTGTAATGTCAGCTACTGATAAAGCATTTGTTTTTGTTTACTTTGTATTTTGAATCCTAAGTCAAAGTCATATACAGGAGCACATATATGCACAGGTATAATGAAAAACTTATTTACCAAAGCATCATGGCACATAGCATTAGGTGTGTAACATTGACAAGAAAATCCCAAATTAAACATACTGTGAATTAGACACACATTTTTACAAGAAAGCACACAATTAGAACAAAAAAAATCCCTTTGTAATCCAAAGTGATCCAGTGGTTACCATGTTGGTGTTCTACACGTAGGTAGTGATTAGAGTTGTGAAGCTTTGTTCAAGAATGGGATGATTGAAGGGAAGTAGCTGTTCTTGGACCTGGTTGGTGTGGGACTTTAGGCACAATGTGTTTTAGGGATTTAACCATAAAGCGATTTTAATACAAAATCAATAACTTTGTAAAGAAGCATGGGAATAAAAACCAAAGTAGAGAATACCAAAACACTGACTCAATTTAAGTCAACCTTCAAGCGTTGAATGTACAGATTCCATTAGATTTTGCTGGGTATGATTAGAGTTGTATCATTGCACTGAATTGTTTATTATTAAAATAAAATTTAAGCCAAGATTTTCCTTACAAACACAGCCCACCAGAGTGGTGCAAATAACTTCTTTAGATTCTGGTGAGTTCTGATTACGTCAAGAATTTAAAAAAAGGAATGAAATTATAATGCATCCTGCCCAAAAATACATTTACCCAGGTGTTGTAGATTGCCCCCATCAAATAGGAAGAAATTTTCTTCCTAGCCACCAAAATATTCTGCTTGTTAAAAACATAAGAACATAAGAAATAGGAGCAGGAATAGGTAGACCATCTGGCCCACACTCTGTTATTCAATAAGATCATGGCTGATCTGGCCATGGATTGAGCTACATCTACCTGCCCTTTCCCCATAACTCTTAGTTCCCTATCTATGCAAAAGTCTATCTACCTGAGTCTTAAATATATTTAATGTATTCCCCACTGCGTCCCTGTCCTGGTCTAGGAATACCAATACCCTTGAATGGAATAGCCCACAAAAAGTAATGGATACAGTCCAGGTAAAGCCCTCCATATCACTGAGTGTCCATCTACACGGAGTGGATACAGTCGCAGGAAAGCAGCATCCATCATTGAGGGCTCCCTCCATCCAGGCCATTCTGTCTTCTCACTGCTGCTATCAGGACCCCCCACCACCAGATCCAGAAGCAGTTATTACCCCTCAACCATCAGGCTCTTGAATCAGAGGAAATAACTTTACTCACCCCAACATTGAACTGATTCCATACCCTATGGACAACCTATGGACTCATTTTTAAGGACTCTACAACTCATGTTCTCAATATTTATCCCTTATTTATTATGATTATTACTATTTTTCTCTTCTTTATATTTGCACAGTTTATTGCCTTTGCATATTGGTGCTTGTCTATATTTATTAAGTGTGTTTATATCAATTCTATTATTTTCTTTATATTTACTGTGAACCCATAAGAGAATGAATCTCAGGGTAGTATATGGTGACATATATGTGCTTGATACTAAATTTACTTTAAACTTTGAGAATTCCATACATTCACTACTCTCTGGGAAAAGTAGTTGCTCCTCAACTCCATCATAAATCTATTCCCCAAAATCTTGAGGTTACCCTCCCCCCAGTTCTATTCTCACCCTCCATTTGGAAACAACTGTTCTGCCTTCATCTTATATAACTCTTCCAAAATTAGATATGTTTTTATAAGATCCCCTCTCATTCTTTTAAATACAGTGATTGTAACCCCAGGCAACACATTCTCTCCTCACCGTTAACCCCCTCATACCCCCTCATATTCAGAGCCAACCTTGCAAACCTCTTTTGTAAACATAAAACTTCACAGGAAAATAAGAGTGAAATTAGAGAAGTATTTGCCAGTAGTATTTTTTTTCTTTCATTAACATTTTCTGCCTTGTTGGTGCTGCCCAACCCCCCCCCCATGAATAAATAATAAAAGATTATTAGGAACAGGGGATGACCATGGACACCTCAAGTCTAGTCTGCCAGCAAGTCTAGTTCATAGCTTATCCATTTACCTAACTTTGGTTCATTGTGCTTGGTAGCCCCCACTTAACAAATCTACTTTGGGAAGATGCCAAACTATAGCTTGTGGTAACAGATGGACTCATTATAATAAGCATCTTGACTGTGGTCGCCACTGCTTCGTGTAGCAATTCAGTCCCCAGGGTCTAGTGATATAAATGTACAAGTGTATTTGTGGAAAAGGTGAAAAGAGAACATGAGTAAATGTGAAAAATTGCATTTTGAGGTAAGAGATGACACCAAAAATAAAGGAGGCTCCTGGTTAAAGCAGAAATATTGGCATTTTGACTTGTGAGTTCTGATTCTAGCTTGTACAAAGGCTAACGGTCCTCTTACCCTCAGACAGCTTTGTGGTTCACTTTTCTGTTGCATATATTTTCAAATGTTGTATCGACTCTTCCGGCAACAAAACCCCCATGGAGAAGAAGAGCATGACAATAGGTCTGAGGTTAATTTTTCACCCTAATTTCTAATAAAACGAAGAAAGCTTAATCAATATAAAAAAGCTAAATCTCTGTTCAGTGAGGTACAAGGTTTCAGGTATTAGTTTAATGTGATGTAACATAAGTTGAATTTTGTTTGTTTCAGCTGCGTGATCTGCAGAAACTCAGCCACTTAGATCTGTCCTCGAACCAGTTTCTGAGCATGCCCATTTGTGTTCTTCGGATGTCCAAGCTCAAGAGTCTGGATCTTAGCAGCAATAAACTGAAGGAACTTCCTCAGGATCTGAACAGGTATCTTCTTCACCAGAATCTACGAATGGTGCAAAACGTGAAGTGGCCAAGTATAGGACACAACTTATATTTGCCATATCTTGAAAGAAGATTTTCTCCATGAAATTACCTTCAGTGTAGCTTCAAACCCAGTCCAAATTAAACTAATTGCAGACTCGAGTAAATGAGCAAATCTACTGATTAGCAAGTTTCATATTACCTGCCCTTGGGATTGTAACTACTTACCATTACCCTGGCAGCCATTTCTTCCCACTGGGACCTCTGTACTTGTGCCAAGTTAAACCTGCCACAGGCTCAGCAATCTTGTCCCCCAACATGGGAGGTGAGAATTCAGGGCAAGTATACACCGTCCCAATGGACTCCATGCATTGTTCACCTGCACAGGTTATATTTCCTAGGACAAGCTGTTAACTCCCGAAGAAGGTTACAAATTAGTTGAGTTCAAGTGTCAAATTTATGTTCAGTTAAGTACATTAAATGCTGGCAACTCCCAGAGGATAGCTTATCTCCAGAGTCCAAACTATGCAGATTTGTTTTAAACCCTCTTGCTGAAGTTGTTTGTGAAATCTATCTGGGCAATCTCAACCCAGATTCTAAAAGGCATTTATTTTTTTTCCATTACAGTCAACCTCGTGTCAAATACCCATAATTTTTCTCCCACTGGCAATCTATTCCAAAGAAAACGAGCACCAATCCCTGCAGTGGTCACAAACTTCCAATTAGAAAAACATCCTCCCGCAGCTTGTCTCCTATCATCAGGCTAATTTTGGACAAATTAATTAGTTTGCCTTGTATTCTATGTGCCTCAATGTTTGGGCCAGCACCATGAGAAACCATGTCAAATGCCTTACCACAATCCGTATGTACCACCTTGCCTTTATCAGTTTTTTAAGCTACCTTTTTAACTCAATGACATTAGTGAGATAGGATTTATCCCTTTCCCAGATACACACAAAGCCATTCTGTCCATCTCAGATCAGATCCTATGTTTCCAGATGTACAGAAATACTACCCCTTCAATTTAGAGCTGCAGTGACCCAAGTCAATTCTAATTTCCAGAAAAGTTCTCAGTGGACTTTACACTTTCTGACTGTGACTACCTAGGTTTCCCCTAGAAGCCCTGCTTGCTCCACATCCCAAAGGTGCCTGGGCTGGTAGCTTAATTAGCCACTGTAAGTTGTCCCTAAGTTATAATATGTTCCTCAGAATAGGAGTTATGAAATTACCTCAACTTTCAACTTTCCTGCTGAGCTCCATGCGGAGTCCCATGCTGGACTGTACTTAAGAAAAAGTTCAAAATTCAAAGTAAAATTATTATCGAAGTGCATACAGTATACAACCCTGAGATTCATGTTCTTGCGGGCATTCACAGTAAATGCGAGAAACAAAATAGGAGTAATGAAAGACCACACCCAACAGGATGGACAGATAACAAACTTTGCAAATACAAAAAGAAAGAAAAAGAAAATAATAAAAAAAATTGAGAACATAAGATGAAGAGTCCTTGAAAGTGAGTTCATAGGTTGTGAGAACAGTTCAGTGATGGGTTGAGTGAAGTTTATTGAAGCTGTCCCCTCTGGTTCAGGAGCCTCCTGGTTGAGGGGACATAACTGTTCCTGAACCTGGTGGTGTGGGACCTGAAGCCCCTGTACCTCATTCCCGATAGCAACAGCAAGAAGAGAACATGACCTGGGTGTTGGTGGTATTTGATAATAGATGTTGCATTCCTGAGACAGCACTCTGTGTAGATGTGCTCAATGGTGGGGAAGGTCTTTACCTGTGATAGATTGGGCTGTATCCATTACTTTTTGTAGGCTTTTCTGTTCAAGGGCACTGACATGATGAACTCAGTCAATATACTCTCCACCACACATCTATAGTAGTTTGTCAAAGTTTTAGACAACATGCTGAATCTTCGCAATCTTTTAAGAAAGTAGAGGCACTGCTCTGCTTTCTTTGTAATGGCATTTACGTGCCGGCCCAAGGGCGGATCTTCTGAAATGCTAACACCAAGGAATTTGCTGTCCCACTCTATCTCTGATCCCCTGATGAGGACTGGCTCATGGGTCTCATGTTCCTCCTCCTGAAGTCAATAATCATATTTTTGGTCTTGCTGACATTGAATGAGAGGTTGTTGCTGTGGTACCCCTGACACAATTTTTCAATCTCCCTCCTGTATGCTGATTCGTCACCACCTTTGATTCAACCAATGACAGTGGTGACATCAGCAAACTTAAATATGGCATTGGGGCTGTGCTCAGCCTCACAGACATAAGTGTAAAGCAAGCAGAGCAGGAGATTGAAAAGGTTGGCTAAGTATCCAATTGGTGCAGGATTACTGTGGTCAGATTTATAGGTACCCCCAACACGGTGGGTCGTACATGGGAAGTATCTTCTACTTGCCCATTTTACCACAAAGCATACCGTGGATTTTAAATATGACTCCTTAAGGTCATCGAGTCATAAACTCCTACACCACAGAACCAAATCTAGTGGTCCACCATGATCATACCCACCACTGTAGTTATCAATCCATAGACTTCTCTACCTTGACAATTCAAGTGTATGTGCAGATCCTTTATAGATGTTGTGGGAGTATGTGCCTCTCCCACCTCCTCAGGCAGTACTGTCCAGGTTCCAATCACTCGTTGAGTGAAAAAATTTTCTCCTTTAATTCCCCCACCTTATACTCACGTCTTCATGTTTTAAACACCCTCACCAAATCAAAAAGATCCTTACTATCTATCCCTCTCACAATTCTGTATATCTTTATCAAGTCTCCCATCAGCTCCCTCCATTCCAGAAAAAGCAAATCCAGCATATCCATACACGTGAAATATTCCAGTCCAGGCTAAATCCTGGTGAACCTTCTGTGCACCCTCTTCAGCTCAATTGCATCCTTGCTATAGTATTGCGACCACACAACAGATAAGAATTAGCCAGTGTTTTATAAACTTTGCTTTTGAAATAGCTGTATAAAAGAAGTAAGACAATTAATTTCAAGAACTCTGCTCTCCATTCTGATTCCAGGCCATTTACACAATACAATGTGGCCTGTTGCCACTGGAACAGAACTGTATAATTAGGCCAATAATATTAAAATGAAAATGCATTCATTTACATTTTCTAAAATCCAGTCTTTGTTTTGGATGCAAACTTCTACAAATGTACAGTGGGGAGCATTCTGATTGGCTGCATCGCCATCTGGTATGGGGTGGGGGGGACCACTGCACAGGATCGAAGTAAGTTGCAGAAACTTGTAAAATTAGTCAGCTCCATCATGGGTACCAGCCGCTGTAGAAACCAAGACATCTTCAAGAAGCAGTGCCTTAGAAAGGCGGCGATCATCATTAAAGATCTCCACCAGTCAGCACTTGCTCTCTTCTCATTGTTATGATTGGGAAGGAGGCACACACTCAGTGACTGAGGGACAGCTTCTTCCCCTCTGCCATCCAATTTCTAAATGAACATTGAACCCATGAACACTACCTCAGTACTTCTTGTTTCTGGTTTTTTTTGGTCTTCTTATTTTAACTTCACTATTTAATAGGCATGTATATATTTACAGTAATTCAGTTTTTTGTCTCTATATTTACTTATCATGTATTTCATTGCAACATAGCCATAATGTTAACAAATTTCTTGACATATGCTGGTGATATTAAACCTGATCCTGATTCCGATTATTTAAAAAAATGCTGTAATTGAGGTGAGATGACCAGGCTGTCCATTGGGGTATTCACCGCAATGTAGAGCTGAAGATGACGTTAACATTGTGCATTCTCTCTCACATTCTGCATAGACTCAGTGAACTCCAGTCCCTGTTCCTTCAGAAGAACAAGATGACCTACCTATCCAGAGTCTTGTGTAGAATGCCTAGTCTAAAGATGTTAGTTGTCAGTGGCGATGACATCAAGAACATGCCATCTGCTCTTTTGACGGATCCCAATCTAAAGTAAGTGTGGCATTATAATCTTTGATTTTGTTATTATTAAAAATATTTTCCTTTATTTTCCTTCATTATGTCTCTCCTTAATTACCCTTTTGCTTAAAAGTCAATGGAAGCTGAAAATTTAAGTGATCCATTTCTGTTGTTAGTTATGAGGTACTCCTGCACATTAGCCTGCCAACAGAAGGATGTATGGATTATCCAGAAGAATGCAGATGGATTCAGCTGATTGTTACTTTATGAAGTGCAGAATACTGCTTCATTGGGTGACTGAGTTCATTATTGTTGGTGCACATGATTGAGCAAAGCTTACCAAATGAATAACAAATAATGATAGCAGAAATGACAGAAATTCTCCTACAAGCATGTTAATTATTTGAATTGGGATAAAACAAGACAGCAGCTCCTACATCGAGGCATTCATAAGTCAACAACACTCTACATACTGACTACAGCAAATTGTACCCAAAAATCGTACAAAATATGGTTGAGGGAATCAATACTAACAAGGAGTAGGAGAATAGTTGGAAGCATCAACATAACATGATCGGTAGATT
Organism: Mobula hypostoma; assembly: GCF_963921235.1. Taxonomy (NCBI): domain Eukaryota; kingdom Metazoa; phylum Chordata; class Chondrichthyes; order Myliobatiformes; family Myliobatidae; genus Mobula; species Mobula hypostoma. Next base: position 46,874,528 of record NC_086112.1, read on the forward strand.
TTAAGAAAGCCATTAGAGGCAAGGAGCAACGTAGATGAACTTAATTGAGGAAGGTGTGGCACAGACTAAAGTTTCTGACACTGGTAATCTAACGGAGGTGCAAGATATGGAGTAAGCTAAAACTAAAAATGTGGATGACACGGAACTTCAAGAGATTTTACTGAAATAGCTTCCATAGTGATTTGAGACTGAACATATGGAGGTTAATACTGGAACAACATTAATTTCAAACAGCTCCTTTAGGAACTAACTTCAAGGTTTAGCAATCTCATATAGTCAAATAGATTTATTGCATTGTTTCTGGCTATGGGTTATGTTTGGACAAATGCATGGCACAGAAAGCACTTGAGTAAAATGATTTATTTAAGTTGTCTTTGCCTTTGTTATTGGCCGCAGAGGAATGTTCAACAGGAGAGTGTATAGCAATTAACAGTTTAATGAAATGAGCAATAAACATACTCTTTACTCACTGGAATAGGGAGTGTAGCTTCAACAAAACCAAACTGAAACTATCTTAAGAGAACAAAAGCTAAGAAAAATTATCACAGGTGGGATGATCAATATTGTAAACCAGTGGAGTGGAGAAAGAAGAATACTTCATTCATATGGATTTAAGAAGATTTTTGGCAGACGATTATTGACGTACATATCTATCATAAATAAAGAGGTACAATATTTCTTACATTCATTTTTACATCTATTTTGTTTTGTCATGATGTGGGTCACAGCAGATTTCTGGCCAGGAGCACAATACAACAGTTTACATGAGTAACTGAAGTTGCATGTAGTTGACCGAAGCGTTGTATTGCTTTTGTAAAGTTCCCAGCTCAGAATTCTTAAGGCATGATCGTCCAAGTGAAATTGTTCAAGTGAGACAGAATTTATAGTTGGTGCCTTTTTGCTAAAAATCCGCTCCTAAATTGTGAGGGGCTTAGAGGAATCTACACAAGGACAGATTGTCTAGCAGTGCAACAATGGTGTACTTCACACCAAAGAAACTAAACTCAAAATGTTATTCTGGGGACCATATTGGGCTCTGGAGTTCCCTGTGGGCTTTCCTGTTCTTGGGATATCTCCATTTTGGCATTTTTAGAAAGTGTTTTTTTTTTGTCACCTGTCCTGCTGTCTTTTTGTGTGGCTCATGGTCAGAATGTTTTAGGATAATGTTCTTTTGGGATATTTTGGAGAATCTAGTTACATTGAAGAAGTTTTTGAAGGAAAGAAATGAAGTATTGATTTAATATTAATACTTTTCAAATACTATACATTTTAGGCCTTCCCAAAGCACATTCTAACTAGTAAAAATAAAATTGGCATGAAGCTACTGTTCTAATATAAGTCTTCCACAAACAGTGATGTTAAATGAGTGATAAATAGAGAAATAATGCCAGGGAAACTCATATATCCAACTGGAAAAAGCAAATATGGCCTCGATTTAATGCCCTACACAAAAATGGAGAATCTTCAAATGTGCAGCACCTCTGTGCTTCTGCAAAGCAGCATAATCCTGGATTTGTGTTCTTAAGGAAGTTTCCAGCAAAATGGATGAAGGCAAGGCAATGGATGTTGTCCACATGGACCTTAGCAAGGCATTTGACAAGGTCTGCATGGGAGGTAGATCAAGAAGGTTCAGCTCAGCATTCGAGATGAGGTGGTAAATAGGATTAGATATTGGCTTTGTAAGCCAACCAGAGAGTGGTAGTAGATGTTTGGCTCTCTGACTGGAGGCCTGTGACTAGTGGAGTGCCACAGGGACCGATGCTGGCTCCATTGTTGTTTGTCATCTATATCAACTATCTGGTTGATAATGTGGTTATCAACAAATTTGTGGATGGCACTAACATTAGAAGTGTAGTGGAGAGCAAGAAAGACTCTAATTGGTTGCAGTGAGTTCTGTACCAGCTGGAAAAATGGACTGAAAGATGGCAGTTGGAATTTAATGCAGACAAGTGCAAGGTGTTGCATTTCGGTAGGACCAATCAGGGTAGGTCTTACACAATGAACGGTAGGGCACTGAGGAGTGTGGTAGAACAAAGGGATCTAGAAATATTGGTCCATAATTCATTGAAAGTAGCATCGCAGGTTTATAGGTTTGTAAAGAAAGCTTTTGGCATATACGCCTTCATAAATCAAAGTATTGAGTACAGGACATTGGATGTTATATGGAAGTTGTATCAGACATTGGTGAAGCTTAATTTGGAGTACTGTGCGCAGTATTGGCCACCTACCTACAGGAAGGATGTAATTAAGTTAGAAGGAGTGCAGAGAAAACTTACAAGGATGTTGCCGGGTCTGGAGGACCTGAGTTATATGAAAAGATTGAATACGTTAGGACTTTATTCCTTGGAACGCAGAATGAATGTTTACAAAATTAAGAGAGACTAGACAACGGGGTGACCTGTTGAGAGAAGGGTAGTGCAGTCTGATATGACTAGAATGAACATTAAATTTTTCTGAATGCTATTGCTATCTCTTTGATTTGGAAATTAAAGAAGAAAAACTCAGTTTATTAAAGAAGAAAGATGAATAACAAGACAAATATGTGACCAGAATGAACATTAAATATCCATGAAGTAAATTTGAAAGCAGCGGGCTTGCTGGTTCAGTTCTGGAATTAAACGTCCGATGTAATGATGGATTTGGCCTTGAATAATCAGAGAGGGATTCCATCGATTCCTAGTTGGAATGACTTCTTTGGCACCAAAGGATGTCATTTGGAAGAGGCAATTGTATTGCCTGATGTTCTTCCTGAACTCATTTGCAATAGGTTCATCATTGCTGTACAAATTGAGGAGTTCATTAAGTAGAGGCTGCAAATTGCCTATCCTGATCTTTCCCTTCATACAGCAAAAATGTGTGGTTTCTCCAGTGAGTAGGAAGGCACGACAGTGAGGGCATACTGTGGTCATTGAACCAACATCAGCAGAAATGTGACAGCGTGCAAGTCGTGCATTTTGCCTTGCTCTTTCTCTGTCGAGGTATTGTCGTCGAAAGCGGCCATTGTCGTCTTCAGCAACTCTCACAATAATTACTCGGTCCCGCACATTCTTGAGTTGATCTTTTCTTTCCTCCTGTCTCTTCCTCTCTCCTCCTTCTCTGCCTGTTTTTGTCATTCTGGAGACACACAGCCCTTTCGTCCTTCGTCTCTTCAACCATTTGTTCTTTCTCTCTGATCCTGGAGTCGTGTGGCCCTGGCCTGATCGGATTCTTGTTCTCTCCTCCGTCAGTGCCTATTGTTGTCATTTTGGAGACGTGCATGCCTCTCCACTCTGTCTCGTCTTCTCTCAACGTTTTTGTCCTGACTCTTTGATCCTGGAGTCGTGCGGCCCTGGCCTCATCCGATTGTTGTTCTCTCCCTCCCCTTGCCGCTTCCCGACGACGTTTGGTGTCATCTCTTGACCATAATGTCCCCTTCTCTTTCCACGTGGCATAATTAGGCTATCCATATATTTTTACCCTAATGCTTGATAGAAGATAGGAAGCAGTAACACCAAAGCCTCCAAGCTGCTGAAGCTGGCCGTACGCATGCGTCAGGCTGTGGCGTCACAGTCTCCATGGAAGATTGAAGTGGCTCTGTGAGCATCGTGAGGCGCAGCTGAGGCTAGCCGTGCGCATGCGTCGGGCTGTGATGTCCCGATTTCCATGATGGCTGATCGGGTCTCGGGTGAAAGGCAGCCTGTTGATTTTTGGCAAATGAGCAATTTTATACAAATATATAACCCTGAACTTTGCCTGCATTCTGTAAGTTAGCGCATTTTAATTCGATTTAGCCAAAAAAGGTGCTGCTGTAATGCACCGTTTGCGCTAATTGGAGGTCACAAACAGACAAACAGGCAGAGTGTCACGTGACTGGCAACAATGCATATAGAAATGAGTCAAGTTTTATAAACAAATAAACATCTATTAAACTCTGCTCCACATTAGTAAAAAGATAAACAAACGAAAACCTTAACCGGAAGTAAACTGCTGTGCAGCCATTTAACAGACCGCCAATCTCAGTACTAGTTCTTAAAGCGGTAAATGCGAACACAGTATTAAAGTTGTAATTTGGAACACAGTTCTTAGAATGGTAAATTTGAAAGTCCAAGAGATTTATACAGTCAATTAGGAGAGACTTTCCTAAAGTAAAGAATTCCTCGAAAACTTGAGGTTACTGCTGATCCCAGCTGGAACCTGCCTTGACTGCAGGATTCACGATGATGGAAATTAAATGGTTTAAAGGAGCTGACCTTTTCCTCTGTAGAATAGACACTGCACAAACTTTTCTGCTTTAGCAGAGGTTATCTCATGCAGATCACTCTTTCTTGAATGAAGATTCAATAATGGTCAATCCTCTCTAATACCGCCGAACGATATCAGCTTTACTTGACTCCTTCAGGTTCCGTACCTTAGTAATGTCTTCACTCTCCAATACTACTGAAAAGGTACACCAACAAAGCTGGCAGCTATTGGTGAAACTGCCAGCCCAACACTTCTGTACCTTACAATAGAAAGTAAAACGCAGTTTTAAAACTAAACTGCGTCATGGGATGAATAGGCAACCTAGCGGAGTATCTGACTGACGATCTAACCGAAAACTAACTGCGTCACCAGGGGCCTCCCCTTTATACCCGTGGTGGACATGTCATCACATGACCTCACATCGGTGGGAAAATTACATCGGGTGACCTCCAAAAGACCATTACATCATGCTCATCAGCTACTCAATTACATCATGGTCATAAGACAGTCACAAGATATCCATGAGGTTTAACACAGAGCATGAGAATTTTAGCAGTATATAGATATAGCAGACATTTTTTTACCGATTTTGGATGGGATCACAACTAGAGGTCATGGGTTAAGGGTAAAAGGTGAAAAGTTTAAGGGGAACATGAGGGGAAACTTTTTCACTCAGAGGGCTGTGAGATTGTGGAATGAGCTGCCAGTGCAAGTGGTGCATGTAAGCTCGAGTTCAACATTTAAGAGAAGTACATGGATGACAGCAGTATGGAGGGCTATGGTCTGATGTAGATCGATGGGAGTAGGCAGTTTAAATGGCTTGGCACAGACTAGGTGGGCCGAAGGGCCTGTTTCTGTGCTGTATTTTCTATGATTCTATGACTCTAATTATTAGAAACGGGAATGTGTCCTAGACCACGTATGCAACATTCATCATCTAAGATCCCCACCATCCATCTCATGCCCTCTTCTCACTACTACCATTGAAGAGGAGGTACAAAAGCCTTAGATCCCACACCACCAGGTTCAAGAACAGCTGATACCCTACAATCATCAGGTTCCTGAAATAGTGTGGATAAATTCATGCACCATTAGTCCGAAATAAAACTGCAATCTAAAGTCTCACTTTCAAGGATTCTTTACAACTCATGATCTCAGTATTATTCTTATTTGCCCAGTTTGCCTTCTTTTGCATATTGATTGCTTGTTACTCTTTGACTGTTTATTTATAGCTCTTCATAAAACTCTATTGAAGTTATTTTTTCCCCCGTAAGTACCTGAAAGAAAATGACTGTCAAGGTAGTATACAACAACATACAGTATATGTACTTTGAAAATAAATTTACTTTGAATTTTCTTTCTGTTAACAATTATCAATCCATGTCAACTAATTCCACATATCCTAACCTTGGTAATCAAACTACTGCCTAAATCCTTCTCAAAATTTAAATATACCATATCCACTGATTCTCCCTCATCTTCTCCTTGACAAATTCTAATTGGTTGTGATTCACTATTTCCTTTTCATAACTCTAAGTTAATTCTGAATAAATCATTTTTCTGACTGAATATCATATCCTTTTGTTTTAAATTCCAGCATTTTCCAAGGAAGGCTAGTAGGTCCATCTTTCCCTGCTTTCTCTCCTCTTCCCTTCTTAAATGGTAGTGTCACATGTGTCACCCTTCAGTTGCCAGAAAAGTCTCAGAATGGAAGATGTTAACTTGTGCATCCATTATCTCCATAACCACCTCTTTCAAAGCTTTGAGATGTACTATACTGTGCAAACATCTTAGGCACGTAAATACAGTATATAGCTAGGGTGCCTGAGACTTTTTCACAGTACTATAGGAATTTTATGTATTACAGTGTACTGCTACCACAAAATAAAACAAATTTCATGACATATGTGAGTGATGATAAACCCAATCCTGATATAGGTCTCTTTTGTAGACTGCAAGTGGGAAGTGGGGAATCATGTTTGGGAAAAAGGGAAGGGAGTGGGAAACACCACAGAGACATTCTGAAATGATCAATAAATCAATTGTTTGGAATCAAATGACCTTATCTGGGATCTCATTGTTGGGTGTGCCTGCACCTGCGCCACAAATTGCCCCAGCACTCTTTCTCTTCCACCTGTCCCAGTCTCCTCCCGTGGTGCTCCACCCTCGCCATTCCCAGCATTTGCCAATGACGCATAATTACTGTGCAAATATCTTAGGCACTCTCGTCAAAGTTTCATGGAAATAGTTATAAAAAAGAAAAGCTACAATTTAATTGAGTAACAAATTATGTATTTAAATGAAATACAGGACAAATTAGAACACTATCAATGCTACCACAGTACTATAAAACTATTTGTTCTTAACAGTTACCGATGGAGGAACTCAGCGTACATTGCCACATTCCTCCAATGGACTGTAAATTAACAAAATCGATGCAGATACCTACTCTAGATAATGGAGTGACGTCATACAATGCTTTTGACGATTGCATTCTCCATATCTTCATTTTCATTGTAACATTCAAGACAATTGTCTATACCTTCAGATTCTTCATAGTTGGTGAAGTAGTGAAATCATTTCATTTTACCTTCCGGCTGTTTCTGGCATGGCTAAGCCTGAACGCTTGAAAACACAATAAGCAAAACAATTCTAAATTGTTTTAGTGCTTATTTCTCACTGATTATCAGTGACAAAAATCACTGTCTTTTGAACACAAGCACACACAACTAGCACTGTTTAAAAACTGTTCACTCTACGTACAGAGTAGTGTCTAACACACATCTGACGGTAGTCAGAAACTGTTCAACAACAGTCTCCTGTCCCAATTAAGTGGCATAGTGTTCCAAATAAACAAATGGCATCCCAGCTATTTCCTTGATTAGCTTTTCTTATTTTAAGAGTTGGCCCAAATTAGCTGCTGTCCCAATTAACTGAAGGCCCAAACTGTGGATTAGCTATTATCCACTGTATACAATCCATACTGAAAGGAGCTACTTGACTATTGAGAGAGTGGAGTACCGCTGATGCTGTGATTTTTAACTGTAATGGTAACATATGGCCCCATCTCCTCTGTTCTTAAGAGTTGTGCTTCAAAATCCCACACCACAAGATTTAGGAGAATTAGAACACAATGAGTTTAGGTGATTTTCATTTCCACTAATACTGCCAATGAAAGAATAATTAAAAGAAAGTGAATTTTCTTATTTTTCATGAGAAAACACTTCATGTTTTGATATTTTTATGAATTAAAATGTCATGAGTAAATCAAATAATGATGAAAACCCAACTAAGGATTATGTATGTTCCTGTCCTTCACCAGATACATTAATCTTCGAGAAAATCCACTTGACAGTATTGGAGATATTTCAATTAGTGAAATATTTGAAGATGATGAATATGAAGAATTTGAAAAAGATTTGATGCACACATACTTTCAGGATTTGGAAGAAAGAGGCAAGTACTCAATTGGTTTTGTTTATTTGTTTATACGTTGGAGTTTTTAGTTTGTGAAACTAGAAAAGTTTAGGTTCTAGCTCAGCAAAATTAGAATGAGTAGGAAAGATGAATAAAAAGTGAGAAGAGATGGTACAGTGGTAGTATCAGCATAATTTGCTTTAAAATATTTCCAGTTGTAAGGGGGAAAGACTAAGCATGTGTTGTTCCATTTTGTTCTTTAGCATGATCTTTCTGAGTGGAGAGTGGAATGTTTGGGAAAGGTTGGTGGGATTGGATTAGGAGGTCACCACACCAAAAGTAGCTACAATCAGAATCAGAATTGAGATCATGTTCAGGTCTATTATCACCGACATGTGACGTGAAATTTATTAACTTAGCAGCAGCAGTTCAATGTAATACGTAATATCAAAGAGTAAAAAATAAAATAATAAGAACAATAAATAAATAAGTAAATCAGTTACAGTATATGTATATTGAATAGATTTAAAACATGCAAAAAACAGAAATACTGTCCTACTAAAAAAAAGTGCTGTAGTGTCCAGAAGTTCAACGTCCACTTAGGAATCAGATGGCAGAGGGGAAGAGCTGTTCCTGAATCGCTGAGTGTGTGCCTTCAGGTTTCTGTACCTCTGACCTGATGGTAACAGTGAGAAAAGGGCATGCCCTGGGTGCTGGAGGTCCTTAATAATGGATGCTGCCTTTCTGAGACCCCGCTCCCTAAAGATATCCTGGGTACTTTGTAGGCTAGTACCCAAGATGGAGCTGACTAGATTTACAACCCTCTGCAGCTTCTTTCGGTCCTGTGCAGTAGCCCCCCCCCCCCCAATACCAGACAGTGATGCAGCCTGTCAGAATGCTCTCTACTGTACAACTATAGAAGTTTACGAGTGTATTTGTTGACATGCCAAATCTCTTCAACCTCCTAATGAAGTAGAGCCACTGTCTTGCCTTCTTTATTACTACATCGATATGTTGGGACCAGGTTAGATCCTCAGAGATCTTGACACCCAGGAACTTGAAACTGCTCACTCTCTCCACTTCTGATCGCTCTATGAGGATTGGTATGTGTTCCTTCGTCTTACCCTTCCGCAAGTCCACAATCAGCTTTCGTCTTACTTGCATTGAATGCCAGGTCTTTGCTGCAGCACCACTCCACTAGTTGGCATATCTTACTCCTGTACGCCCTCTCATCACCACCTGAGATTCTACCAACAATGGTTACACCATGTTACGTACCCCGTAACTGGGTTGCCAAACCAGCAGAAATGGATCACTCAGTTGGAGTCTGGATTACTAGAACTAAGAAAGTTTTATTAAAGAAACAAGCAACACAGTACTCTAATCAAAAGGATAATGAATGCAACAGTTCAGCACTGATAAACATACATGTACACAGAATTCAGATAACAGGATCAATCAAGCTCTATCGTTGTCTAGGGGTAAATGACCAGTTTCAAAGTGACGCAAAGTTCAGTTAAATTTAGTTCAGTTCAGTTCGCAGTAATCGCTGCCATGGGAGATGGACAGTGTGGGGGAAGGAGAGAGAGAGCAAAAACAAATGAATATTCAAAACGGCTTCCACACACAGACCTTCGCAGTCAGCTTTCGGACGAGTCCTTTGTGATGTCATCTGAGGTCACCGACGGTGACCCCTCCGTTTCCAGATACGATCGTTTCCCTGCGTTGAACCTGGCACCCAGGCAAGGGTGGACACACACCAGGTTCCTGCCGATCGTGCCTTTCCACCCTGAGCGTCTAAGGCTTGATCCCGCGATCAGCCGTCCAAAAGCTTCCCACCAACTTGTGAGAGGCACACTGCTTCCAGGGTCTCGTTACCTCGGGTGTCGTGTGTGTGTTGCCTTAGCGAACCTGTCCCTTTTTATCCCCCTGCTGGGGTATTGCCTGTCCATCACTTCAAACAGTTCAGGGTTCAAAGGGGGAGCCGCTCTTGACAGCTTCCTCCTTCTGTTACTCTCTCTCCCGTCCCTTCATTACACATCTCCAAATGCTGCTCCATTGTTTTCCTTATCTCTCTCTCTCTCCTGAAGACAGGTGGCAGACCAACTGCTGATCCCACTGGTGCCAGCACAAGACAGCTAACATCTTAATCTATGTGTACTCTTGTCACAACCATCAGTAAATTTATAGATGGTATTTGAGCTACGCCTAGACACGCAGTCATATGTATATAGAGAGTAGAGCAGTGGGCTAAGCACACACCCCTGAGGTGCACCAGAGTTGATTGTCAGCGAGGAGAAGATATTATCAGCTATCCACACAGATTGTGGTCTTCCAGTTAGGAAGTTGAGGATCCAATTGCAGAGGGAGGTACAGAGGCCTAGGTTCTGCAACTTCTCAATCAGGATTGTGGGAATGAGGGTAATAAATGCTAAGCTATAGTCGATGAACAGCATCCTGACATAGGTGTTTGTGTTGTCCAGTGGTCTAAAGCTGTGTGGAGAGCCATTGAGATTTTGTCTGTTGTTGACCTGTTGTGGTGATAGGCAAATTGCAAAGGGTCCAGGTCCTTGCTGAGGCAGGAGTTCAGTCTAGTCATGTCCAACCTCTCAAAGCATTTCACCATTGTAGATGCTAGTGCTCCCAGGCGATAGTCATTAAGGCAGCTCACGTTATTCTTCTTGGGCACTGGTATAATTGTTGCCTTTTTGAAGCAAGTGGGAACTTCCGCCTGTAGCAATGAGAGGTTGAAAATGTCCTTGAATACTCCCGCTAGTTGGTTGGCACAGGTTTTCAGAGCCTTACTATGTACTCCATCCGGACTTTCCACATTGCGAGGGTTCACTCTCTTTAAAGACAGCCTGAGACAGAGATCACAGGGTCATCAGGGATCTTCACAGCTGTGGTTGTGTTCTCCCTTTCAATACTGTAAGCTGCAATTTAAAAAATGCAAAAGAGGAACAAAGAGGTAAGTGGCTTGCATTTCCCCAATCCAGTCCCTACAATAATAACAAGATTTTTAAAACAATATCTTAACTTTCTCAGATCCAAAGACATATACATTTCTTCTAAAAGAAATTGAATCTGTCTCCCTACTTAAACTTAGTATTTGACTACTATAGTAAATAAAACAATTCACGTTCCAAGCCTTCCCTGGTATTGTTCCCCAACTCTTCCTCCACTACATTGACGACTGCATTAGTTGCTTCATGCAGCAATTTCATCAACTTTGCCTCTAACTTCCACCCTGCACTTAAATTCACTTGGTCCATCTCTGACACCTTCCTCCCCTTTCATGATCTCTCTGTCTCCATCTCTGGAGGTAAACTGTCAACAGACATTTTTTATAAACCTACTGATTCCCACAGTTCACCATACCACTTCCCACCCATCTCCTGTAAAAATGCTATTCCCTTTTCTCAGTTCCTTCACTTCTGCCGCATCTGTTCCCAGGATGTGGCTTTCCTTTCCAGGATATTAGTGATTTCCTCCTTCTTCAAACAATGGGGTTTCCCTCCCTCCACTATTGATGCTGCCCTCACCCGCATCTCCTCCATTTCCTGAACATCCGTGCTCACCCCAACTTCTCACCACCTTAACGGTGATAGAATTCCTCTTGTCCTTACCTACCACCCCATGAGCCGACGCATCCAACACATCCTCCTCCGCAACTTCTGCTATCTCTAAAGAGATTCTACCACTAAACATATTATTACTTACCACCCCCCCCCCACCCTGCTTTCCCCAGGGATTTCTCCGTCCACGATTCCCTTGTCTATACATCCCTCCCCACTAATCTTCCTCCCGGCATGTATCCCTGCAAGCAGCCTAAGTGATACACCTGCCCGTACACCTCCTCCCTCACGTCCATTCAGGGCCCCAAACGGTCCCTCCAGGTGAGGCAACTCTCCACCTGACAATCTGCTGGGCTCGTCTATTGTGTCCCGATGCGGACTCCTCTACATCAGTGAGACCTGTTGTAAATTTGTGGACTGCTTTGTCAAACATCTCCGCTCCACCTTCCAGAAGTAGAATTTCCCAGTGGCCAAACAGTTTAATTCCGATTCCCATTCACATTCCGACATGTTGGTCCATGGCCTCCTCTAGTGCCAAGATGAGGCCACCCTCAGGGTGGAGGAGTAACACTTTACATTCCATCTGGGTAACCTCCAACCTGATGGTATGAAAATCAATGTCTCCTTCCGGTAAAAAAATTACCTCCCCCTCCCCTCTTCCTCTCTTGCAACTCTGGCATTTTATTTCTTCTCATCTGCTTATCACCTCCTTCTGGGTCCCCTGCTCCTTCCTTTTCTTATATGGTCTACCCTCCTTTCCTATCAGATCCTTTTTTCTCCAGCCCTTCTCCTTTCCCACCCACCTAGCTTCACCTATCATCTTCCATCTAGCCTCCTTCCCCTCCTCCCACCTTTTTTTATTCTGGCGTTTTCCCCTTTCCTTTTCAGTCCTGAAGAACGTTGACTGCTCATTCATTTCCATAGATGCTGCCTGACTTGCTGAGTTCCTCCAGCGTTTTGTGTGTGCTATTATATTTTATGAATGGTTTGCCCCGGAGTTTTGAAAAGTCATGTACAAACGTAATTTAATGAGGTTGTTTACATCCCCAGCAGCTGCTGGGAACACTTGACATGTATATTGTTGCAATATTTTATCCCTAGTGCTAGTTGTAACATTTTAATTCATTTATAAAAATTAATTGAAGTCTGGCAGATTCAATAAAAGATTAGTGATCCATTCCATTAGTTTATTTTGTCAGCAAAATTATTACTTGATGATATAAAACAACGCTGTTTTTTTGTTTCAACTGCAGAAACAGCACCAACCTACACAACAAGAGTGTCTCTAAGCCTTCAGCTCTGACAACATTTGGCATCATATTTCACCAATATATGCAAAGGATCTCAATCAAATTTAAGAATGATGATGCTTTGTCCAGAACTTATCTACTGAATTAGAAGCTGCCTTCAAGTGATCTCATCATGCTATTTTAAAAACTGAAGTCAGATTTGTGAAATTGAAATTAGAAAGTAGTTTTATTATAGATATGCTGCTTTTATTTGTGGCACGGTTCAGTAGCTGCCTATAACATGAGCTGTTGATTGGAGTTTCATGACCAAATGTTAAAGGTGAGGAGTATTGACATAATCAAAAGTAATGAAGGGAACTATGACTTGATCTGGATGTCAACAATGTGTATGTATTATAGTAACTTAGATATAACAGAAGATTCTGAAGAAATATGTGCAGTTTCTACAATTTTATTAATCTAAATTCTATTTCTCATTTTATCACAATTGTAATCACAATTAGAAAGTTATTTTACACACATAAGGATTTTTTTCTTCATCTTGTCTATTAGAAACTAGGAGATTTAGATTTGCAGTTGGCCAGTATTCACTAGTTTATTCCTGTTTAACTGAAGAATTAATCAATGTTAAATATATAATAGTATAATTAAGACTCTCCCAGGTATTCCCCAAGCTTCTTCAATGTTTCCACCACCTAAAAACTTGTCAGGTGGAAAAAATATTCTCACCCCTGGTATAACTCCTCTCTTCTCCTGTTGGGGGGAGAAATTTGTCTCTGGTTTGAAGCTCTAAACATATGAGTACATCAGTCACTTGTTGTAGTCACCTCCATATAGGACATTTCATTCAGCTGATGTCAATGGAATGTGCTGGAGGTTAGTACAGCTGGTACCAATACCCTCTCAGCACTAATCACTAGTGGTGACATTCTGCCCTGTGGTCATCAAAGTTAAATTTCTTCAATCACTTAATACATTTTTCAGCTGTCTTAGTGTAAGTTCTCAGCATTTTGATTTTTCTACAAGTTTTCTTTCCCTGTAATGAACAACAATTTGACTTCTGCTCTTAACAAAATGAGCCTGGATAAAACTAACATGGAAGAGGTCTGTCCCAATTGATAATAGAACTGCTGAATAGTGAAGATTAGGGCAGCAGTCCTTATTTATTCAAATAGTTTTCTTCTCTGCATTCTCCTGGAAGCTTTCGGGGAATATAGTTCATGCTAGCAGGAAAAGTTTTAAAAAATGATGGCATCTCTTTTTATTATGCCAAGTGTAGAAATCTCATTTACTGCTGAAGGCAATACAAAAACATTTAATTTACAGCCTGTTCCCAGCATGCATATTGGAATAGCATCACAACAATTGCAATTTGTCAGAAACTCATTGTAATGAGAATTTGTTATCTATATCAACAATCTGGATGTAATGTGGTTAACTGGATCAGCAAATTTGCAAACGACACCAAAATTGGGGGTGTAGTGGACAGCAAAGAAGACTACCAGAGTTTGCAGCGAGATCTGGACCAGGTGCAAAAATGGACTGAAAAATAGCAGATGGAATTTAATGCAGAGAAGTGAGGGGTGTTGCACTTCAGTAGGACCAGTGAAGGTAGGTCTTACACAGTGAAAAACAGGGCACTGAGGAGTGCTGTAGAATAAAGAGATCTGGGAATACAGGTCAATAATTCATTGAAAGTGGCATAATCAATAGATAGGGTTGTAAAGAAAGCTTTTGGCACACTGGTCTTAATAAATCAAAGTATTGAATACTGGAGATGGAATGTTATGTTGAAATTGTATGAGACATTAGTAAGGCTTAATTTGGAGTATTTTGTGCAGTTTGATCACCTGCCTACAGGAAAGATGAAAATAGGGTTGAAAGAGTACAGAGAAAATTTATAAGGATGTTGTCGGGACTGGAAGACCTGAGTTATAAGGAATGACTGAATAGTTAGGACTTTATTTCTTGGAATGTAGAAGATTGAGAGGAGATTTTTCAGAGGTATACAAAATTATGAGGAGTAGGTAGGGTAAATATAAGCAGGCTTTTTTCCACTGAGGTTGGGTGGGACAACACTAGAGATCATAGGTTAAGCGTGAAAGGTGAAAAGTTTAAGGGAAACATGAGGTAAACTTCTTCACTCAGAGGGTTTTGAGGTTGTGGAATGAACTGTCAGTTCAAGTGGTGCATGAGAGCTCAATTTCAGCATTTATGAGAAGTTTGGATAGGTACATGGATGGTAGGGGTATGGAGGGCTATTGTCCCAGTGCAGGTCGATGGGAGAAGGCAGTGTAAATAGTTTGGCATGGACTAGATGGGCCAAGGGGCAGGTTTCTGTGCTGTACTTTTCTATGTCTCTCTGATTCCAAAAATCAGATACTCCGTTTTTTTTTTGCTTTTAGCTTAAGTAGATTGCACACCATGCTAACACACAAATAAGCTAAATTGAATTGATTTTGGCACTATACTTAAATATTGTAAAAATATATTATTCCAGGATAAATGGATTGTTTCAATAAAGGATCTCATTGCTTTAGTTAGTTCACTGTGTGAAGTGATAAGATAAAGAATGTTGTAATTCCACTGAACTGGGGGGGCTCCTTATTGCAAGTAGGGGAGGAGCATTTGCAGAGTTCCCGTTTTGAATTTGCTATCTAATAATCTCTTGCAGAATTTCTTCAGCAGAATATTAGATGTGGATTAGTCCAATCCTGTAGATGTCCAATCACATTTACAGTCCACAATCATTTGAAAAGAACAGCCATTTGAATGAAATATGAGGGTTCTATCATCTGTGGAGCTTAATCCCATTCTCTTCAGGAGAAGAAACATGAGGAAAAATAGAAAAAGTGCAAATTAAATTGCAAAAGATGTCAACCAATGACACATATGCTTGAATATCTTTTACCATTTTGCAAATACTTTCTCTAAAACATGAGCAACTCAGTTTTCGTAATTATATTATTACATTGTAAAATTTATTTTTGCATTTTTTCTTATAATAGTGCACAGAGCTATGATAAATTATGTATTAAAATGAATGATAATTACTTGAAATTACTGATTTGTTGAATGTTAATAAGTGCTGATAAATGCTTATTGCAAAATATCATTAATTCTTATGTACTTAAAATGTAATTATAAACAGAATACTGCCAAGAACTCATATTGTTCTGTGATAATTTTCCATAATTTACTGCTAAGTACTTATGACACATCAAAGCTGTACAGCAATCAATATATGTACTGAATAAGGGGAGTTCTCTTTAGGAAAGTACTAGAAAAGGCTAGAAAAAAGATTGATTGATGAACCAACCAAATTATGCCTGACAATTTTTTCCAGAAAAAATCAGGCAATGAAATCACAATAATGCTCCTCTCTTCCAGAAAGATATTTGTTCAGCAAAGCTGCAAAAAACTTACTGCTGTAAATTATGGCTAAGATTGCTAAGTCCTGTAGGTTGTTGGTACAATACCATAAATTATAGATCACACTTGCTTCTCATATCAGCTGAGCTTAACACAGTATCTTTAATTTGAAGCTTGCAAACAGAAGAATATTTTGTAACATGATGTACTGAAGCTTAAAATGTGTTTTTCAAGAGCAGGACAGCCAATAATGTTAGGCTGAGGATTTCTTCCATCATGCCCTGCATTGCCAGCCTGAGAACTGCAAATACCTTTGCAAAGGATGCAAATCTGAAATAAATACAGAAAATGTTGGAAATATTCTGCAGATCACACCTGTGAAATAAAATTGAGTAAGTATTTCATGTTAATGGCCTATTATCAGAATTTTGAGAAGGTTAACTCACTGAGCATTGGGTATAGAATTGTCATTAACTTCTACTTTACATGCTATTTTAATAAAGAAGGATATGCTTTGCATATTGGGTGCACAGCACAGAAATAGGCTGCACAAAATGCAGGTCAGGCAGCATCTACGGAAATGAATAAACTGTCAATGTTTCGGGCCAAGACCCTTTTTGAGTACTGAGAAAGAAAGGGGGAAATACCAGAATAAAAAAGTGGGCGGAGGGGAAGGAAGCCAGCTGGAAGGTGATAGGTGAAGCCAAGTGGGAGGAAGAGGTCAAGGGCTGGAGAAAAAGGAATCTGGTAGGAGAGGAGAGTGGACCGTAGGAGAAAGGAAAGGAGGAGGGACCCAGGGGAATTAGCAGGCAGGTGATTAAGAGGTAAAGGTCAGAGTGGGGAATAGAGGAGGGAGGAAATTAGGTCACCAGAAGGAGAATACAATATTCAAGCCATCAGCTTGGAGGGTACCAAGATGGAATATAAGGTGTTGCTCCTCCACCCTGAGGTTGACCTCATCTTGGCACGAGAGGAGGCCATGGACCAACATGTTGGAATAGGAATTAAAATGTTTGGCCACTGGGAAGTGAGTTTGCCTTGAATTTCCAGCATCTTCAGATGTTCTTGTGTTACAGAAACAGGAATTTCAGCCTAAATGGCCATGATGGTAGAAGCTTCATTTTTATGCACCCTGCACTTTGGAGAAACCAGCAATACAACAGAACAATAAATGCTGTTTGACTTTGGATAAATTCACTGGCTCTGCTTGTAGGATTGTCAGATGTGTAACAATGATCCCATGGATGATATTACAAAGATCTTTTGGAATGGACCTATGCAACAAATAAGTTGTGAATCCAAATCAGTGGTGGAAGATGTACGCTCTAGAAATTGGGTCCCCATATCAACATCCCATTGACCAAAGAGATCATTGGTTGAGTCATCTGTATTCTATGACTTCAAGAGCAGACTTAGGAATTTTGCAACGAATGAACACTTCCTGTCTCCTTTTTTAAAACTATTTAACACATAGCAAACAAGCGCTTCAGATGCATGTAAAACTATTAGCTGTAAGTTCCCCGGTAAGTGACACAGCAGCTGCTCTGGAAATATATTGTTGTTCCATCATTATCACTGTCTAGATAATACATTAAAGGAGTATCTTCTGTAGCAGTTCAAAAAGGAAGCTCACTGCCACTACCTCAAAGGCAATTAGCATGGAAAATGCTGGCCTTGCCAGTGACTACCAGATCTCAACAAATTAATGTGTAAGAAAAGTACAATGGCAAATGTCAGGAATCCTAGGATTACCGCATTTTGAACAAAGCTTAAGAAGTTCAACAATATCCAAGACAATGCAGTCTACCTGGCTGATACCAAATCCGCCAACCTAAACATTCACCATCCATTTTACACCATTGCCTCAACATGTACTAAATTAACTTGCCAAGGCTCCTACACCAGCATCCTCCAGACAGGGAAATGTGCAACAGAGACACGGGGTTCTCCAAAACGTATCCTGAAAAATTATGTAAATATGGAAGTTAGGAATGCGTATACATGTCTGCCACATAACTTTAAGGATCCAGGTGCCTTAGGCTAGACATTTAAAATTCCTGAGGAAGGGCAGGCATGTGCATGCATCTGTAATGTCCAAATATACATGTTTGTTTCTAGATACTTTTGTTCTTGAACTGCTCCCAAACGTGTGATAATTACCAACCTAAAAGAACCAAGTCGTAGGTGATTGGAACCACACATGTTGGTTCTCCTCCAAGTCATGCACCACCCCGACTTGAGAATGTGTTCCTTCATTGCCACTGGGTTTAAATCCTCATAATCTCTATTTAACAGAATCAGAATCAGGTTTGATATTAGTGGCATATGTTCTGAAATCTGTTGCATTCCGGCAGCAGTACAATGCAAATAATAGAAATAAACTGTGAATTACAGTATATATATAAAATGGTTAAATTAAATAAGCAATGCAAAAATAGAAATAAAAAAGTGATATAGTGTTCATGGGTTCAATGTCCATTTAGAAATCGGGTGGCAGAGGGGAAGAAGCTGTTCCTGAGACATTGAGTGTGTGCCTTCAGGTTTCTGTACCTCATTCCAGATGGTAGCAATGAGAAAAGGGCATGTCCTGGGTGACGGGGTACTTTATTGATGGATGCCACCTTTCTGGGGCATCACTCCTTGAAGATGTACTGGATACCATGGAGGCACTATGAGGATCTAGTGAGGAGCAACAGTCCAAGCAACAGCTCACTCTCATCTACTCAAGATTAATTAGAGGTGGTTAATAAATTCAGGCTTTCCTCTCCCCATTCCCCTCTTGTGTTGTAAACATCAATGATTGGCCAAGATGCAATAAAGAAATACATAAAGGCAATTGTTTAGCGTTTACTGCCAGATTGCACTGATTGTTCAAATAGGGCTGAGAATATTACAAAATTGATATGAAGCTACTTAAATATATGAGAGCATAACACAAATTGAATGCCTCCTGGAAAATGGGACTGGTAAAAAACGAGTGCTATATTAATCCCCCCTATGGCACATAAACATTATGCACTATTGTAAATGTTGTGTAGAACTAAATCTGAGTATTAAATTTAGCACTAAACACTAATAATAGAAAGAGATAGAAAACATAAAATGGACATCATGATTTTTCAATGAAATGTACAATGAGTTACTTCAAAGGATTCAAAGGTTTCAAAGGTACATTTAATGTCAGGGAAATGTATATAATATACATCCTGAAGTGCTTTTTCTTTGCAACCATCCATGAAAACAGAAGAGTGCCCCAAAGAATAAATGATAGTTAAATGTTAAGAACCCCAAATTCCCCCCAGCTCTCCTCCCCCTCCTGCGTAAGAGGCTGGAAGCAACGATCTCCTCTCCCCCCACTGGCAAAAAAAAGCATCAGCAATCCCGCCACCGAGCACTCAAGCATGCAAAGGAACAGCAAAGACACAGGCTTGCAGTACTCCAAAGCCTACGCGTTCACCTGGTATTCGACATACCACAGGTTCTCTCGCTCCCTAATAAGGGAGAAAGAGATGTCTCCATTTTCACAGCGAGAGGGGAAGACATAAAAAAAACTTGCTGGTTTACGAGGTTAAAAGTCTGTTGCATCGCTTTTTCCGAGCTCTGTGCCCAAAGATCTCAGGTCTCTGGGCACACAGCCGAAGATCTTCCGGCTCCCACGACACACCGGTCTGTTGGGACACTGACCTTCGATCCGCCTCTCCAGAGCACCGAGATCCTAGGCTCCAAATGCAAGCCGAACTCTTAAGCCGCACCCTTGGCATGTCGGATAACAGCAAGAGTGGGTCCCATTCCGCAAAGAACAGTGTGTAACTCCAGGTCAGGGTCTTCAAAAGAACCCTGAAAGGGAAAAATAGAGATATTAAAGATGGAAATAGAGGTGTTTCTGAAGATGTAAGCAAAGAAGTTGGCGTTTAGCACCATCTTGACTAAGCTCTGCCCTCCGAATGTTGTTTTCATGTGCACACAATTTCCTAGTATAAAACGACAAATAATTTTTGCACTGTCTCTCCATGGTTTTAGACAGCAATGGATTACAGAAGACCTACTTAACAGTTGGAGTTGGCATTTTGCCTTCTAAACTTATTTAACATTAGGATCATATGTAAATGAGCAAAGAAAGCCCAGGTGTGTAACCTGATGTTCACTTCAATTTATTATACTACATTCTCTGATTTGACCTCCACATTCCACAGATTTTCAGCTTTGCTTTTTGCCTTCCACAGACATCCTGGGATTGAAAACTCGCTGTGTGGAGAAATTTCATTGGATGTTAAATGTGCTGCAATCACACAATGGTGCAGTGTTTGAATGAACAAATTTACTGTGGCACCAGAACAAGTACTGACTGAGATAATAATAGAATTGTTCAGTGACCTATTAAATACTGTTCAAACTATATCGGAGTACTTTTGCAGAGCTTGACTATACCTCTTCCCACCCTGTCTCCGTAAAAATGCTACTCACTTTTATCAGTTCCTTCATCTCCACAGCATCTGCTCCCAGGATGAGGCTTTCCTTTCCAGGACATCTGAGATGTCTTCCTTCTTCAAGGAACAGGGTTTCCATTCCTCCACCGTTGATGCTGCCCTCACCTGTATCTCCTCTATTTCCTGGACATTCGTGCTCACCCCATCTTCCCACTGCCTTAACTGTGATAGTGTTCCTCTTGTCTTTAACTACCACTCCGTGACGTTCCGCATCCAACACATCATCTTCTGCAACTTCCACCATCTGCAAAGCGATCCTACCACCAAACTCATCGTACCTCCCCCACCCCGACCTCTCCACTTTCCACAGGGATCACACCTTCCATGATTCCCTTGTCAATTCGTCCCTCGCTACTAACCTCCCTGCTGCTATTTATTCCTGCAAGCGGTCAAAGTGTTACACCTGCCCACCTCACCTTCTCCCTCACTTCCATTCAGGGCACCAACAATCCTTCCAAGTGAAGCAACACTTCACCTGTGAATCTGCTGGGTTGTCTATTGTGTCCGGTGCTCCCGATGCGGTCTCCTCTACATTGGTGAGACCCATTGTAAACTGGGGGACTGCTTTGTTGTGCACCTTTACTCCATCTGCCAAAAGTGGAACTTCCCAGTGTCCAAACATTTTAATTCTGATTCCCATTCCCGTTCTGACATGTCAGTCCATGGCTTCCTCTTGTGCCAGGGTGGAGGAGCAACACCTTATATTCCATCTGTGTAGCCTCCAACCTGATGTCTCCTTCAGGTGGAAAGATATTCCCTATCCCCTCTTACCCCCTTTTTCTATTCCCCACTCTGGCCTCTTGCCTGTTCTCACCTGCCTATCCCCTCCTCCTTCCTTTCTCCTATGATCCACTCTCCTATCACATTCCTTCCTCTCCAGCCCTTTATCTCTCGACCCACCTGGCTTCACCTATCATCTTCTAGCTTGTCTGCCTACCCCTCCCCCCACCTTTTTATTCTGGCATCTTCCCTCTTCCTTTCCTGTCCTGAAGAAGAGTCTCAGCCCAAAACATTGACCGTTCATTACCATAGGTATTGTATTTGTAAGTAGGTACCGTGCACAATCCTGATTTGATGGAGACAGATGTGAGAGCATGGAGGAACATCTGGAGAAACTTCTGAAATGCCTGCTTCGCTGTCGCTGCTACTGTGCGATCGAGAATCTCCGGAGGGTAAGGCCCCAAGTCCTCGGCTTTGCCTATTGCCTGTTGCCGGGGCCGGGGTCGAAGCGCTCGGCAGAGATGGTGCTCGGTGTCAGAGGGCTGGTCGAAGGCTCGAAGTTTTCGGATGGGCTCAAGGGTCGGCTGTGGTCGGGTGCTTCCAGGGTGCTGCATTGGCAAGTTTGCGGCGCTAGAAGCTCATGGCAGGGAGGGTTTTTTTCCTTCTACCACTTGCATGAGATGACGGAACTTTCGAGAGACTTCGAGACTTTTTTTTTACCATGCCCATGGTCTGTTCTTTATCAAATTACGGTATTGCTTTGCACTGTTGTAACTATATGTTATAATTACGTGGTTTTTGTCAGTTTTTCAGTCTTGGTTTGTCTTGTGTTTCTGTGATATCATTCTGGAGGAACATTGTATCATTTCTTAATGCATGCATTACTAAATGACAATAAAAGAGGACTGTGTGTCCTCATAATCTAATCTAATCAAGATGCCGCCTGACCTGCTGAGTTCCTCCAGCATTTTGTATGTGTTGCTTTGGATTTTCAGCACCTGCAGAATTTCTCGTGTTCAGGGTACTTTTATTTTAACGAAGAAGTTGACAGGTAAATTGTATCTGATAAAACATTTGTAGACAAAATTTGTGAACTAAAAAGTGGACGTAGTACCATGGCTATATATTTTGAAGGATGGGAAGAAGTCCAATTCACTCCAGCCTAACAGTTGCTTTTAGATACAGTTGATGTGGCATTTTGTTTGTGCAAATCACAACCTTTAGCTATATTCAACACCAACATTGTGTTTAATAGAAGGCAAATATAATCTCACCGCCTCTGCTGCTGTGCCAGCAAATTATAAGCTTCATCAAACACAAATCTCCAGTTAAGGTTACATTCCTACACAGACACTCCCATAGATTTTCCGAATCACTTATCTCGATACTAAGGTAACCGCTAGTATCACTTTAAAACATTAATTTTATAGTAACATTATAAGCAGAGTGGTTTTTTAAAATCATCAGATCATTGCATCATTCCTGTGGCCAAAAGAGAATTGTCATTCCAAAAACAATATGTTCTCAACACAATAGCCACAAAGTGATTAAATAAACTTGTTTGATGGCGTCTGTCTCTCATTCAGAATGATATGAGTCCAGTGTACCTCACGACATTTCACAAAACTTAAATTGACGTTGCAGCACTAACAGCATGCTTCATATTGTGGACATACACATGAATCAGCCTTTTAGGCCATTTAAAATGACATTGGTTAGTGCATTCCACTTTGCCCATGGTAACCTTTCTTACCAAATATCTATCCGCCTATGCATTTAAAATATTTAGACTTATCTTTATATTTAGACATTAAAATATTAAAAAGGCAGAGGTGCATTAAAATATTTAGACTTATATTTAAAGATCACCTCATTATTAAATGGGTGAGAAGTGTTTACGTTTATGTTTAAAAAGTGATCCTCTTTTTAGATTATCCCACAAGAGAAAACATCCACTCCACACACACCCTGTCAAGACCTCTCAAGATCTCAAGTATTGTAACCAAGTTTCCTTTTTACTCTTTTAAAGTCCTGCATGGTCAAGTCCAGCATGTTCAATCTTTCCTAGGAAGGCAATCTGTCCATTTAAAGTTCTAGTGAACCTTCTCTGAGCTCCTTCCATCACATGATGTCCTTCCTTTAATGTAGAGACCATTATTCAAAATATGGTTTCATTAATGCACTGCTTAACTGAAGCATAACCTCCTAACCTTCAATGGGACACTCAGATCTTGCTACCTCACAAGCCCTGCAATCTCTCATCATGTAGATAACAAGTTTCCTTTTTTATTTTATGTACAAAGTAGCCAATTCCACAAAATCCAACATCACACATCAATTGTCTGATTTTTGCTAATTCATTTAACCTATCAATATCCCCTTGCAGTTACAATCATATTTCCTACCTGACTTTGTCATTAGCAAAGTTAGTGACCATAAATTCTGCACCTTCATCATCCTTATCTTGTAATGATATTGTAAAATATAACCATTCAGTGTCAAGCCTTTTGGTACATCTCTCATAGTCAGAGATTTTGATATTTGTAGGGGATTCCAAGCCATGCTGCCTCTGCCTTTTTGGTGTACATGCAGGATCCATTGCACTGGAAATGACTGGGTAATGACCCTCAGGTTTTGCCCAATTTGCCTCCCTCAGCCATTACCATCACAATTTAACTAGTTACTAGAGCTGTTAGGGAGGGTTTAAACTAATTTGGCAGGGGGATGAGAACTGGAGTGATAGGGCTGAGAAAGGGGAAAACAAAAATAAATCAAAGATAGCGTGCAACAGATGTGATAGAAAGGACAGGCAGGAGATGAGACATAACCACAGCCAATGGGATGAGTTACAGGGCAATAGAGGCATAAGACCATAAGACCATAAGACAAAGGAGCAGAAGTAGGCCATTCGGCCCATCAAGTCTGCTCCGCCATTTTATCATATCTGATCCATTTTCTCCTATTTAGTCCCACTCCCCTGCCTTCTCACCATAACCTTTGATGCCCTGGCTACTCAGATACCTATCAATCTCTCCCTTAAATACACCCAATGACTTGGCCTCCACTGCTGCCCGTGGCAACAAATTCCATAGATTCACCACCCTCTGACTAAAAAAATTTCTTTGCATTTCTGTTCTGAAAGGGCGCCCTTCAATCCTTAAGTCATGCCCTCTCGTACTAGACTCCCCCCATCATGGAAAACAACTTTGCCGCATCCACTCTGTCCATGCCTTTTAACATTCGAAATGTTTCTATGAGGTCTCCCCTCATTCTTCTAAACTCCAAGGAATACAGTCCAAGAGCAGACAAACGGTCCTCATATGTTAACCCTCTCATTCCCGGAATCATTCTAGTGAATCTTCTCTGTACCATCTCCAACGTCAGCACATCCTTTCTTAAATAAGGAGACCAAAACTGCCCAAGTGAGGTCTCACCAGCGCCTTATAGAGCCTCAACATCACATCCCTGCTCCTATACTCTATTCCTCTAGAAATGAATGCCAACGTTGCATTCGCCTTCTTCACTACTGACTCAACCTGGAGGTTAACTTTAAGGGTATCCTGTACGAGGACTCCCAAGTCCCGTTGCATCTCAGAACTTTGAATTGTGCAGTTAAAACAGAAAGCAACAAATACTGGACTGGAAGTGTTGTGTTTGAATGCACACAGCATAAGAAACAAAATGGACAATCTTGAAATTCAGCTACAGATTGGCAAGTATGACATTGTGGCCATCTCTGAAACTTGACTAAAGGATGGCTGCCATTGGGAGTTGAATGTCGAAGGATATACGGTGTATCGGAAAGATAGGGTAGTAGGCAGAGGGGGTGGTGTGGTCCTGTGTATAAGAAATAATATTAAACCGTTAGAAAGGAATGACATAGGATCGGAAGGTGTAGAGTCTCTATGGGTTGAGTTAAGAAATGGCAAGGGTAAAAGGATGCTAATGGCAGTTGTATACAGACCTCCAAACAGTAGCCGGGATGTGGATTACAAATTACAGCAGGAGATAGAAAAGGCGTGTCAGGACACTAGCAGGAAGGACAGGAGAGCAGCAATGGCTGGAGTTTCTGCGAAAAATGAAGGAAGTACAATACAGATATATTCCAAATAAGAAGAAATTTTTAAATGGAGAAGGACACTACCAGGGCTGACAAGTGAAGTCAGAGCCAAAGTAGAAGCAAAAGAGAGGGCTTACAAGGAAGCCAAAGCTAGTGGGAAGATAGAGGATTGGGAAGCTTTTAAAAACTTGCAGAAGGAAACTAAGAAGGTCATAAGGAAGGAAAAGATGAATTATGAGAGGAAGCTGGCAACTAATATCAAAGAAGATACTAAAAGCTTTTTTAAGTATATAAAGGATAAAAGAGAGTTGAGGGTAGATACAGGACCAATAGAAAATGACATTGGAGATATTGTAATGAGAGACACAGAAATGGCAGAGGAACTGAATGTGTATTTTGCACCAGTCTTCACAGTGGAAGACATTTGCAATATACTGGACATTCTTGAGTGTCAGGGAAGTGAAGTATGTGCAGTGAAAATTACGACTGAGAAGGTGCTCAGGAAGCTTAATGGTCTGAGGGTGGATAAATCTCCTGGACATGATGCAATGCATCCTCGGGTTCTAAAGGAAGTAGCTGGAGAGATTGTGGAGGCATTAACAATGATCTTTCAAGAATTGATAGATTCTGGCATTGTACCGGATGACTGGAAGATTGCAAATGTTACTCCACTATTTAAGAAGGGTGGGAGGCAGCAGAAAGGAAACTATAGACCTGTTAGCCTGACATCAGTGGTTGGATGAGATTACAGATACCTGGAGGCACATGACAAGATAGGCCAAAGCCAGCATGGTTTCCTGAAAGGAAAATCCTGCCTGACTAACCTACTGCAATTTTTTGAGGAAATTACAAGCAGGGTAGACAAAGGAGATACAGTGGATGTAGTGTACTTGGATTTTCAGAAGGCCCTTGACAAGGTGTCACGCATGAGGCTGCTGAGCAAGATAAGAGCCCATGGCATTACAGTGAAGTTACTAGCATGGGTGGAGCACTGGCTGATTGGCAAAAAGCAGAGAGTGGGAATAAACGGATCCTATTCTGGCTGGCTGCCGGTTACCAGTGGAGTTCCACAGGGGTCGGTGTTGGGACCACTGCTTTTTACGATGAACGTCAATGATTTGGACTATGGGATTAATGGTTTCGTGGCTAAAATGCCAATTATGCAAAGAGAGCCCCTTAGATAGGTACATGGAACTTAGAAAAATAGAGGGCTATATGCTAGGGAAATTCTAGCCAGTTTTTAGAGTCGGTCACATGGTCGGCAAAACATTGTGGGCCAAAGGGCCTGTAATGTGCTGTAGATTCTATGTTCATTACACTATGTTCATAAGTGGAGAAGTGGGTAGTGTTGAGGAAACAGAGAGCCTGAAGAGAAGCTTAGATAGTTTAGGGGAATGGGCAAAGAAGTGGCAAATAAAATACAATGTTGGAAATTGTATGGTCATGCACTTTGGTGGAAAAAATAAATGGGCAGTCTATTACTTAGATAGGGAGAGAATTTAAAACACAGAGATGCAAAGGGACTTGGGAGACCTTGTGTAGGATACCCTAAAGGTTAACCTCAGGGTTGAGTTGGTAGTAAAGAAGGCAAATGCAATGTTGGCATTCATTACTAGAGGTATAGAATATAAGAGCAGGGATGTGATGTTGAGGCTGTAAAGCCACTCGTGAGACCACACTTGGAGTATTGTCTGCAGTTTTGGGCTCCTTATTTTAAAAAGGATATACTGATATTGGAGAGGGTTCAGAGAAGATTCACAAGAATGATTCCAGGAATGAAAGAGTTACCATATGAGGAACGTCTGGCAGTTCTTAGGCTTTATTCCCTGGAGTTCAGGAGAATGAGGGAAGGATCTCATAGAAACATTCCGAATGTTAAAAGGCCTGAACAGATTAGATATGGCAAATTTATTTCCCATGGTAGGGGAGTCTAGGACGGGAGGGCACGACTTCAGGATTGAAAGACATCCATTTAGAACAGAGATGCGGAGAAATTACTTTTGGCAGAGGGTGGTAAATCTGTGGAATTTGTTGCCATGAGCAGCTGTGAAAGCCAAGTCATTGGGTGTATTTAAGACAGAGATAGATAGGTTCTTGATCTGCCAGGGCATCAAAGGATATGGGGAGAAGGCAGGGGAATGGGGATGACTGGAAGAATTGGATCAGCACATGATTAAATGGCGGAGCAGACTCGATGGGCCAAACGGCCTACTTCTGCTCCTATATCTTATGGTCTTACAGTTACTCACCTCACTGCTATTTACGGAAGTTTGACAGATGCAAAATCGATGCTGTACTTGCCTACGTAACCAAATGATTAAAATTTGTTATTTTATTTCTGAAGTATTTTGTTCTAAATTATTGAAATTCAGTGTTTCCTATTACTTTCTAAAAACAAATTCTTCTTTACCCTTCACTGTCTTGAACATTTTTTCTTTGCACCTCATCTGTGCATTTATAAATAATTAAGTTTACAATTTTAACATGTAACCATATCTAAAATATACTTGCAGAGTAATACTGAATTATGGTGCATTTCAGGAAAGTATTGCTACGTACCATCAGACCTTAAGATATAGGAACAGAATTGGGCTATTTGGCCCATTGAGCCTTCTCTGCTATTTCATAAGAACATAAGAAATAGGAGCAGGAGTAGGCCATCCGGCCCATCGAGCCCGCCCCACCATTCAATGAGATCATGGCTGATCTGTCCGTAAACTCAGCTCCATCTACCTGCTTTTTCCCCATAACCCTTAATTCCCCATCTATGTAAAAACCTATCTAACTGCTTCTTAAATATATTTAGTGAGGAAGCCTCAGCTGCTTCCCTGGGCAGAGAATTTCACAGATTCACTACTCTTTGGGAAAAACAGTTTCTCCTCATCTCTGTCCTAAATCTTCTCCCCTAAATCTTGAGGTAATGTCCCCTAGTTCTAGTCTCACCTACCAATGGAAATAACTTTCCTACTTCTATCTTATCTATCCCTTTCAAAATTTTGTATGTTTTTATAAGATTCCCTCTCATTCTTCTGATCTCCAGAGAGTATAGTCCCAGGCGACTCAATCTCTCCTCATAGGTTAACCCCTTCATCCCTGGAATCAACCTGGTGAACCTCCTCTGCACTGCCTCCAAAGCCAGTATATCCTTCCTCAAGTATGGAGACCAAAACTGCACACAGTACTCCGGGTGCGGCCTCATCAGTATCCTATACAGTTGCAGCGTGACCTCCCTGCTCTTGAATTCAGCCCCTTTAGCAATGAAGGCCAACATTCCGTTTGCCTTCTTAATAACCTGTTGTACCTGCAAGTCAATTTTTTGCGATTCATGAACAAGCACTCCCAAGTCCTTCTGCACAACAGCATGCTGCAATCTATCACCATTTAAATAATAATCTGCTCTTCTATTATTCCTTCCATAGTGGATGATCTCGCATTTACCAACATTGTATTCCATCTGCCAGACCTTGGCCCACTCACTTACCCTATCTATATCCCTCTGCAGACTCTCCACATCATCTGTACAATTTGCTTTTCCACTCAGTTTAGTGTCATCAGCAAATTTTGCTACGCTACACTCAGTCCCCTCTTCCAAATCATCAATGTAAATGGTAAACAGCTGCGGGCCCAGCACCGACCCCTGCGGCACCCCACTCACCACTGACTGCCAACCGGAGAAACAGCCATTTATACCAACTCGCTGCCTTTTATCAGTTAACCAATCCGCTATCCATGCCAATACACTTCCTCCAACTCCATGCATCCGTACCTTATTTATAAGTCTCTTGTGCGGCACCTAATCGAACACCTTTTGGAAATCCAAGTATATGACATCCACCTGTTCCCCTCTATCCACTGCACTCATTTCATCACATTTAATACATTTCCTTCAACCCCAATCTCTTGTCTTCTCCCAGTATCCCTTCATGCCTGACCAACCAAGAATCTATCAACCTCTGCCTCAAATCTTCAAAAAGACTTGGTCTCTACAGCTACCTGTGGCAACGAATTCCACCGATTCACCACTCTCTGGCTAAAAAAACTCCTCATCATCTCTATTCTAAATGGACTTCCCTCTATTCTGAGGCTGTGTCCTCTGGTCTTAGACTCCCCCACAACATTCAATAGATTTCAATGAGATCCCTTCTCATTGATCTGAATTCCAGAGAGTACAGGCCCAGAGCCATTAAATGCTCTTCGTATGATAAAACTTTCAATCCTGGACATTTACATGTCTGATATGAAGGATTGGAAAGGGCATGCACCATTCAATATTGTCAAACATCTCAAAGAGCTACACGGCATAAAACTAAAAACATAGCACTTGAAGAATTCAGGGATCAAGCAGTATTTGTGGAAGCAATAGGTGTATCTTGATGTTTTTGGTCATGACCCTGCATTAAAACGGAGAGAAAAGAGACAATATTTCCTGTATATAGCAGTAAGAAAGGTGGGACAGGGACTAGATGGAACCAGGCACCTTTTGTTTCTTGTCCAAATTCCAGTGCCCACTGGATCTTTTACCTTTAGCTTCACAATGTACTTTGCAGTGTAGTCACAACTGTGGAGATACAAGCAGCCAATTTTCACACAGCAGGAGTTCATAAGCAGCAATAAGATAATTAATTAGGTGGTGAGGGACAAGTTGGGCTCCTTACTGTCATTCTTGCTCGCAGTCTGAGATGCAAAATTACTAGGTTCAACTGGTAATGAGTAACACATATTTTCAGCACTACTTGCAGTACTCACATTATTTATTATACTTCAGTGGCATGTGCTGGAAAATCAATTCACACAATCCCAAAAATATAGCAATGACAGTTTAAAATTGATCTAATCCAAATTTCTCAGTGTCTTAGTCTCCAAGGGAAATTAATTTCTTTGCTTTTTCGCATGGATTCCACTTTCCCTACCATTACTTTTCCATTTTCAAATTCCACCAAACGATGTCACATATAATGCAACACATAAAATTAGTCTGCAGTCAGATTTTCACTCTTACTGGTTTAAAAAACAATAGTCCTTCTTGACTCAGTATGAACAGGTTTTACTAACTTATGAAATTGTGTTACTTAAAGTGCCAAAATTCAGAGTATTTTTTGTATGCACTGAGAGTTCTGTATAACATTATATGATTTCAAATGCAACCTCACATGTGTGTCTGTATTGCTTTAGCCAAAAAGCTGAGTGTAAAGATAACTGCTAAACCAGAGCAACACACACAAAATGCTGGGGAGACTCAGCAGGTCAGTCGGCAATTATGAAAGGGAATAAACAGTCAATGTTTCAGGCCTAGACCCTTCTTCAGTCAGTCTGATCGGGATTGATGAAGGGTCTTGGCCCAAAATGTCATATGTTTATTCCTTTCCCACAGAAGCTGCTTGACTTGCTGAGTTCCTCCAGAATTTTGTGTGTTACACTGAATTTCCAGCATCTGCAGAACCTCCCGTGTTTAGTATTTCCAAACCAGCCTGCTAATTATGATCTTTGCCATGCCTCAGGATTTTGTGGAGAAAAACCCTATCTATTTTTCCTTGAATTTCAATTTGATCTGCGATCATTTTTATGTAAGCATTTAAAAATTATGTTTTAATTACTGAAAATGTAAATCATAGAATTCCCAGAAGTGAGCTATGAAAAGAAATGTAAAAAAGTTGCAGGTTTCCCCAAAGTGCAGGCATTCATGGACTGTATTTATGTCCTTAAATGACCTCCTTGCAATCTCATACCAGGAAGTGTTGGCTCTTGTCCTGCCAGATCTCCATCATCCCATTTAACAAAGGACACATTTCCTATAATCAGTATTCTCCATCAACCAGTTATGTCACATGCAATCTCATGAAGGCATCTTCCATCCTCTCATCTTCCCCTATTATTTTCCCCTGCCTCCAGTGACCATTGCAGTATCATTTAGTGCAAGCCTCACTGTAACTGGAAGAGCTGGTTGTGACATTTATAGCTGCTGCAATGCATACTAAAAAACGGAGAACTTGCAACCAATAATAGGGAATGCTGAGCTGAAACCAACTGTAAAGGGACATTATAACTAAAGGGACCAGAGCATGTGGTCAGCTTGCATACTATGAGACAGCAGCATATTCGGCTCCCTCCGGATGGGCCGACATACTTTAAGGTGCTCATATTAACAGTACGTCTGCAGGAGATACATAAAGATATCTTCCACCATGATGTGTCATGAGATGATGAAGCTGTCTCCACCAAGATTACGAGGCTACACATTCCACAGATTTCTTTCTGACCAGCACTGTACTATTGACAGTATCCCTTCTGGATGCATCAAGATCTGGTATGGCAATTCAAATTTGCAGGATCGTAAGAAGCTGCAGGGAAAAGTAAACCCTGCCCACTGCATCATGGGTACATCTCACCCCATCATTGGTTGTACCTACCAGAGGCACTGGTAGATACAACAAATTACCGTAATCCTCATCACTGCCTCCGTACTGCAACACTTTGCACTAAAATGGACTCGGTGGGTATTTTTGTTCTAATTGTCTACTTTCTTGTTAAAATTATGTATGATTTACCTTTCATTAGGTTTTTCTTGTGAATGCTGCTTATTTGATGCTATGCTATGTGCTGTTGCAAATAAACTCTTCATTGCATCTGTGCATAAATGTACTTGTAATATGACAATAAACTCAACTTCAAAGATCTGCCACGATTACCCACTGCAGCAAATGCGTAACAGCACATGGAGGGGAAGGAGAAGAAGGGGGATGATGATTAGGAAAAGAAAAATGTACAGAAAACCATGACAGTAGCTCCTTTCTGGCACTGATGACAGACTGCAGTCAAACTGGCAACACTTCAACCAAAAAAATTAACACTACCATCCTCCCTTTAACTCTCACCACCATTTCCTTCTTCTGAAAGTACCAACTATGTCACTTCAATAACTTTCTAGAGAACTTGTCCATAAAACTATCATAGCAACCAAAGAGCAATGAATGACATGCATAAACTATTCATGCCTGTAAAAGACCTTTGTGTTTGTCATGGTGTTCCTGTGCTGTGCTTTCCCAGTGGTGACTACGTGATGTGTGGGAAACTGTTGAGATAGAGTGGAGCTGAGAACTTGGGAACAGCGCATGGCCTAGATTACACGCTATCACCATGGCCGGCAATAGTCTGAGTTAGTTGATAAATACACAACAGCAAGATCACTGTGGAGCTGCAGAGGAAACAAGACAAAGTGTGTCAACTTTAGCAAAGACACCAACTCCATGCTTTCCAAGACTTCTGCCACTTCCCCAGGGCAATGTACCAGCAATCCTGGGATCAGGTTGGAGATCAGATTGCTGGACTGATGTGAAAATCTTATTCAACACTGGTACCCAGCAGTTGAAATTTCTGCTACAGACTCAGGTGTTGGCTAGTTTCTTGTGCTGGATCAGCAAAGCTGACTAACTATCCTGTGTTCAGTCTGTTCCTGTCTCCTACCATTTCACCTTCATTGATTTGAGGCTGAAACTCAAATCTCGGGGGTGATGATCTCTTCACAACATTTTTATATGATGTAACTTGACCTTTTCCGAATCCTTCTTATTAACTTAAAATATATGAATAGAAGAGCGGAGTTGACAACTTTATTGAATGTATTCGATTTAAGATATTCGTCTAGTCTTGTTTTGTTCCGTTTGCTTTTTTTTTAGGTTTAGTATTAGTTTTTTTTGTGTTTTTCTTTGTATTACTTTTTTCTTTTTTATTTCTTTTTTCTCTATGATTAACGATATTAAGAGTTTGGAAATCTATTACACCTGTATTATTTGAAGTCTTTTTTGTACATGTTTAGCAACAATAAGTTTATTCCAATCTCTCTGTATCAATATTGTTATTCAGTTTATAATTTTGGAAAAGTAATAAAAAGATTTAAAAAGAAAGAAGGATGATCTCTTCAAAGCCACAATGTAATACTCACATCCACTCAGGAGTCTTATACACCTGGAACCAAAGATAAACATGCTGAAGGAGATCAACAGTCCAAAGAGAATACGACAACTTTTAAGCTGTAGCTTTTCCCATAATATCTCCTGAGCCAGAAGGAGACTTGGACCTTCCCAGATCAGAACTGCATCTCTCATTACCGGGGAACTCCTTCCACTATCACCGATCCTATCCGCAACTATTCCATAATTTCCTCCAGGTAATTGCCAATTCATTGACTACCTCAGTCCTTCTTCACCAGACTTCAGCTGAGAAAGATGATAGATAATCCTTCTTACATTTATCTGCCCCCAAAAATTTATCATCTTCTGCTGTCTACTCAGCATTGCCATACAAGGTATGATGTTCACCAACAAGTCCACCAGAGACTCAATCCCATAACAGAGTTTGATGGCAGGTGTGTTTACTGATATTTTTAATCTCTCCCTCTCCCATTGTAGAGTGCCCTCCTTCTTCAAATTGTCCACCATTGTCCCTGTACCAAAAAAGACCAAGGTAACATGCCTGAATGACTGGTGTCCTTGAGAGGCTGGTCAAGGATTACATCTGCAGCTTGCTACCACCCAAACTGGACCCCCTACAATTTGTTTACCGACACAACCGATCAACAGATGATGCAATAATCTATCTGAAGAAGGATGCTTGTGTGAGAATGCTGTTCTTGGACTACAATTCAGCATTCAACACCATAGTTCCATCCAGGCTCAACAAGAAGTTCAGAGGCCTCGGCCTTGACACTGCCTTGAGCAGCTGGATCCTGGACTTCCTGTCAGATCGTCAGCAGGTTGTAAGAGTGGGCTCCCTCACCTCCAACTCTCTGACTCTCAATACAGGAGCCCCTCAGGGCTGTGTACTGAGTCCCCTCCTTTACTCCCTGTGTACCCATGACTGTGTCGCCACCCACAGCTCCAATTTGCTAATTAAATTTGCTGACGACATTTCATTCATTGGCCTTATCTCAAACAATAACGAGGTGGCCTACAAGAAGAAGTCATCACCCTGACACAGTGGTGTCAAGAAAACAACCTCTCCCTCAATGTCACAAAAACAAAGGAGCTAATTGTGGATTACAGGAGGAATGGAGATGGGCTAACCCCTATTGACATCAATGGACCTGGGGTTGAGAGGGTAAACAGCTTGAAGTTTCTCAGCATCCACATCACTGAGGACCTCACGTGGTCTGTACACACCAGCTGTCTGGTGAGAAAGGCACAACTGCACCTCTTTCACCTCAGACAGTTGAGGAAGTTTGGTATGGGCCCCCAAATCCTAAGAACTTTCTATAGGGGCACCATTGAGAGCATACTGACTGACTGCATCACTGCCTGGTATGGGAACTGTACCTCCCTTAATCGCAAGACTCTGCAGAGAGTGGTGCAGACAGCCCAGCGCATCTGTAGTTGTGAACTTCCCATGATTCAGGACATTTACAAAGACAGGTATGTAAAAAGGGCCCGTAGGATCATTGAGGACCCAAGTCATCCCAACCACAATCTATTCCAGCTGCTACCATCTGGGAAACGGTACCACAGCATAAAAGCCAGAACTAACAGGCTCCGGGACAGCTTCTTCCACCAAGCCATCAGATTGATGAACTCATGCTGATTTGAGTGTACTCTATATTACATTGACTGTTCTATTTATTATAAATTATTATAAATTTCTATGATTGCATATGCCACATTTAGATGGAGACGTGACATAAAGAGTTTTACTCCTTATGGATGTGAAGGATGTAAGAAATAAAGTCAATTCAATTCAAGCAAAGTTGTATCATTGGATCAAACTTCTCCTTAGTGTTCCTCACTGGAAAACTACACCTCTCTTCCAAGAAGATTTCCACTGGAGTGGAGTTAGTCTACGAATTAAATTGAAAATCCTTAACTTTTGTATCTCCACTCCAAACACAGGATTATCTCAACCTTAGTCATTAAATTATTGTGTGCTGATAAGCCTTCTATAATATGAACATCCAATGGTCAAGTTTTAAGTCAACACTGTAGTCTTCTTTGTTGTGGGAAGGCAAGAACTACAGGTATGTATACAAAATTCTGAGGGGCATAGATCAAAGTTCAAAATTCAAAATAAAATTTATTATCAGAGTACATACACATCACCACATATGTTCCTGAGATTCTTTTTCTGCGGGCAATGCTGAGTTGATAGTGAGAAATTTTTCTCCGTTAAAGACCTTTAAAACCAGGCAGCATCGGTTTAAGTTGAGTGAAAAGGTTAGAAGGAACATAGGTTTTTTTTCACCCAAGGTATGCCAGGAATCTAGAATGCAGTCAGAGTAAGGACTTGAAATGGCAAGATGTTGGTGGCCATGAACCAAGTGCTGGTAAATGGGATTAGTATAGGCGGCCCAAAGTAAAAATCAAAATCAAAGTTGTGTTTATAGACATACACACAAGTATATGTATGAACAACTAGAACGAAAAACTTACTTGCAACACCATCACAGGCTCATAGCATCATATAAGGAGTATTCAGAAGAAAAGTAAAAATTAAGCACACTTTTTATAAGAACATAACTAAAGATTAACAACAAAGGAAGTTAATTTTAGTGCAAAGTGACCAAACTGATTATAGTTTTGCTGAACAGTAGTGATTGTGGGTGTGCCGTTTGGTTAAAGGGAAGTAACTGTTCTTGAACCTGGTGTTGTGGGACGTCAAGCTTCTGTATCTCCTGCCTGATGGAGAGTTGCAAGAAGATGACACGGCCTGGATTGTGGGTATCATTGATGAGGTAGGAGGCATTGCCTTCTGTAGATACTGCTGATGGTAAGGAGAGATATGCCCATGATATATTGGAAAGAGTCCATTATTCTGCAAACACGAGGAATTCTGCAGATGCTGGAAATTCAAGCAACACACATCAAAGTTGCTGGTGAACGCAGCAGGCTAGGCAGCATCTTCGTTAGTCCTGACGAAGGATCTCAGCCCGAAACGTCGACTGTACCTCTTCCTAGAGATGCTGCCTGGCCTGCTGCGTTCACCAGTAACCATTATTCTGCAGCTTCTTTTGTTTCCCACCAAGAAAGCAAATAGATAGAATCATAAAAAAGTACAGCACAGAAACTGGCCCTTTAGCCCATCTAGTCCCAGTACTGGGACCACAGCCCTCCATACCCCTACCATCCATGGACAAGATCTGATATCTTGCCCACATTCTTTCAATTATTGCCAGCTTCTGTCAGAAACCCATGACAATTCTAAGGGAATCTGCCAATTGCCACTTGACTGCAGGTTTCACTATAATTGAATGGAATCCAGCCTACTACTGACATGTGATAAAAACTATCATCCATTCTTTTCATTGATGTTGTCTGATTAGCTAAATATTTCCAGATTGTGTACCTCCAGCAGCTGCAATCATTTTTTGAAATAAGAACAGCAAATTCTTTAAATACTTAGTAGGCCCACTGGTATCTGCACATTGTTCCGGATATCTACTTTACTTCCATCATTTTGTCAGAACCCACTTAGCCCTAAAGTAACATCTAGTGTTCACCAGTATGTGTGAACACCCTGAACAGTGGTTATTGGTATTCTGCAATTTGAAAGGGAGTGTTTTGATTCTACTTGATAATACCTGTGCAACTATTTGCAGCCCAAGTAAAAGTGTTGAAAGAAAAACATAATTAAAGCTTCAGAGCCGTGAAATTTCATCAGAATGAGCTGGGATGTTTTGCTTTCATTCTCCCCGTTCTATGGAAATTGTGTGCAGAGTTTCTGCTTCTTCATATTAGGGCTTTAACATGCTGATATTAAATCAGAAAATGCTGGGCATACTCAGAAAGTCTCAACTTTAGCATGAAACACATGAGCTAATCCAATGACCTTTTCCTCAGAACTAATGAGAGATCATTGACCTGCTTCATTAGTTCTATTTCCCTCTCTAGAGCTGTTGCATACTTGCAGCATATCCTGTAACAGTTTCAGATTTCCAGCAGCACTGACAAGTCCTTGATTGCTTAGATAAGGTGATGGTGAGCAGTCTTCTTCAGTAATTGCAGTTCTCTGGAGAATGCACTCTCATAAAGCATTGATAGAGAGCTCCAGGATTTAAACAACAAGGAGGGACCAGCAACATATTTCCAAAGCAGGATAGTATGAGATTTGGGGGAGAATCTGCAGGTGGTAGCGCTCCCACTGCACCTTCTGCCTTTGTCCTTCTTGATGATAAAGGTTACAGGTTTGGGAGATGCTCTTGGGGTAGCCTAGGCGAATAAGTGCAGGGTATTTTGAAGACAGTACAGAATACTGTGCACCAATGGTAGATGCTTTGAGTGGACAATAGTGCGCTAATCTAGCACAGTGTTTTGACCTGGATAGTTCTGCTCTTCTTGAGAGTTGTTAGCATGGTTTTATCCAGGCAAGTGAAGGACATTCCATTGTACACTAGATTTGTATCTGCTTGGTGGAGGAAAGGCCCTCAGGTGTTGAGAGGTGGGTTGTTTAATGTGGATACCTGGCCTCCGAGCTGCTTGAGCCTGTGGTCAATGGTGTTAAAGAAAAAGAGTTACTAAGATAATTGAAAAGAATATATAATATGCTATTGGTGAAAGCAGCAGGCCTGCTGTGTTCACCAGCAACTTTTATGTGTATTGCTTGAAATTCCACCATCTGCAGATTTCCTCGTGTTTGCGTATAATATTTTATTAGTGTTTATTCATTGCAAATTATATACAATATCCCGGAAATCAATTTTTTTGAGAGTGAGCGAGCGAGAGAGCGCGAGACAGAGAGAGAGAGAGAGCAAGAGAGAGCGACGAGAGAGAGAGCGCGCCATGGCTGAGTGTTCCAAAAAAAGAAAATATAAAACGTCCATCACCCCAGACTACACTAAAGTGTACCCCTGCCTAATAGGGGTCAAAAATAATGACAGTGTTGCTCGCTGCACTGTTTACAACAGTGACTTTTCTATTGTCCACGGTGGGTTAAGACTGTAAAAGACATGTTGAGGTGAGTTTAACAGGTGTCATTCATTCATTAGCATAGCTAACATTATTTAAACTAGCTGTCTAGCTGCTAACGAGCTACTCTATTGCAGACATCTCACCTCTCCCACAAATTGATGGTCTACCTCCGCGAAATGAGTTTTTGCAGGGTGGGATGTCTGGATGTACCACGGAGAGTATTCTCACTGGCTGCATCACTGTCTGGCATAGAGGGCAAATGCACAGGATCGAAAAATAAGGGGCAGAGAGTTGTAAACGTAGTCAGCCCCATCGTCGGCACCGGCCTCCATAGTATCTAGGACATCTTCAAGGAGCGATGCCTCAAAAAGGCGGCGTCCGTCATTATGGATCCTGATCACCCAGGTCGTGCCTTGTTCTCATTGCTACCATCAGGGAGGACGAACAGGAGCCTGAAGTCATGTACTCAGTGATTCAGGAACAGCTTCTTCCCCTCTGCCATCCAATTTCTCAATGGATATTGAACCCATGAAAACTGCTTTACTTATTTTAATTTTTGCACTATTTATTTAATTTAACCATTATATATCACTTACTGTATTTACTTACTGTGATACAGCTTTTCTCTTTTGTTATGTATTGCATTGTACTGCTGCCACAATGACAACAAATTTCGCGACACATGCCGGTGATATTAAACCTGATTCTGATTAAGTAATGATAAATTAACATGTTTTTATCAAATGACACCTTTGCTTTCAAAGCTCTAAAGTCTGCGTTATGGTTTCTTTTACTTGAACCACATTAGCTATATACCCTGACATTTGACCTTTTTCTTGCACGATGATGACTCCCCCACCCCCCACCACCAGCAGCAGCATAATGGTAGTGGGAAAACTCAGAGCTGGCAATGCTGTTAAATATCAAAGATAGGTGGTTGTACTCTGAAATGCTTGGTATGATCATTGCCTGCCAACCTTATACCAGGAATGTTACTTATCAAACTATACCAGTCTTGCTGCATGCAGGGATGGTCTGCTTTATTTGCAACTAGACAATGGGGTGACCCACTGGGGCACCCTTTGAGAGAAGGGTAGTGCAGTCTGATGTGAGCAGAATGAACATTAAATTTTCCTGAATGCTTTTTGTATCACTTTGCTTTGGAAACTTAAGTAGTAAACCTCAGTTTATTAAAGAAGAACGACGTGTAGCAAAGGAAATACAGCTGCTCCTCATTTAACGAAGGACACTTTTGATGGCATCATTTCTGATTTATCTGCCACCCTTGTGCCTCTCGTTGTCATTCTGGAGACGTGCAGCCCTTTCATCCCCTGTCTCTTCAGCTCTTCTGCTGTTTGTTGTTTGTCTCTGATCCTAGAGACGTGCATGCCTCTCCTCCTCTGTCTCTTCTTCTCTCATCTTTTTTTGTCCTGACTCTTTGATCCTGGAGTCGTGCGGCCCTGGCCTCATCCGATTCTTGTTCTCTCCCTCTCCTTGCCGCTTCCCGACGTTTGATGTCATCCCTTGACAATAATGACCCCCATCCCTTTCCACGCAGCATAATTAGGCTGACCATTTTTTTTACCCTAATGCTAGATAGAGGATATGAAGCAGTAACACCAAAGGGTGCTGATTATTCTTGATGATGTGGTTGGTGATCTCCTAAATGGACGTGATATTGTCACCGCCGTCCTTTGACTGTAGCAAAGGGTTTTATGGGTGTCTCGAAGTACGTCATTACAATAAGATTTAATTATCTGTTATTGATGGGTGGCAGTTAGATCTGTCCCAATCCTGCACATTGCTGATGGTGATTAGCAGAATGTGACCCTTTGAAATAGAGCTGCCCTGCCCTTTTACTCCAGTAGGTGTCGCTGCTGAGACTGGCCGTGCGCATGCGTCGGGCTGTCGCATCCCGATTTCCATGATGGCGGATCATCTCTAAGGGTCAAAGTGAGTCTGCTGATTTTGGCGAATGAGCAATTTTATACGAATATCTAACCCTGAACTTTGCCTGCATTCTGTAAGTTAGCACATGTTAATCGATTTAGCCAAAAAAAGTACCATCATAATGCACCATTTGCGCTAATTGGAGGTCACAAACAGACAGAGCATGAGAGTTTTAGTAGTATTCTAGACTAGATAGATAGATAAATCATAAATGTAATTAGTGATTATCCCATATCTGACCCTGCTATGAAAGGACAGTCATTGGTGAAGCAGCTGAAGGAAGTTTAACCAGGGACATTGCCCTACAAATACACTGTAGAGCAGTTTTCTCGGCGCAGCCTCGGTTGATTGATCTCCAGCAACCACAAGCAGCTTCCCTTGTGAGAGGTATGACTCCCGCTACCGGTGAGGGGTATGACTCCCGCTACCGGTGAGGGGCATGGCTCCCGCTACCGGTGAGGGGCATGGCTCCCGTTACCGGTGTCGAGTGACTTCAGTTATCATGCACCTTGGTGACACACCCAGTCAAATGTCTTGATGTCAAGATCAATCACTCTCACCTCACTTTTGGAAATCAACTGTTTTCCCCATCCTTGCTGCAAGGCTGTGACGAGGTCAGGAGCATGGGGGTTGTTGAGAAGCTAAAACTGGGCATTGCTGGGTGAATAAGTGCAGCTTGATAGCACTTTTGCTGAGAGTTTTGCTAATTATTGTGAGTAAACAAAACACCTAGTGAATTGGCTGACTGGATTTGTACTGCCTTTTGTGCAGAGTATATCTTTTCCACATTGTTGGTTAGCTACCAATGTGGCAATTGCAGTCAAATACTTTGACTAATGACTCTTGTTCCAGAGAGCAGGGCCTTCAGTACTACAACTTGGATATTATCTAGTTCCACATCATAGAGCGTGCAGTGATGCATAAACAAAACAGCATCTTCAGCCTACCAAGTCCATGGTGACAATCAAACACCCATCTACAATAAAGCTTCATTAATCCTATTTTATTTGTTCTCCCCACATTCCCATTGACTCCTCCCAGATATAACCACTTACCTATAGACGAGAGACAAGCTACAGTGGCCAATTACCTTTAACACCAACATGTGTGGAATGTGTGTGGAAAACGTGAAGCACTCCAAGGAAATTCACAGTCTCAGGGAGAAAATGCAATCTCCATACAGACATCAGAAGTTTAGACTGAACCACAATCATTGTAGCTGTGAAGCAAAGGCTTTACTGTACCTCTGCCCCACAACTTTAGCTCTACTCAGCGCTGTCAAAGATCAAAATAAATTCATTATCGAAGTACATGTATGTCACCATACACAATCCTGAGATTCATTTTCTTGCTGGCATAAATCCATCGGATAATAACCATAACAGAATCAATGAAAGACCGCAACAACTAAGGTGTTCAGCCAGTGGGCAAAAGACAGCAAAATATGCAAATACAAAAAGAAAGAAATAATAATAATAATAAATAATTAAGCAATAAGTATCGAGAACATGAGATGAAGAGTCCTTGAAAGTGAGTCCATAGAGTTTTGGGAACATTTCAATGATGGGGCAGGTGAAGATGGGTTACGTTATCCCCTTTGGTTCAAGAGCCTGATGGCTGAGGGGTGATTACTCTTCCTGAACCCTCTGGACTTTCTCCCTGATGGCAGTAGTGAGAAGGGAGCATGTCCTGGGTGGTGGTGCTTTCGTGCAAGTGTTTCATGTAAATGTGCTCAATGGAGGGGAGCGCTTCACCTGTGATGGACTGGGCTTCATCCACTACTTCATGTAGGATTTTCCATCGAAAGGCATTGGTGTTTCCATCCCAGGCTGTGATGCAGCCAGTCACTATACTCTCCAC
The DNA here is from genome assembly GCF_963921235.1 of Mobula hypostoma. NCBI lineage: Eukaryota > Metazoa > Chordata > Chondrichthyes > Myliobatiformes > Myliobatidae > Mobula > Mobula hypostoma. Next base: position 46,916,327 of record NC_086112.1, read on the forward strand.
TACACATCTATAGAAATTTGTCAAAGTTTTAGATGTCATGCCAAATCTTCGCTAATTCCTAAGGAAGTAGAGACGCTGTCATGCTTTCTTCGTGATCACATTTGCGAGTTGGGCCCAGGACAGGTCCTCTGAAATAATAAAACTGAGGACTTTAAACTTGCTGGCCCTCTCCACCTCTGATCCTCAGATGAGGACTGGCTCTTGGACCTTTGGTTTCATTCTCCTGAAGTCAATAAGCAGCTCCTTGGTCTTGCTGACATTGAATTGAATTGACTTTATATCTTACATCCCTCACATACATGAGGAGTAAAAATCTTTACGTTACATCTCTGAATAAATGTGCAATCTGCACCACTCTCTGCAGAATCCTGCGATTGAGGAAGGTACAGTTCCCATACCAGGCAGTGATGCAGCCAGTCAGGATGCTCTCAACTGTGCTCCTGTAGAAAGTTCTTAGGATTTGAGGGCCTATACCAAATTTCCTCAACCATCTGAGGTGAAACTGGCACGTTGTGCCCTTTTCACCACACAGCTGGTGTGCACAAACCACGAGGTCCTTGGTGATGTGGATGTCGAGGAACTTAAAGCTGTTTACCCTCTCGACCCTAGATCCATTGATGTCAATAGGGGTTAGTCCATCTCTATTCCTCCTGTAATTCACAATCAGATCCTTTGTTTTTGTGACATTGAGGGAGAGGTTGTTTTCTTGACACCACTGTGTCAGAGAGATGACTTCTTCCCTGTAGGTCACCTTGTTATTGTTTGAGATTAGGCCAATCATTGAGTGAGGGGTTGTTGTTATGGCACCACTCAGCCAGAATTTCATTCTCCCTCTTCTGTGCTGATTCATAACCACCTTTGATTAAACTTACGACAGAGGTGTCATCAGCAAACATGAATATCCCATTGGAGCTATGCTTATGCACAGTCATACGCGGAGCACAAGTAGAACAGGGAACTAAGCACGCAAACAACAGGAATTCTGCAGATGCTGGAAATTCAAGCAACACACATCAAAGTTGCTGGTGAATGCAGCAGGCCAGGCAGCATCTGTAGGAAGAGGTGCAGTCGACGTTTCAGGCCGAGACCTTCCTGACGAAGGGTCTCGGCCTGAAACGTCGACTGCACCTCTTCCTACAGATGCTGCCTGGCCTGCTGCGTTCACCAGCAACTTTGATGTGTGTTGCTGTAACTAAGCACGCAGTCTTGTGTGCACCTGTGCTGATGGAGATCACGGAGATGTTGTTGCCCATCCAAACTGAATGGGATCTGCAAGTAAGGAGATCGAGGATCCAATTCCACAAGGATGTATTGCTGTCCAGATGTTCCATGGTCGAGTGAAGAGCCCATGAGATGGCATCTGCTGTTGTACCTGTTGCTCCAGTAGACAAATTGGAGCTGGTCTAAGTCACTTCTGAGGCAGGAGTTTATGTTTCATGACCAAACACTTCTTCACTGTGGATGTAAATGCCGCTGGATAATAGTGGATGCTCTTCGTGGTTTCACCCTTCTGAAGACTGCTCGCCTTCATTGGGAGTTTGTGATGGTTCCTCCAAGTTTTGATGGGTAAAGTGAGCATAGAAGGCATTGAGCTCGTCTGGAAGCAAAGCCCTGCTGTCGCCTATGTCGTTTGATTTTTTAACTGTATAAGAGGTGATAGAATTCAAGCGCTGAAACAACGGTCTTATCGTACTTAGACATCCTGTAACTTTCTTGGTGACCAGAGTCGAATGCTTCTGATCTGAGATCCTCAGAGGAATGCAGATCTCATAGTTTCTCCACGGCTTTTGACTGGGGACGACTCTGAATGACTCTCATAGAGTTATTATCATCATCATCATCAGGTGCCGTGCCCAGTTTGAGCTTTGACTGCCATGGCCCACACACTCCTGTTTCGGGTCAAGTGGATCAATTCATTGGTATTCATTTCCAGTTCTCTGGCTGCTGTCTCCATCATCATTTGTCTTTGTCTTCCTCTTGCTTTCTCCCCTTCAATCTTTCCCATAATTACTGTGCATTCTAACTCCTCTTTCCTAATCACACGTCCAATGAAGTTATGTTGCCTTTTCATGATCTCATACATTATTTCTCTTTTTGTGTTTGCTCTGTTCATGACATCCTCATTAGACATTCGTTTCGTCCATGATATTCTTTCCATCCTCCTCAAAAACCACATCTCTGCTGCTTCAATTCATCTCCTCATGTTACTAGATATTGACCAACATTCTGAGCCATATGACATAACTGGATAAACATAACATCTCAGTACTCTGAGGTGGGTTGTCAGAGTTATACAGAATGGAAAACAAGCCCCTTTACCCAACTCATCACTGCCAACCAAGATTCTAATCTATGATGGCCCATTTGCCCCTGCCTGACCCATAGATTTCTTATCCATTTACAGTACCTGCCAAATGTCTTTTAAATGTTGTTACTGTACCTGCCTCAACCATTTCATCTGGCAGCTTGTTCCATATACGTGTAGAAATTGTCCCTCAGGTCCCTTTTAAATTTCTCCCCTCCTATCTGAAATCTCTGTTCCCTATAGTTTTTGATTCCCTCTCAGCCATATCTTGAACTCATTAGCTGCATCCCAGGATCTCTGTCGACCCGTCTGCTGCGCTGAGCCATCCCGGTCCAGAGGGGGCAGCAGCGAGCAGCCGATGGGTCGTCTCTTGTTCCCCACACGGGCAGGCTGATTGTTGGTAAAGTTGTGAAGGTGGCGGGAAAGTGGCCGGGAACCGGTAACCCTTAGCAACTGAGCCGGAGCGGCGGGCCTAGCTCTGCCTGTCGTGAATCCGAGCGCTGGGAGGGGTCCGATCCTCGGAGAGCCATGCAGTAGCGCTGGGCCGCTGGGATTGTTGGCCGCGGATATCATGAGGTGAAAACGGGTGTAGGATTCCCCAGCGCACGATGGCTGAGGAGCTGTTCTGTCAAAGTGTCGCCGTACTCGTGAAGTGCAAGGACTGTGAGGACAGGTGAGGAGAGACTGCAGGTCTGGGTCGAATCCACAGGCTGGCGGGCGGCCTGTTTCCCCGCTGGTGCTGTACCTCTGGACGTAAAGTTCCCGAGCGCTCCGTAATTGCCGGGGTCCATGGTGGCGACTGAGAGCGGAAGGGGCGGTGTATTTGGACTGGATGAGAATTGTACGGGGCAGCTGTCCGGGGCTCCCTCACCTCTCCCCTTCTCCCTCTACTTTTTCTCCTCCTTCCCTCCCTCCTACCATTTTAAACTTTACAAGCCTCGCCCCACTAACCAGCCTGTTTTGTACTGGGATGTTTTATTTATTTAACTTGACACTTTACAGAAAGTTCCCCTGAAGTATGAAGAGGCCCGGGAAATGCTTGTAATTTCAGGGTGTTGGTTATTACCGAATCGTTGAATAAGAGAGAGATATTTTTCGGATTTTTTGGTGGGGGGGGGGAGGAATAAACTTAAGGCTATCTGTGAATTCCCTAAAAGAGATTTATTGTGCCCCCACTTTTTAATTACGACGGATTACTTAAGACTTCAAATCAGTTGTACAATTGATCTGCAGGCCTTATGTTTTTATGTCGGCTGCACGTTCAATCCCCACTCCGGGATGTCCGGTGCAAACATCAAGATTGATATTCTAGTGCAGTGTCGAGGAAATGCTTTACCCGATAGAAAAGTTCTTTTCGTGAGCATGATATCTGAAGAACGAAAAATCAGAATTCCTGATTAATTCTTCGTACGATATCGAATAATGCGAGATTTTTGTGCACAAATTACTGGACAAGCTTCCTAAGTTTTAATGATTAACTTGATTTTTTCCTTTCTTTGCCTTAAAATTCTTGACATTGTTCCAATGTGCTTGACGTATGCGTGTTTTTGTCTGATATAAGTTTGCCTATAAATTGCAATATGTGAATCAATTGTATTGAGTTCTCTTAAAGACCGTTTTTGTGGCGTGAGGTAGAAAACCTTTGACGATAAACCAGCTTCGTTTATCTTCTATCTAGTCTTGATTAAATAGTTGATTATTGTGCTGCCAGAATAATAATGGGTCAATGTAATGTGGTGTTTAATGGCAGAATATTGTGATATTGCAGGAGCAAGGAAGTCTGCAATTATATTGTGCGTTGGTGAATCTGCACCTGGAGTATTGGCTTCTCTATCTACTTTAAAAACAGTGCAACAAAAAAAATTTGTTGGAAAGATTAAGGAGACTGGAGCTGTATCTCGGGAAGAATGAGAAGAGATCTAATTGTAACGTTTAATATTGTTACAAAAGATGTTTCTTGAGAAGAAGGGGACAATATTGTTTAAGAGTAAGGAATAAGCCATTAAAAATTCTAAATCTGATCCTGAAATGAGAGAGTTCTTCACTCAAGAATGATGAACCTTTGGAATTCTCCACCAGAGGCTCAGTTATTCAGTTCATTCAAAACAGAGATTAGTGGAATTCTGGAATCAAGGGTTTGGGGAACTAATATGTGAATTCTGTTTTCCTTCATTATATCCCTTCATCTATTGAAAAGGATTTTCCTTTCATTAAAATGTGTTGACTATAAAATTATAGAAAATTAGCCATGATCTTACCGAATGGCAAAGCTGTATTGAAGGGTTGGAACAACAGGAATTCTGCAGATGCTGGAAATTCAAGCAACACACATAAAAGTTGCTGGTGAACGCAGCAGGCCAGGCAGCATCTCTAGGAAGAGGTGCAGTCGACGTTTCAGGGTACGAAGGGTCTCGGCCTGAAACGTCGACTGTACCTCTTCCTAGAGATGCTGCCTGGCCTGCTGCGTTCACCAGCAACTTTTATGTGTGTTGCTTGAAGGGTTGGATGTTTCTATGGTTTGTCTTTCTCTTGCATTGAACTTGTGTTTGAATACTAAACTATGATACTGGAATGCTGAAGTGCTAGCATATCAGAAGGTGCTTTTGATAGTTGAATCAATGCTGCTTTGAATAATGAATGAATAGTAAAGTAGGCTTGAAGAGGAGTTGCGTCACTGCTTAGTTATGGAAGAACTCAGCCGCATCTGTAGAGGTAAAAGGTATAAATCGACATTTTAGGTAGAGACATTTTGGCTCTCCTTCTTCATTTGCTTTCCTCTGCCCATAATCCTTTTCTCCCATCTGCTTTCCACCTATCAAGTTTCCCGGTGTACTACTGCTATATACTGACAATCTTTCCTGTTCATCCTAATGCAGAATCTTGATCTGAAATGATAGGTTGCTTCCACAGATACTGCATGATTAGCAGTTTGTTTTTCTTCTGGGTTTCGGCATCTGTGTTCTCTTTTGTCTTGTAGGTTCCACTTAGGTTTTGCCCTGTAATTGAATCTTGTACTTTCATCTTCTCCAAATACTTAATTTGGAAATGCTACAGTTTCTGTTCTCAGCCTTCCTCTTATTTTTTAACAGTCCTCAATGGAAAACTTGTAGAAATACTTGGGCAATATTTGTGGAGTGGCCGTGAAGCTCTTTTGCTACCTCAACAGATGCAGAGTATTGCCAGCATTTTCTATTTTAATGCCAATTTCAACTTGAGTATTGAAAGCTCTATATAGAGTGGATATGGAGAAGATATTTTCTGTACTAGGAGAATCCAGGCCCAGCCTCCGAATAGAAGGATGTCCCTTTAAAACAGAGCTGAGGGAAGAATTTCTTTAGGCAGAGAGTGGTGAATCTGTGGAATTCATTGCCACAGACAGATGTGGAGGCCAAGTCATTGAGTATATTTAAAGTGGAGGTTGATAAGTTCTTGATTAGTAAGGGCATCAAAGGTTCTGGGAAGAAGGCAGGGGAATGAGGTTGAGAAAGATATAAATCAGCCATTACAGAACGGCAGAGTAGACTCAATGGGAAGAGTAGCCTAATTTGTTCCTACGTCTTGTGGATGATGGTAAAAGCCTGGTCAAAAACCAATTCAACTGCAAGTGATGAAAATTTCTAAAACAGAAACGCGTAGTAAGTCAGGCAACATTTGTGGAGTAGTCACGAAGCTCTTTTTCTTCCTCAGAAGATGCAGCGTGAACTGCTGAGTATTATCATTATGTTTTAATGCCAAAATCCCGGTTATTTTGATTTATGTTTCTTGCTGTGTTTTTCCAAAGCTTTGGAATAACAGCAATTCAATAAAAACATCCAATCCATTGATTTTAACACTTTCATTGTTAATCTGATTTGTACTTATTGATAGCTATGATGTTATTTCACAACTGTGTAAGAAGTTGTCTTTCAAAGACTATAAGTAGATTCACCAGTGTCAGAGACTCTTGAGGATACTTTATTATCGACGACCCGGCTGGTGGAGTAGTGGCATCAACATCGGACTTCGGGATGAAAGGTCCCAGGTTCGAATCCAGCCAGCCAGCTCCCCTGCATGCTTTCCATCCGTGCTGGGTTACGAGCTGGTGATCTCTTTGGAAACTCACCTGGCAGAAGGCATTGGCAAACCACTGCTGTAACTTGGCTCGGACGCAATTCCTCACTACGTCAGAGAGGCGTAGAGGGAAATCGTCCGCAGCCAACCGGAGAAACTCTGGATGCAACATACCTTTCCTTTCCTTATTATTGACAAGTTCATGAGAAAGAAAATATTATGTAATTACCTATACTTGTTCACCTTTCCTTTGAGGAAAGGACATTTCACTTATGATCCTCACTCAATATGAAAAATTTGATATCCTCTTTGGGGTGCCTAGGTTCAGATTTTTTGTTCAAGGGACAGTTTTTTTTCTTCTAAAAAGAGTGGTGATCATGAGTTGGAAAGCTACACAGAATGCATAAGTAAATTATGACTTTTCCATTGAAGAGCACAATTCAGACCAGGGACTCCAAGGTTTTCAGTAAGAAGAATGTGAACTAATATGTGAATTCTGTTTTCCTTCATTACATCCCTTCATCTATTGAACAGGGTTTTCCTTTCATTAAATTGTGCTGACTATCACTAATAAAATTGATTTTTTTCCTCTCAAAATTCATTTTCTCTATTAAAATTCAATCTTTTTAACCTTGCGTATTTATAGAACAACAGCATTCTAATTACAACTTTTAATTTTATGGGGACTGTTCTTGAATCCAGAGATTTCTGAAAAATATCTCTTTAGTTCTCCTTTTAACCCTCTGGTTTTGAAGGGTATCAGGTTCAGAGGATTTGATGGCTTTTGAATCTTGTTCTGTAAGTTGCTTTGTTTTTAAAATTCTCTTCTCTTAGTTGTTTATTGATTTTGCATAATCTTCAGTGCATTCTTTTCATCTCACAATTAAGTGAATATAACCAATAATGTCCTTGCCATTTTGTTATTCTATCTATATACTACTAAAACTCTCATGCTCTGATTGTCTGTTTGTGACCTCCAATTAGCGCAAACAGTGCATTAGAGCAGCACTTTTTTTTGGCTAAATCGAATTAAAATGTGCTAAGAATGCAGGCAAAGTTCAGGGTTATATATTCGTATAAAATTGCTTATTCGCCAAAAATCAACAGGCTGCCTTTCACCCGAGACCCGATCGGCCATCATGGAAATTGGGACGCGACAGCCCGACGCATGCACACGGCCAGCCTCAGCAGCGACACCTACTGGAGCAAAAGGGCGGGGCAGCTCTATTTGGGGGGGGGTCACATTCTGCTAATCACCATCAGCATGTGCAGGATTGGGACAGATCTGCCACCCATCAATAAGAGATAATTAAATCTTATTGTAATGACGTACTTCGAGACACCCATAAAACCCTTTGCTGCTGTCAAAAGACAGCGGTGACTATATCACGTCCATTTAGGAGAGCGGCAACCACATCATCAAGAATAATCAGCATCCTTTGGTGTGACTGCTTCGTATCTTCTATCCAGCATTGGGGTAAAAAAAAATGCTCAGCCTAATTATGCCACATGGAAAGGGAAGGGTGACATTATGGTCAAGAGATGACGCCAAACATGGTCAGGAAGTGGCAAGGAGAGGGAGAGGACAAGAATCGGATGAGGCCAGAGCTGCACGACTCCAGGATCAAAGAGTCAGGACAAAAAAGATGAGAGAAGAAGAGACAGAGGAGGAGAGGCATGCACGTCTCCAGGATCAGAGACAAACAACAAACAGCAGAAGAGATGAAGAGACGGGGGATGAAAGGGCTGCACGTCTTCAGAATGACAATGAGAGGCACAACGGTGGCAGAGCAACACTCACAACACGCTGGAGGAACTCAGCAGGTCGGGCAGCATCCGTGGAAATGATCAGTCAACGTTTCGGACCGGAACCCTTCGTCAGGACTGAAGAGGGAAGGGGCAGAGGCCCTATAAAGGAGGTGGGAGGAGGGTGGGAAGGAGAAGGCTGGTAGGTGCCAAGTGAAAAACCAGTAAGGGGAAAGATAAAAGGGTGGGGGAGGGGAAGCAGGGAGGGGATAGGCAGGAAGGTGAAGAAGGAATAGGGGAAAGCACGATGGGTAGTAGAAGGAGGTGGAACCATGAGGGAGGTGATAGGCAGCTGGGGGAGGGGGCAGAGTGAAACAGGGATGAGGGAAGGGAGAGGGAGGGAATTACCGGAAGTTACAGAATTCAATGTTTATGCCTAGGGGCTGGAGACTACCTAGATGGTATATGAGGTGTTGCTCCTCCAACCTGAGTTTAGCCTCATCCTGGCAGTAGAGGAGGCCATGTATGGACATATCTGAATGGGAATGTGAAGCGGAATTGAAGTGGGTGGCTACTGGGAGATCCTGTCTCTTGTGGCGGACAGAGCGGAGGTGCTCGATGAAGTGGTCTCCCAGTCTGCGTCGGGTTTCACTGATGTAGAGGATGCCGCACCGGGAGCACCGGATGCAATAGATGACCCCAACAGACTCACAAGTGAAGTGTTGCCTCACCTGGAAGGACTGTTTGGGGCCCTGAATGGTGGCAAGAGAGGAGGTGTAGGGACAGTTGTAGCACTTACGCTTACAGGGATAAGTGCCGGGTGGGAGATCCATGGGGAGGGACGTGTGGACCAGGGAACCACGGAGGGAACGATCCCTGCGGAAAGCAGAGAGGGGTAGAGAAGGAAAGATGTGTTTAGTGGTAGGGTCCTGTTGAAGGTGGCGGAAGTTGCGGAGGTTAATATGCTAGATCCGGAGGCTGGTGGGGTGGTAGGTGAGGACAAGGGAAACTCTGTCCCTGTTGTGGTGACAGGAGGATGGAGTGAGGGCCGAAGTGCGGGAAATGGAGGAGATGCAGTTGAGGGCATCATTGATGACGGCAGAAGGGAAACCATGATCCTTAAAGAGGAAATTTGAGATGTCCTGGATGGCAGATAAGCCAGAAATGATGCTATCAAAAGTGTCCTTCGTTAAACGAGGAGCAATATTTGCTTTGCTACGCATCGTTCTTCTTTAATAAGCTGAGGTTTACTACTTCAGTTTCCAAAGCAAAGCGATACCAATAGCATTCAGAAAAAATTAAAGTTCATTCTGGTCACATCAGACTGCACTACCCTTCTCTCAAAGGGTGCCCCAACGGGTCACCCCATTGTCTAGTTATATTATAAATTCTCTAGACACTTTGTGTAAAGGACCCACTTACTTGTTAAAGCTGTTAGCTACAGTCTGCTTTTATCTTCTAGTTTTTTTCTGTTTGCTTCCACTTTATGGTAGTTGATTTAAAAAAAAATCATTTTGCTATTGTTAGACAATATTGTGATCTTAATCTGGTGTTACTCTCAATTTACCTGATTAACACTGGTTGTACCACTTATGCAATGGAAATGCATGTTAATAAGAGTGACTTTTTTTAAAGAATTTACCAGTTTGCACTTGGCTCAGTTAAGTCTACTGAGAAGCATGGAAATTTATGGTACAAAAAATGTTTTGTCCAACTTTTTGTTTACTAGCAGTTGAGGGAGGAGTGAATTGTTTCTAAACTCCCATTTTTACTGTTTTTATGAAAAATGAAAGAAGTTTGCAAGACTTGGTTAAAGGCAACACTTGACTGTGCATGAGTGTGCTTTGGATATCATGCTTGTACACCACAGCTTGGAAGTCAGGGATATACTGGGATTAGATGTCGCGGGCAACCTCTCTCTGCCTCCTGATTGCATCTTTGAGTTGAGGTCTTCCTATGATGTCCTGAGATGTGAGATAGATAAACTCCTTATGTGGCCTCTCTGGCATTATAATAGCCATATCTGGCCCATGTAGGGTGGCCCCAATCATTTAAATAAAGTCACCAACCTTTTATTGAAAAGATTAACTATTGGTTTATTTTTATTTTTCTCAATTTCTGTTCTGAATAACAATAGCTTAATATGTTGTTTTTCTTAAATAACCTATTTTATTTTTTTAAAATATATGATTGGAGTTGAAGCAATGGGATAGTTTGCCTGAAGGTCCCACACTTCTTGTGGGACAATTATGAAACAGAAACTTTGGTTGTTGTTCTGCATAGACACAAATATGAATCTGACAGGAGGATTCAATCATTCACAATATGGCCTGTAACATTTGGGTTGGTACAATTCACTCATACAAAAGCATCCTTTAAGGAGGGACACACATAAAAATTGCTGGTGAACGCAGCAGGCCAGGCAGCATCTATAGGAAGAGGTACAGTCGATGTTTTCGGGCTGAGACCCTTCGTCAGGACTAACTGAAAGAAGAGATAGTAAGAGATTTGAAAGTGGGAGGGGAAGGGGGAGATCCGACATGATAAATCTGGTCAAAAAGTTGAAGGGCCGAAGAAATTATAGATGGCGAGCAGTGAGAGATAGTTTCACTAAACTCCCATCGAAGAGAAGATTTAAACTTCTTCAGTGTAGTCATCACCGGAAAAGGCTTTGCAGTAGTGAATTTAAAAATGCAAACACAAGGAAATCTGCAGATGCTGGAATTTCAAGCAACACACATAAAAATTGCTGGTGAACACAGCAGGCCAGGTAGTATCTATAGGAAGAGGTGCAGTCAACGTTTAGGGGATATATGTATACATACCGTGCATGTCGAATACCTGATTTTAATTGAACTTTTACAAAGGAAACTGAGCATAGGTTGAAAGATGAAATATTTATCATTGTTTACCTGATACCTACTTGTGGCCACTTGTAATCTGTTTTTGATATGCCTGGAAGCAAATTGTTTCTCTACTTGCTGTAGCATCATATTGAAATACTGAATGGAAATTGTGGAGACTGTGAAACAGTGGGGAAAGAGAAAAGGAAATACAGGTTCCCCCCACCATCCGAAGGTAGAACATTCCTATGAAATGGTTTGTAAGCCGGAATGTTGTAAAGCGAAGAAGCAATTACCATTTATTTATATGGGAAAATTTTGTGAGCGTTCGCAGACCCAAAAATAACCTACCAAATCATGCCAAATAACACATAAAACCTAAAATAACAGTAACATATAGTAAAAGCAGGAATGATATGGTAAATACACAGCTTATATAAAGTAGAAATACTTTTCCACAATCATTGCCTGAACTGTTCTCCGTAGCGAAAATCTCACGAAAGCACTGTTGGCAAAAACATGGCGCAAGCGCTCTCCAGTAAACTTTAAGCTATGAAGCTGCCAAATCATACCAAATAACACGTAAAAATACACAGCTGACATAAAGTAGAAATAATGTATGTACAGTGTACTATCACTTACTGGAATTGGGACAGCACAGAGCACACTGATGATGGTGTGTTAGGCTGGGTCGTTGGAGTTTGGGTGGTGCAGTGGCCCCCACCCTCCAGGCCGCCGACCGATACCGATCTGTGAAGCATGCAGGGGTCCAGCGGTAGCCGGGACGCACCCAGCACATCTTTAAGAAAAAAGTCGAAATAAACAAGCTAATTAATTAGGTGCCGCCCGCACGTAATTGTCGGCCCAGATCAGAGGCGATTGCTGATTGCATTGCCTCTGATCTGGGCTGACAGTTACGTGCCGGGCGGTACCTAATTAATTAGCATATTTATTTCGGCTTTTTTCTTAAAGATGTGCTGTGTGTCTCCCGGCTACCGCTGCATTCTCCGCGAATCGGTATCTGTCGGCGGCTTGGGTGTTGGGGTGGTGGGACATCATCGTGTCATCTCATCGTCGTCTGTTTCCGTTGGAGCAGGTAGCTCATCTTCTCCTATGACTGCCTGCTTCAATGTCGAAGGTTGAGGTTCGTCGTCTGCTGTGGCTGATGTGGAAGACTTGCTTGACTGCTGAGCCTCGTGCATTTTTCTATCATACAGTTCTTTGTAAGGACTCAAACCATCTTGCAAATATGCCTTAAACCTACATACTCTTTCAAAATTAAAGTCGTACTTTATCATTACTCATTTGGTTTTGATTGTTATCCTTTCCTGTTCCAATTGCATCAGCTGTTCATCTATCAGTTCTTGCTCATGGGATGCCAAAACCTCTTTGTCAGCTTCCACAAGCCAAACACACTTAGTCCTTACTTCGTTCACCACGATCAAAACGCTTAATTATGTCTAGTTTTACACTAAGTGTAACACCCTTACGAGCTCTTTCAGGCTTTTCTGACACCTTAGAACTCATCTTGCTAACGGCTGCTCACAGGCATGTGTTTAAGCAATGCTGGTGAGAATGCAGTTCCCGGGGAGAACGGCTGCTCGGGGCGCGCGCTACTTTTTTCGTAATAGTGAAAACACCTTCTGTTAGCGAAAACAGGGTACTAATGTAGGTCTTTCGTAACAGTGAGGTTTCGTAAAGCGAACATTCGAAAAGCAGGGGACACCTGTAGATGAAATTGGATAAAGTGCTCTACTAGAACTTGAAAACTTACCTGACTCCAGGGAATCTTTGGATGACCAGGATTGGATTTGTTTCTTTTGCATTCTACATACATTATGTTACACTTCCAAGCTGTGTTATTCAAAACATAATTTTAGATTTATGGGATCACCAGGATCTATGCTGATTCCATTGCAGGTTGCTGTAGTTCCACTGGGGAGAAATAAAAGTTTGATCCTGGAGCTCAAACCTCTTAGCACCTGTAAATCTTCTCAAGAATGTTTGATCTTCTTAAAACTGATAATCAAAACTGAATGCATTATTCCAAGTTGTGAACTAACCAGTGTTTCATAAATGCACAAAATAATTTGGCACAGTTCTGCTGTATCCATCCATAATTGTAACTGAATTGTTTTTCTTCGTTTAACAGTAAATGCACAACAGAAATGTGAAAGTGATGTAGGAAATACCTGCATTGGGTTCTGGATGGGTTTGTTTCATTGAAACAGGGAAAGTGTGGTAGGGGTAAGGAACAGTGATTGGCGAGATGTAGAGCATCTAGTCAAGAGGAAGAAAGAAGTACCACTTAACCTGTAGAATGCAAAGATCAGATAGGGCTCTAGAGAGTTAAAAGACAGCCAGGAGGGAGTTAAATAGTCTTCGGAGAACTAGAAGAAGGCATGACATGGATGTAAAGAACAGAAGGATGACTAGATAGAACCATTCAGGGATAAAGGAGGAAATATGTGCCTGGAGTCAGGAGATAAGGGAGTATTCATCAATGAAATTGACCTTGACGAATGTAAGCTTAGCATAGAACAGGCCGATATGTCAACATCAAGGAAGGGGATGCGATGGATCTTTGTGTCTTCGCTGGCCACAGGAATTGTGCCAGAGGATTAGAGGGTGACAAATGTTATTTCTTTCTTCAAGGAAGGTAATAGGGATAACCATGAAAATTACAGTCATACATCATTGGTGGGCAAGCTATTGGAGAGGATTTTTAAGAGACCAGATGTTTGACCATTTTGAGAAGTTAAGTCTGATTAGGAGTAGTCAACATGTCTTTGTAAGGGGTTGGTTGTGCCTCACAAGCCTGATTGAATTCTTTGAGGATGTAACAAAAACATATTGATGAAGGTAGGTAAATGACTTAAATAAGGACGTGGAAGGGTGGGTTAGTAAGTTTGCAGATGACACACAGGTTGCTGTTGTGGATAGTGGAGAAGGTTGCTGTATCAAAGGGACATTGATAGGATGTGGAACTGAACTAAGAAGTGGCAGATGGAGTTCAATGCAAAGAAGTGTGAAGTGATTCATTTTCAGAGGTATAACCTGAAGGCAGAATACAGGGTTGATGGTAGGATTCTTAACACTGTAGAGGTACAGAGGAATTTTGGGGTTTATGTCCAAAATTGCAGTCAAGTTGATAGGCTTGTGGTGTATTGGCCCTCATCAGTTGGGGGATTAAGTTCAGGAGCTGTGGGTAATGTTACAGTTCTCTAAAACTCTAGTTAGACACACGGAGTATTGTGTTCAGTTCTGTTTGTCTCATTACAGGAAGAATTAAGAAGCTTTTGGACAGGATATTTATTAGGATGTTGTCTGGAAATAGAAGGATGTCTTATGATAAGATGAGCAAGCTAGGGTTTTTCTCCTTGGAACAAAGGAGAATGAGAGGTGACTTGATAGAGGTGTGAGAGATAATAAGAAGCATAGATAGTGGACAGCCAGAGACTCTTTCCAAGGGCAGAAATGGCTAATGCAAGGGGGCATAATGTTCAAAGTTCAAAGTAAATTTATTATCAAAGTACATGTATGTTACCATGTACAACCCTGAGATTCTTTTTTCTGTGGGCATTCACAGTAACTAGAAGAAACACAATAGAATCAATGAAAGACCACACCCAACAGGACAAACTATCAAATTTACAAAAGCCATACTGCAAGTACAAAAAGTAAAAAAGAAATAATAATAAATAAATAAGCAATAAATATCGAGAACATGAGACGAAGAGTGCTTCAAAATGAGTCCATAGGCTGTGGGAACAGTTTGGTGATGGGGTCAGTAAACTTATCCACTCTGGTTCAGGAGCCTGATTGTTGAGGGATAATAACTTACTGAACCTGGTGGTATGGGTCCTGAGGCTCTTGTACCTCTTTCCTGATGCCATTAGTGAGAAGAGAGCATGGCCTAGCTAGTGGAAGTAGTTGAAGATGGATGATTCTTTCCTGCGATAGTTCTTCTTGTAGATGTGCTCATTGATGAGAAGGCTTTACCCTTGGTGGACTGGACTGTGTCCACTTTGTAGTATTTTCCATTCCGTGGTATTGGTGTTTCCATCCCAGGCAAGATCTAATCAGTTAATATACGCTCCTGCACACATCTATAGAATTTTGTCTAAGTTTTGGATGACATGCTGAATCTTCGCAAACTTCTAAGAAAGTAGAGGTGCTTCCATGCTTTCGTAATGGAACGTACATTCTGGACCCAGGATAAATCCTCTGAGTTGATAACACCGAGGAATTTAACGTTGCTGACTCTCTGTGCCTCTTTTTTCCCCAATGAGGACTGGCTCATTGACCTTCAGTATCGTCGTCCTCCTGAAGTCAATAATCAGCTCCTTGGTCTTGTGTCAATAACTGAGAGGTTGTTGTTTGGCACCACACAGATTTTCAGTCTCCCTCCCTTGTGCTGCTTCGTCACCACCTTTGATTTGGCCTACGACAGTTGTGTCATCAGCAAACTTGAATATGGCATTGGACCAGTACTTGGCCTCCCAGTCATAATTATAAAGTGAATAAAGCAGAGGGCTAAGCACACAGCCTTATGGTGCACCTGTGCTGATGGGGATTGTGGAGGAGATGTTGCTTTTCTGAACTGAATGGGGTCTGTGAGTTAGGAACTAGAGAATCCAGTTGCATGAGAAGATATTGAAACCTTGGTCTTGAAGCTTATTGAATAGTTTTAAGGGGATGATATTATTGAATGTTGAGCTGTAGTCAGTGAAGAACATCCTAATGTATGCATCATTGTTATCCAAGTATTCCAAGGTTGAGTGAAGAGCGAATGAAATTGCATCTGCTGTTGACACGTTGCAATGGTAGGCAAATTGGAGTGGATCCAAGTCACTTCTCAGGCAGGTTGCTAAGTTTCATCACCATCCTTTCAAAGCACTTCATCGTGGAAGTAAGTGCTTCTGGATAGAGGTTGTTGAGGCAGGTCACCATGTTCTTCTTGGGTAACAGCATGATTGAAGCTTGCTTGAAGCAAGTAGGTGTCTCAGACCGCTGAAGCAAGAGATTAAAGATCTTTGTTAATATTCCAGCCAGTTGATCAGCACAGGTCTTTAGTACTTGGCCAGGTACCCTGTCTGGACCAGATGCTTTTTATGGGTACACCCTACTGAAGGGTGCTCCCATGTCAGTCTCAAACTGAAATTTCAGGTCATTGGGGGCTGTGAAAGTTTGTGATGGTTCCTCCATGTTTTGACAGCCAAAGCAAGCGTAAAAGGCATTGAGCTCATCTGGGAGCAAAGCCTTGTTGAATTTTATATTGCTTAGTTCTACATCTGTAGAAGGTGATGGCATTCAAGCCCTACCACAGCTTTTGAGCATCCTTCTGTGATTCAAGTTGGTCTGGAATTGCCATTTTGTATATGAGATGGGTTCCCAGAGATCATACCTGGACCTCGTTTACTTTATCGCCAGACCTGAATGTCATTGATCTGGCCCCCAGCAGACTGTGGACCTCATGGTTCATCCAGGGCTCTGATTTTCTGGAGGCATACTTGTCCATGACTTTTTTTAAAATAAAATCCATGGTAACCTTGGTGTTTTTGTTCAAATCCTCTGATAAGGATCGTGAAAATGGCCCAGTCCACTGACTCAAAGCAATCCTGTAGCTAATCCTCTGCCTCCCGCAACCACCTGTTTGTTGTCCTTATTTCTGAAGCCGTGCTCTTCGGCCTCTTGTCTGTATGCGGGTAGAGGAGGACAGCCAAATGATCAAATTTCCCGAAATGCAGGTAGACCTTCCTAATCATAATACAGCAGTGGTTGAGTGGGACCCCTGGTACCACAGGTGATACGTTGATGATAATTGGGTAGAGGTTTCTTCATACACGCCTGATTGAATTCTCCAACAATGATTTGAAGGGCGTTGGGGTAGGCTGTTTTTGTAGGCTGATAGTGGCACTCAGTAGCTAAAATGCCTGCTTAACGTCAGCTTTTGGTGGTATGTGAACTACGGTTAGGATCATGGAGGAGATCTCTCCTGGTAAGTAAAATGGTCAACACTTCAGATATTTCGGGTAGAGACCGAGCACGACGAGACTGCTATGTCTGAGCACCACAAAGAGTTTATCATGAAACACAGACCTCCACCTTTTGCCTTCTACAAACTAGCAGTCTGGTCCATCCAGTGTATCAAGAAGCACTCTTTTCTCACTGACATATCCAGGGTACGTCCATACTACGCTGGATAATTTTGAAAACGAAGCTTTTTCTCTTCATTTTGCCCTCCCGTCCATACTGAGCCGGCGTTTTCAGCCCCCGAAAATGGAGATTTTGGAAAACACTCTCCAGAGTGAATAAATCTGGAAACGCTTAATATCCGGCGTAGTGTGTACGGGATAATCGGAGAGATTTTAAAACGCTGTCATGACAACACCACAACAACAATGCTTTTTTCTGCTTCTGCTTGGTACTGCGCAAGTTGTTATAACACGCAGTTGGTGTGAACGGCGTGAGAGTTAAATTGTAAAGTGAGTTTTTTCGACTATTTGAAAACACTGTCATGATGTGCTGGAACAGATGTTCGTTGTTTTCTTGAACGCCACCACCTAACAATTTCAGAACAGACGGACGAGACTGAAGCCAGTTGACCCATAGCTTACTGAATAAATAAGTATACTCACTTCGCCCTGTTTTCTGTCCTTGCTTGTATGAAGGTGGTTTACCTCTTTATGCAAATACTTCTCTGACAATAGATGTGTAACAGCCTAATGTAACATTGTATGGAAATACAAGATAACGCTGATGCAGACGTTTTATACATTTAACAAGGTGCTTTATTAATGTAACAGAGTTAGTTTTTCAATGCTCGTTGTCAGCTGGGTCATACTGTCCGTGAACTCCCTGTCGGTTGCCTCCATACGCTCTAGTATTTGTTTTTTTTAAGTTTTAAGTCCTCCTGTGCGAGAGCCAAGAGCAATTCCTTTAAAGTTTTTCTACTCTGTAACTGGACAAACGCGCACGAAGTATATCGTTTCCTCTTCACTTATTTTCTGTGTGTGTCCTGTGCATGCCCAGTAGGAGGAGATTCGCCCAAATATCCGCCTAATGTGGGTGGAGATATTTTGAAAAACGCTTTGTGTGGACGCCTGTCGTTTTTACTCGAAACCGGCGTTTTCAAAATTATCCAGCGTAGTGTGGACGTAGTGCCAGTGTCTCCAGAGTGGGCCATTTATCTGTGAAACACAATGCAGCAATTCTTCATAATTCCCCCGGAACAGGTATCTTGCCCTTAGGTCTTCAGTGTTGTTCTCCATTGTCTGTACATTTGCAAACAAGACACTGTGTTGCAGGAGTTTCATAATTCTGATGTTCAGTCTGGCTTGGGGTCCTCCTCTCCTCCATCTCTTTTGATTATGGTGATACACCTTAATCCACTTAAAGGTACTGTATCTGCATGCTTGAGAGTTAACACACTGTCGGATTGTGTAGGTCGTTGATGCAAATGACACATTTCACTGTGTTTCGATGTACATGTGACAAAGCTAATTTCTTTAATTTAAAAAATAGTAATTATTGCTGCTATAATTTGTTCGTACCCTGTTGATTTGAATCATTATTGAATTTTCACTCAACTGAAATTGTGTATATTTGCAAAATTCATGATAGAGATGAACTTATCTTTTACATCGAATCCCATAATCTCTAGGTGCTATTATTTGAATTCTTGAAACAAGATTAAAATTTTCTTGTACAAATTTAGATTGAGCACTGCTACGTTTATTGTTTAACTGAACTCAAAATGAATATGTGTATTAATTACTTCCTGTTGTTTACTTCTGTGAATTGTGTAATTGGCTGATTTGGAATTGGGACTTTTGACCTTAATTTCTCAGATCCAGTTTATTTTTGGGCTATTAAAAGGAAGTTGGCACCACTTTAACTAGTAAAGAAATATATATATAGCTGAGATTGAATGCAATTAATAGTGCAAGAACATGTATTAAATATGTTTGAGTTAAATGATTGTTGGCAATTTATTCCTGAATTTATTACAAAAACTTTAGGAAAAAATTATCAATCCAAGCATTTCAGGTTATGGTGATCCTGACATCTAGCATATATTTGTACAAGTAAATATAGCAAATGGATCATTAAATTGGGTGAATTACTGGATGTGAAATTTCTTTAGATGGGTCATTAAGCTGGGCTCTAGCTGCTTTTATCAGCCAAAGTTTCAAAGAAGTGGCAGTATTTTCGTGCTGAAGCTTGGCCAATGTATATCCCTCAATCACAACTGAAACATCTTTAACTCATTAACCAACTGTGAGCTGAGTGACTGTCAGCTCTGCTGACATGAGCTATGAGATTAGTGTCAGTGTAGCTGAGACCTTTATTGATAAATCCAAATTTTTTCTTCTTTTAGGTTTCTAATATTTCATGTGATTACACTTTTTTTAGGTGGCAGAGCTTGGATGTTGGCATCCCAATGGGATGTGCAATTTCACCCATCCTTTTTGTGTTAGCCATGGAGGTCATTGTAAGGGCTGCAGAATCAGTGGGACCAGGTGTCGCACTTGATGGCGGAGAGGAGTTACCACCAATACGAGCGTTCATGGGTGATCTTACAGTTTTGGGTCTTAGCACGGAGGCAGTGGAAAATGTACTATCTAGACACGAGGAGCTAATGGATTGGGGAAGAATGAAGTTCAAGACCAGGAAGTCAAGGAGCCTTGTTCTTTAGGAGAGGAAAGCTGGTTGACTTTCATTTCACCCTTTGTGGAGAGGAGATTCCATCCATTCAGGACCAACCAGTTAAGAGCCTCGGGCGATGGTACACAGAGGAACTGAGAGACACCAAGAGGGCTCAAGAGACAGGAGAACAGATCAGCAGAGGTCTGATGTCTGTTGACAAGAGCGGCTTGCCTGGCAAATTGAAGTTGTAGTGCTTGCAGTACGGACTGACGCCATGGATAATGTGGCCACTAACTGCCTATGAAGTGGCAATGTCCCATGTTGAGGCAATGGAGCGGAAGATCAACAAGTATGTGAAGAAGTGGCTTGGAGTACCGAGCAGCCTCACCAATGTTGCAATCCACAGTAGCCAGACAAAGCTTACCATCCCAGTGCAATCCCTTGTTGAGGAGGTCAAGGTAGCCAAGGTAAGATCATTCTTGATGCTTCGAGGCTCAAGAGACCCTGTCATCAAGAACACCCAGCCGGATGTGAGATCAGGCAGGAAGTGGTCATCCGGTGTAGCAGTTGATGAGGCAGAGTCTATATTGAAGCACAAGGAGATGGTTGGGGCTATCCAGCTAGGCCGCCAGGGACTTGGGTGGGCAACCCACAGGTGGTGGTCATCTTCTACAGGTAAGGAGTGCCGTGAGCTTGTAACATAAGAAATACGAGGGGTAGAAGAAGAGAAGAGGTTAACTAAAACAGCTGGCCTGGCCAATCAAGGGGCTTGGACCCGGTGGGAAAGTGTTGAACAACGACATCTATCTTGGAATGTTCTGTGGCAGATGGAACCGCTCCGCATTTCTTTTCTATGCAGAGCAGCGTACGATCTGCTCCCAACACCTGCCAACCTCAGCACCTGGTATGAAGATAAGACAGACAGGTGTGCTGCTTGTGGCGAGAAGGGAACACTTCAACATATCTTGAGTGCATGCACAGTCAATTTTTCCAGCAGCCTGTACACTTGGAGACATAACAACGTTCTCAAAGTTGTGACAGAAGCGGTTGAGCGGAGAGTACTGCAGCACAACTTATCTCATGCCCCATGATGTACAGAACATCGCATATCATTTGTGAAAGAGTGCTCCAAGTCAAGGGTGTACAGCACAGGCTCACGATCAAGCATACTTTCTTCAGCCAATGATTGGTGTCTCAAGGCTGACCTGGACGGGAAAGGCAGTTTCCCAGAGCAAATAGCTTTCACAACATTGCGTCCAGATATAATCGTATGGTCTGACACCAGTAGAGAAGTGGTTATTGGTGAACTCACAGTCCCCTGGGAAGACAACATCGATGAAGCCCATGAGCGCAAGTTAACCAAGTATGCAGAATTAAGATCAGAGTGCAGAGACAGAGGGTGGAAGGTCTCATGCTATCCATTTGAAGTAGGCTGCTGTGGGTTTATTGTGTTCACTCTCCAGAAGTGGTTGTGTGACCTTGACTTCACTAGAAGAGAGATCAAGTCAACCAGCAGAGCTGTAGCTGAAGCAGCAGAAAAAGGATCAACGTTGGTGTGGACCAAGTATGTCCAGAGGGGCAGATAGTCAGACAGTGTATATATCTTTTGCAAACCCTTCAGTAGTTGCATAAACACCTGAAGAGCAGACTATCTGATGGATGGAAGTGACCAACAACTCTGGTAGAGGCAGATGCTAAGTTTTTAAGCTCACCAGTGGGAGGTGGTGTTTTAGCACTGCTGGCCCACCACCTTGCGGGAGTCTTGATCATAAGCGGGCCGAAACTCCTGAAGACAGGTGGCAGATCAACTGATGATCCCACTGGTGATAGCACAGGACAGTTAACATCTTAGTCCACGTATATTTTGTAACTCCCGGTTTTGATTGAGAATTAACAATCAGTGACATAACAATTTGGCTATTTTTTGAACCCCCTGACTCATTTCAAACTATTAAGCAAGATCATATGCTCTTTTTTTTTTGGACTAATGTAACACCTGTGTAGCACCAGTCTTATCATGTGTCACTGGTCGTCGCACTCTTTTGAGAAAACCAAATTACACTTGGTGCTAGTAGGCCATCAGAAGTTTCTAGGTATCAGAAGGAGGCAGTGAACAGAAACCACACACTTCTGGAAATAAAGTTTTGTTTATAAGAAAAACAATATGCACCAAATATTTACATGAACAAGAACAATTCAAAATTCAAACATCCTGTTCAGGTTCCAAATCTTAAATGTCAAACCACAACAAATTCCTTTTTAATTAGAATCAGTGATATTGATTAGAATAACCTTTGTTACTCCAATTTCTCTAATTAGATCTGGTGTTATTCCCTATTTAAAAGTTTATGGACTAAACTTCCCTTTTTACTTATCCCTAGTTAGTTAGAAAACCAAATATAATTCATATTCTCAAGTACTATAGTGGACTTCAGTTTCAGTTCCAAGCAGTATATCTACAAGTTTAAATTCAAATTCAAAAATTATATATCTATACAGCTTAATTCCTTTCACAACCATTCTCCATCACAACTCTTAAACGAAGTAAATCTCATTCAGTAACTTATCAAAGTCTTTGCCAAAAATAATCAGTTTTTGCAAAAATTTAAATTCAGATTCTTCGAATGAAAATAAACTTAGACATCCAACCGTATTAAATCCTCTGCGTCATTACCCAGTTCGTTCCCGTGCTGGTTCTTCGACTGTTGGGTGGCTCACCATCGTGTTTCTTCGATTCATTGGAATGAAATAGTTTATCATCCACAGAAAGTCAATTCACAAACTTGTACAAATTCCTTGGTATGATTTTACAGAACTAATTCCCGACTACACAGTAGGGCTTTTGGACACTGGTCTCTGCCAATATTGTCTCGTTCTAGCAACTCCATGTTATCGCTGTAGCTTCAATAAATCTTTTATCGCTATTGTCTCTCCTCCAGGGGTTTCACCCTGAAGGTTTCAAGTTAGTAGGGTGAAGATACTCACTACTAACTCCATTCTTAACAGTTCATGTCTTCAGCTTCTAATCATTGCTGTGTTTCTCTCCTTGTCCTTCCTGTGTCCAGCCCGCCCCTCCCTCACATAGTGGTTTTTTCAAATTCTTGCTTTTTTTAAAATTGGTAAACCTCATTTTCAGCTCTCCGCAGGTAGAACTTTCTAACATTATAATTTTGGGTTCAGTTAACCTGGGTTACACCAACATGCTAAGATTCTGGAGGCGAAGGACAAATCGTTTGTGCATTACAGTATAGCTGATGAAATGAGAACATTCAGACCTAAGAGGACATGGAAACATTTTATGGCAATTGTGAAGAGGGTGGAGAAGAAATGCATACAGTTGCAAGAAAAAAAGTTTGAAAACCCTTTGCAATGACCTGGTTTTCTGCAGTAATTACTCATAAAATCTGATCTGATCTTCATCTAAGTCACAATAATAGACAAACACAATCTGCCTAAATTATAACACAATTGTACTTTTCATGTCTTTATTGAACACATTGTTTAATCATTCACAGTCCAAGCTGGAACAAGTATGTGAATCCTTGTATTGAATAACTGATGGTACCTCCTCTAGCAGCAGTAACATCCACCAAACGTTTCCTGTTGCAGCTGATTCGATTTGCTCAATGACAAGGAGGAATTTTAGACCATTCCTCCATACAGAACTGCTTCAGTTCATCAATATTCTGGGATACCTTGCATGAATAGCCCTCTTCAAGTAATGCTATGGCCTCTCAATTGGGTTAAAGTCTGGACTCTGACTTGGCCATTCCAAAACACAACTGTTTTTTGAAACCATTTTGTTGTTGATTTATTCTTGTCTTTTGGATCATTGTCTTTTTACATCATCTAACTTTTATTAACCTTTGGGTGATGAACCACTACCCTGACGTTCTCCTGTAAAATATCTTAATACAATTTTGAGTTCATTGTTTCCTCAACAATTGCAAGCTGTCCAGGCCCTGAGGCAGCAAAACAGCCCCAAACCACGATGCTCTTTGCACCATGCTTCACAGTTGGGATGAGGTTTTGGTGTTCATGTGCAGTGCCCTGTTTACTCCAAACATAGTGGTGTTGTGCATTTCTGCCAGAAAGTTCAATATTGTCTCCTCTGTCCAGAAAACAGAGCCTTGGTTTTCTCCATGGTGTCCTAACATGAAAACCATTCTTCTTCAGTGTTCTTCAAGTGAACTCGTGAACAGAGACTTTAGCAAGTTCTGGAGATTTCTGCAGGCCTTTTGCTGTTACCCTTGGGTTCTTTTTCACGTCCTTCAGCATTGCACACTGTGCTGTTGGTGTGATCTTTGCAGGACACCCACTCAAAGGAGAGTAGCAACAGTACTGAATTTCCTCCATTTGTAGACAATTTCTCTTACTATTGGCTGATGAACATTCAGGTCTTTAGCAATGCTTTTGATGCCTTTTCCAGCTTCATGCATCTCTACAGTTCTTCTAAGGTCCTCTGAAAGTTGTTTCGTTCGGGGCATGGTGCACATAAACAGATCTTCCTTGAAGAGGAGGCTTTGTCAGTAACCTGACTTTGTGTCTTTTTTTATAGGGCAGGGCACCTCAACCACCCACACCTCCAATCTCATCTCATTGATTGGAACACCTCACTCCAAATAGCTTTTGTAGAAGGCACTACCTCATTGAACCTACCCCATTGTACTTCTTTGAACCTAGACTGTTTAAATGGTGTACTCAGTATTGACAAGAAGTAGTACAATTGTTTGTGTTATTAGTTTTGGCAGATTGTGTTTGTCTGTTATTGTGACTTGGATAAAGATCAGACCATATTTTATGAGTAATTAATGCAGAAAACCAGATAATTGCCAAGGGTTCACAAACTTCCTCGTGTAGTTCTAACACTGAAGTTATTAAAAATAAATATGGTGGGAGTTGGAGGAATGAAATATCAAGATGGAAGGTGAAGAAAATATTTGGATAAATATAGGAACTTGTGCGAATGTTTGATAATCACTTAAAAGGGAGTCCCTTAAAATAATTACTTCCCCTGCAGTCACACATTCTCCTACACATAATTCTTTTGTATTTTATTTTCACTGCTATCCCTGCATTTATTTTTTTCCACATTCCTAGTATCTTTTGGTGACTGGTTTTAATCTCACTGACACCTTAACATTCCTCTTTCTATGCTTGCTTTGGAGTTTTACTGACTTTTGAATTAGTCCCCAATATTCTTTGCTGGGATAGTGTATAAGACCAAAATAAGTGAAACAGAATCTGAAAAACTAAAGCTGGAAGTGGAATCTAAATCTGTCAAGCTCGGAGTAGGTATAAAGAAAAGAAGCTGGAGGGAGCAAGAGTAGGACATGGTACTGTTGACCAAAGAGAGTAACTATTCAAATGACTTATGATATCATATGGTCATTGGCACTGCTTAAACTGGACAATCATTTGACTCATGCTATGCAAGACATTACTGGCAAGATTATTGTACTAGTTATAGAGGTTCAGCAAAAAATGTCATTAGGAAATTGTATTGGTTTTGATTATTGTCTCATGTACCAAGATATAGTGAAAAGCTTGTCCTGTATACTGTTCATACCAATCAAATCATTGCAGTGCATTGAGCTAAAATAAGGTAAAGCAATAAGAATGCAGAATAAAGTGTAAAAGCTTCCAAAAAGTGCTGTACAAGGTACCTATGAAGTTCAATGAAGAAGATTGTAAATCAAGAGTCCATCTTATAATAACAATGGGATAGCAGCTGTCATTGAGCTTGGTGGTATGTACTTTCAGGCTTTTGTATCTTCTTCCTGATGGGAAAGGAAAAGAAAGAACATCCAGGGTGGGTGATTTTTTTTTTTTGCTGTCTCCTTTACTGAGGTAAAGGGTATAGACAGGGTCCATGAATGGGAGGCTGGTTCCTGTGATGTGCTGAGTTGTGTCCACAACTCTGCAGTTTCTTGCAGTCATGTGCAGAGCAGTTGCTATACTATGCCATTATGTATCCAGGTAGAATATTTTCTATGGTGCAACAAAGGACATGCCAAATTTCTTCAGCCTCCTGATGAAACATTTCTCTGTGTGAAAGGCCTTACTAACGCCTCCAGGGGGATAAATGTCAAAACCCTTACACAAATATGCTTTCAAAATAGTGTAAATTTGTTTAATTAGAGGAGGTCCACATTTACTCTTGACTAGCCTTAATCTTTTGAACTTTTATTACAGGAGGGAAAATGTCCGCCTCACAGTAGGATGGCAATCTGGTTCGAACGCAATTCACAAAAAGGTACATCATATTGATTATCTTTGCCTGTAAATTTCCATAACACAAATGTCTTCACTGCAGTTTTTAAAATGTCCAATTTGTATACCATCAAGTTAATTTTATATAGCATCTTTTAATATAGAAGATATTCCAAGAGATTATAGTAATCTAAACTATAAGAGTGGCATGAATGTTATTATGAAAAGCTTGATCAAATTATTGTTTTAAAGTGAAGGGTGAAGAGATGGTGGGGTGGTTGAAGTGTCCTTGTTTACACAAAGAATTTCAGGCATGGTCTAACTGGCTGAGAATGAGACCTGCAAGAGAAGGCATTGAAGAGAAAATGCAGAAAGTGAAGTGGTTCAAGATTGCTTAATGTCATTTCCAGTATACAAGTGTAAAGGAAAACAAACTAATTGTTACTTCGGGTCCAATACAGCACAAAAAAACATACTAAGATAAAGAACACAATTTAAAAAGTGCAATTAGTATAAATACATAAGATAGCTAATATATATATGTTTATTATACATATATAAAGTGATCTAGGTACAGGAAATATGTACAGTGATTGACAGGAAATAAATAAAGCTAGTGGTGGTGAATAGTGTTGGAAGGAGAGAGCAATTATTTTGGGAAGGGAGGAATTGTGAACAATCTGTTGGTAACCAAGAAGTGATATTGCAGTACAGGAGACAGCAACTGTGATAAGAAAAGGGGTTAGGGAAGAGGGATTGTGGTAAATCAATGCTGTTAATGGATTTAAATAGCATTGTAATTGTTATGACAAGAATGGGATGGGGAAAACGATGTAGGAGAAAGTGACAGCATGTTAGATATTTATAACGGCTGTGAAAACATCCCAAGTGTAATGATAAAGGTCTGCCTATCTGGACTAGCTATTCCTCTAGCCAAGTTAGTCTGATGTAGCCTATGACACGGGATCTACCTGAGGATGTAAGAAGGTAATTTATTTACCATCCATTTTTTTTAAAAAATGAATTTTGCCAACTATTTGGTCTTTGGGCATTCTCACAATCGTCAAGGTAATACAATATTTTGTAAATAATTCAAGTGGTTGTCACTCTAGTAATCTTTAAAACAAACTTGCTCTTTGCCAGAAGATTAGGAATAGGGCAGTTACATACTTATGTTTATCTTAATTTACAACTCCATAAATAATTATTCAATCAAGATTGAATAATAGTTTTTTTAAAAAGCGAAATTAGGTTAATATTATACTGGCTAAGCTTTTAAAGATAACTACTATCTGATTGCCTGATTTTCAAATTCTTGGGGGTGGTGGGGTCTGCTAAGCTCCAATGTGCCTCCAAGTGCAGTGTTTCAGACATGGTCTAACAAGTAAGATTTATGCCATTCAATTGACAAATGTTGTCCATCCTTATCAATAAAATATATTTAGAAAATATAGATGCTGAAAGAAAACTGGAAGCAACCAGGAGTTCACACAGGACAAGTTAGGAAAGAAATAAACTTAGTTGTTTGCTTCAAAGACCCTTCATCAGAACTGTAACAGTGAGAAAACAAGTGTGCATAGTCATAGTCATACTTTATTGATCCCAGGGGAAATTGGTTTTCGTCACAGTTGTACCATAAATAGTAAATGGTTCTTAAGTTGTGGAGGTGGCGAGAACACGATGTTGGTGATCAGGTGCAGGCCAAAGCTGTCACGTTAACAGTTGCTAAGTCAAAAGTGACAAAATAAGAAAAGCCACAGGCACATCATTGGGGGCATGGGCGTGGAGTGGAGATTTACCTGCAACAGTTAATGTTTACAGTGTGTGTAGTTGGGAGATGAGCTTTGTAGGACATAGTTTGAATAATATAGATCGGTCATTGGAGTGGAACGGAGAAGTGATGTGGTAGGTAAACAGAAACCCAAGGTCATCCTTATAGACTGAATGGAGTTATTCTGCAAAACAGAGTTTTGTATTGTGTTGGCAGAGGGGATCATATTGTTAACACGAAGGGCAATAGAGTAAATTGGATTGAACAGTACAGCACAGGAACAATCCACTTAACCCACAATGTTGTGCCGAAACAATAAAATTAATAATCAAATAGCTAACTGAACTAATCCGTTCTGCCTAAACAATGTCCTTATTCTTCCGTTTCCCTCACTTTCATGTGTCTATCTAAACATCTCTCAAATGTCCCTAATGTATCTGCCTCTACCACTACCCAGACAGCACATTCCAGGCACCTACCACTCTGTGTAAAGTGACTTGCCCCTCACATCTCCTTTGAACTTCACTCTCACATTAATTTCTGTTACTGCACCGGTCCATTGCAATAATGGCCATGCAACATACAAATGTCCTTGAAGATTTATTTTTATTTCTCTCTTTCTCTTTCTTCAGTAAACACCGTGAAAGCGTGTGCTCTTCTTGGACGTACAGAATAAGGTTATTTTAGGGCCATGTGTCTTTCTCTGCTTCCATGTTGGTTTTGACCCATAATGCATCACTCATGCTTTTATTAAACTCTGGTCATTGTGACCCGTTACACTCCACATTAAATAAAACCTTACATAAAATATTTTAAGGTTATAAAATAATCATGAATTTATGACAAAAACATACAAAATAAACATCTCAATGAAACATGTCTCTGAGACAGTTACAATTTCATTCCCTCCGGTATTAGACATTTCAACTCTGGGGGAAAGTTACTGTCTGTCACTATCTATGCCTTTCATAATCTTATAAACCTTTATCAGATCTCCCCACAGCCTCTGTTGCTCCAGAGAAAGCAACCCAAGTTTGTTCAACCTTGTTGCACATGCCCTCTAATCTAGACAGCATCCTAGTAAACTTCTTCTGCACCCTCTCCAAATCCTCAGTCTCTTTCCTATAGTTTTATAAAGCTGCAACATAACTTCCTGTCTTTTGAACTCAATGCCCTGACTAATAAGGGCAAGCATGACGTATGCTTTCTTAACCACCCTGTTAACCTCCTTCAGGGAGCTATGAACTGGGACCCCAAGATCCCTCTGCTCATCAACACTGTTAAGGATCTTGTTCTTAACAGTGTACTGTCTCTTTACATTTTATCTACCAAGGTGTAACACTTCACATTTGGCTGGGTTAAACTCCATCTGCCACTTCTCTGCCTATGTCTGCAATTGATCTATCTCCTGCTCGATTCTTTGTCGGTCTATTACACTCACCACAACACCACCAAACTTTGTATCATCTGAAAATGTAGTAATCCACCCATTTATATTTGTATTTAAGCCCTCCTGGATGCAGCTAATAAATTTTGCCCTATGTAGAACCCTTGTGCAAAGAAAGTCCCTGTTTGTATCAGGGAAATTGAAGTCTCCCATCACAACACCATATTGGTTCTCTGGGACATTAAGCACCCGTTCCTGTTTCTCTTTCTTTCTTTTTAAATCTTTTTATTGAATAAGTATACAAAAAGGTAAGCCATATAGACACTAATACACTGTTAGAATATAATAAAATTACAGAAGATATTAATACAAAAAAAATACTACAATGTAATTTAAACATAACATACCAAGGTAACATAATAGTATACTAATTTTTATATATATATCAATAGAGAAAAGGAAAAAAAAACCCCCCAAAAAAAAACCCACCGTGCAACTAACTAAAAGCAAAGCAATGGGCTAACTTGAAACCAAACAGAGTTAAACTTAAAATCACGTCCTCAATCCCGACCTCCATTAAAAACAGTAAAAAAAAAACAAGAAGGGTATATATTACATTAAATGAAAATATTGAATAAAAGATCTCCAAGTCTGTTCAAATTTAAATGAGGAGTCATAAAGATTGCTTCTAATTTTCTCCAAATTCAAGCATAATACCGTCTGAGAAAACCAAAACAAGGTAGTTGGAGCATTAAGCTCTTTCCAATGTTGTAAGATACATCTTTTCGCCATTAAAGTAAGAAATGTAATCATTCTACGGGCTGAAGGGGAAAGATTACTGGAAATTTTAGGTAGTCCAAAGATAGCAGTAATAGAGTGAAGAGAGATATCTATATTCAATACCTTGGAGATAATATTAAAAATGTCTCTCCAAAAAGTTTCCAAAGTAGGGCAAGACATATGAGTTAAAGAGGCCATCTGCCCTGGACATCTATCACAAAAAGGATTAATATGAGAATAAAAGCGCGCTAACTTATCTTTGGACATATGTGCTCTATGAACAACTTTAAATTGAATTAGGAAATGTTTAGCACAGATAGAGGAAGTATTAACTAATTGTAAAATCTGCCCCCAGTCATCCACGGAAATGGTAAACCCCAATTCCTGTTCCCAATCTACCCTAATCTTATCAAATGGAGCTTTCCTAAGTTTCATAATAATATTATAAATCATAGCCGATGCACCTTTCTGACATGGATTAAGGTTAATTATAGTATCTAAAATGTATGTAGGAGGAAGCATTGGAAAGGAAGAAAGTATAGTACTTAGGAAATTTCTAACTTGTAGATATCTAAAAAAATGTATTCTTGATAAGTTATATTTATTAGATAATTGTTCAAAAGACATAGGGGAACCATCTAAAAATAAATCCAAAAACCGTGAAATACCCTTAGTCTTCCAAATTTGAAAAGCACGATCCATAAAAGAGGGAGGAAAAAATATGTTACCTAAAATAGGAATCGCTAACCCAAATTGATTAAGATCAAAAAATTTTCTGAATTGAAACCAAATACGTAAGGTATATTTAACTATCGGGTTAGACACCTGTTTAAGGTGTTTCAAATCAAAAGGAAGAGAGGAACCTAAAATAGAGCCAAGTGTAAAACCCTGAACAGATTGTAATTCCAATGCTACCCATTTAGGAATGGATAGTATATCCTGGTCAAGTAACCAGAATTTCATATGTCGAATATTAATTGCCCAATAATAAAATCTGAAGTTAGGTAATGCTAAGCCTCCATCTCTCTTAGCTTTCTGTAAATGTATTTTACCCAGTCTCGGGTTTTTATTCTGCCAAATAAGTGAAGAAATTTTAGAGTCAACTTTGTCAAAAAAAGATTTTGGAACAAAGATTGGTAATGCCTGAAATATATATAAAAATTTTGGCAAAAAAAACATCTTAACTGCATTAATACGACCAATCAAAGTTAAATATAAAGGAAACCATTTAGATGAAAGTTGAATAATATGGTCTATTAATGGTAAAAAGTTAGTCTTAAATAAATCTTTGTATTTACAAGTAATTTTAATCCCAAGATATGAAAAATAATTATTAATCAATTTAAATGGAAATTTATAATATAAGGGAAGTTGTTTATTAATCGGAAAGAGTTCACTCTTACTAAGATTTAATTTATAACCTGAAAAAAGACCAAATTGTGCTAATAGCTCTAAAACAGCCGGGATGGATTTTTGAGGATTAGAAATATATAAAAGTAAATCATCAGCATAGAGTGATATTTTATGGGACTTTAAGCCCCGAGTTATCCCAGTAATATTTGGAGATTCTCGAATGGCAATTGCAAGAGGTTCTAATGCAATATCAAATAATAAGGGACTAAGAGGACAACCTTGTCGAGTACCTCGAAAAAGAGGGGAAAAAAGGTGAACTTAAAGAGTTAGTACGGACCGAGACCACAGGAGAATGATATAACAGTCTAATCCAGGATATAAATTTCGAGCTAAAATTAAACATTTCAAGCACCTTAAATAAATAAGGCCATTCTACTCTATCAAAAGCTTTCTCAGCATCTAAAGAGATAACACACTCAGGAACATTTTGTGAGGGAGTATAAATGATATTTAACAGTGTGCGAATATTATAAAAAGAGTAACGACCTTTAATAAAACCCGTTTGGTCTTCCGAAATAATAGAAGGAAGTACTTTTTCTAATCTATTTGCTAATAACTTAGAAAAAACTTTAGAATCAACATTTAATAAAGATATTGGTCTATAAGATGCACATTGAGCAGGATCTTTATCCTTCTTTAATATTAGAGAAATTGACGCTCTATTGAAAGATTCAGGAAGTTTACCAAGTTTTAATGAAGCCTCAAAAACCCTACAGAGCCAAGGGATTAATGAAGGAGCAAAACATTTATAAAATTCTACGGTAAACCCATCAGGGCCAGGAGTTTTCCCCAAATTCATAGAGAAAATAACATTCCTAATCTCATCCATGGTAATGGGAGTATGTAACATAGAAGACATATCCTGTGAAATCTCAGGGAAGTCTAAATTATCTAAAAAATCATTCATATATTTAGAATCTCGAGGAGACTCTGATTGATATAAGGAAGAGTAAAAATCACAGAAGGTTTGATTAATCCCCACATGATCAAGTATCAGTCGATCATTTTGGTTATAAATCTGATTAATTTGAGATTTAGCATCATTAGACTTCAGTTGATTAGCCAACAGTTTGCCAATTTTGTCACTGTGTACATAAAGTTCACTTCTTGTTTTCTTTAATTGGTTTACAATCGAGGACGAGAGTAATAAACTGTGTTCCATTTGAAGTTCAGTTCTTTGTTTATATAACTCCTCAGATGGAGCCATAACATATTTCTTATCAATTTCTTTAATCTTGTCCACAATTACCAACTCCTCCTGCTTCAGCTTCTTCCTCAAAGCAGCAGAATACGAGATAATCTGACCACGAATATAAGCTTTAAAAGTGTCCCAAAGAATGTTGACAGAAATATCCTCTGTATAGTTAATTGTAAAAAAAAGATCAATCTGTTCATTCATAAAGTTAACAAAGTCCGAGTCCTGAAGCAACAGCGAATTAAAACGCCATTGTCTATTATTTTGTATATTGGCCAGAATTTTAATAGAAAGCTTAAGTGGAGCATGATCCAAAATGGTTATAGAGTCATAATCACATTTAATCACTGAGGAAATAAGACGAGAATCAATAAAGAAATAATCAATTCTTGAATAGGAATGATGAACATGTGAAAAAAAAGAAAAATCTTTTTCCTGAGGATGCAAAAAATGCCAAATGTCCGTCGACCCAGAATCAGAAAGGAATGAATTAATCAAAGTTGCAGATTTATTAGGTAAGGTCCGTAGAGGAGCCGAACGGTCCAAAGCTGGAGACAAACAGGTATTAAGATCTCCGCCCCAGATCAATGAAAACTCATTCAAATTCAGAAACTGATTAAATAATGATTTATAAAATTCCAGACAGTCCATATTAGGAGCATAAACATTAACCAAAACTACTTTTTTATTAAATAGTAAACCACTAACCAATAGAAATCTACCATTCGGATCAGAAATAATATCATGTTGTATAAAAGTAACTGAGGAGTCTATAAAAATAGAGACGCCTCGAACCTTAGCATTGGAGTTCGAATGAAACTGTTGTTTCTTCCAGAATTTAAAAAAAACGTAGTCTGTCCCCCCTCCGCACATGGGTCTCTTGTAAAAATAAAATTTGTGCTTTAAGTCTCCGGAACACTTTAAAAACTTTTTTCCTTTTAATAGGATGATTAAGACCATTAGTATTCCAGGAGACAAAATTAATAATAGACTCCATAAACCCTAAAGTCAACCCGCAACAAGGAGGATTGACGATAGGCTCGACCCACGAACCCGGAAAGGGAACAGAACATACAAGAGATACCGGGAAGAAGAACCCAACCAATACTTCAATAATGTATATAGCCCAAGAAGAAAGAAACTAAAACATGAAGCCCCTCCCACCACCCCCCACCCCATGACCCCAAGGCTAAATCTAACGCAGACCAGCCCGAAAGAAGCAAGCACTAAAACTACCCCCATGACTTCCGGTATACGCTCCCTTAAAAAAAAAGTGTAAATATAAAAAAGGTTGGCCTTATTTATTTAAGGTGCTTGAAATGTTTAATTTTAGCTTGAAATTTATATCCTGGATTAAACTGTTATATCATTCCCCTGTAGCCTCGGTTTGTACTAACTCTTTAAACTCACCTTTTTTTCCTCTCTTTCGTGGTACTCGACAAGGCTGTCCTCTTAGTTCCCTATTATTTGATATTGCATTAGAACCTCTTGCAATTGCTATTCGAGAATCTTCAAATATTACTGGGATAACTCGGGGATTAAAGTCCCATAAATTATCACTCTATGCTGATGATTTACTTTTATATATTTCTAATCCTGAGAAATCTATTCCTGCTGTTTTAGAGTTATTAGCACAATTTGGTTTTTTCTCAGGTTATAAATTAAATCTTAGTAAGAGTGAACTTTTTCCGATTAATAAACATCTTCCCTTATATTATAAATTTCCATTTAAATTGATTAATAATTATTTTTCATATCTTGGGATTAAAATTACTTGTAAATACAAAGATTTATTTAAGACTAACTTTTTACCATTAATAGACCATATTACTCAACTTTCATCTAAATGGTTTCCCTTATATTTAACTTTGATTGGTCGTATTAATGCAGTTAAGATGTTTTTTTTGCCAAAATTTTTATATGTGTTTCAGGCATTACCAATTTTCGTTCCAAAATCTTTCTTTGATAAAGTTGACTCTAAAATTTCTTCATTTATTTGGCAGAATAAGAATCCGAGACTGGGTAAAATACATTTACAGAAAGCTAAGAGAGATGGAGGTTTAGCATTACCTAACTTTAGATTCTATTATTGGGCTATTAATATTCGACATATGAAATTTTGGTTACTTGACCAGGACATACTATCTATTCCTAAATGGGTAGCATTGGAATTACAATCTGTTCAGGGTTATACACTTGGCTCTATTTTAGGCTCCTCTCTCCCTTTTGATTCGAAACGCCTTAAGCAGGTCTCTAACCCGATAGTTAAATATGCTTTGCGCATTTGGTTTCAATTCAGAAAATTTTTTGATCTTAATCAATTCGGGTTAGCGATTCCTATTTTAGGTAACATATTTTTTCCTCCCTCCTTTACGGATCGCGCTTTTCAAACTTGGAAGACTAAGGGTATTTTACGGTTTTTGGATTTATTTTTAGATGGTTCCCTTATGTCTTTTGAACAATTATCTAATAAATATAACTTATCAAGAATACATTTTTTTAGATATTTACAAGTTAGAAATTTCCTAAGTACTATACTTTCTTCCTTTCCAATGCTTCCTCCTACATATATTTTAGATTCGATAATTAACCTCAATCCATGTCAGAAAGGTGCATCGGCTGTGATTTATAATATTATTATGAAACTTAGGAAAGCTCCATTTGATAAGATTAGGGTAGATTGGGAACAGGAATTGGGGCTTACCATTTCTGTGGATGATTGGGGGCAGATTTTACAATTAGTTAATACTTCCTCTACTTGTGCTAAACATTCCTTAATTCAATTTAAAGTGGTTCATAGAGCACATATGTCCAAAGATAAGTTAGCGCGCTTTTACTCGCATATTAATCCTTTCTGTGATAGATGTTCGGGGCAGATAGCCTCTTTAACTCATATGTTTTGGTCTTGCCCTACTTTGGAAACTTTTTGGAGAGATATTTTTAATATTATTTCTAAGGTATTAAATATAGATATCTCTCCTCACCCTATTACTGCTATCTTTGGACTACCTAAAATTTCTAGTAATCTTTCCCCTTCAGCCCGTAGAATGATTGCATTTCTTACTTTAATGGCGAAAAGATGTATTTTACAACATTGGAAAGAGCTTAATGCTCCAACTACCTTTTTTTGGTTTTCTCAGATGATTTTATGTTTGAATTTGGAGAAAATTAGAAGTAACCTTTATGATTCTTCATTTAAATTTGAACAGATTTGGGGACCTTTTATTCGATATTTTCATTTAATGTAATATTTACCCTTCTTGTTTTTTTTTCACTGTTTTTAATGGAGGTCGGGATTGGGGACGTGATTTTAAGTTTAACTCTGTTTGGTTTCAAGTTAGCCCATTGCTTTGCCTTGCTTTTAGTTAGTTGCACGGTGGGTTTTTTTTGGGGGTTTTTTTTTCTTTTTTTCCATTGATATATATAAAATTTAGTATACTATTATGTTATCTTGGTTTCTTATGTTTAAATTACATTGTTTGTAGTATTTTTTTTGGTATTGATACCTTTTGGAATTTTATTATACTTTAACATTGTATTAATGTTTATATGGCTTACCTTTTTTGTATACTTACTCAATAAAGATTTAAAAAAGAAAAAAAAAGGTCAGCTGATTATAAAACAGTAAAATAAAAAAAGATAACTCAATTAAAATAAACACATAACAGAATAAAAGCCAGAAAATATTTTAAAAAACGCAATAAACCCCAAACTCATGAGTAAACAAAACAACAAAAAAAAAGAGATTATTAACATAAACTAGTTATAAAAACCTACAAAACAAAATAGATTTTTAAAAAAACTACAAAATTTAAGGCCACAAAGGAAATACGTAAAATGACAATGAGGAAGTAACCACCCAGAATCCCCTGGGAAAAAGAAAGAAATGACGCAGTTAAAAAGAAAGTTTAGCAACCATATTAAGTAATCAAAAATAAACTTTTCTGCCCAAATAGGGCAAAAAAAAAATTAAGACCGACAAATTCACAGCCTCCGATCAACGGAGGTAGTTAAAATATTACGATTAAGATGTTGAAGGTGAAAATTGATCCAGATAACTCTGGGCATCCGATGGAGATTCAAAAAAACGGAGGGCTCCATCCAACGTTCGAATCCTTAAACGTGCAGGGTAAAGCAGCGCTGGTTTTAAATCCATCTTGTAGAGTTCCGACATCACAGATCTGTAACGAACCCGTTGATCCCGGATTGGTTTACTGAAGTCCTCCACGAATCGGAACTTAAGATCCAAAAAATCAATGAAACCTTTAGATCGAATGAATCGAAACAGTTTCTCCTTGTCTTGAAAGTAATGAAAACGTAAAATGACATGTCTAGGTTTATCTGACCTATGCGAGTATGATGGAACTCTGTGAACACGATCCAATAACGGTGGTTGGTCAGGAAATACAGTAGTAAATGCATCTTTTAAAAGTTGAGAAAAATACTTCATAGGGTTATCGGATTCAACAGCTTCACGCACCCCAATCATTCGAAGATTCTGCCGTCGCATTCTAGATTCTAAGTCAGAGTTTTTAAAGGTCAGAAAGTCGAGTTTCTTCTTCATTACATTAATTGTTTCTTCGATTTTCTCCATCTTGAGCTCACTTTGTTGCGCGGATTTTTGAAGATCAGATATAGCCGACCGATGTTCCATAATAGATATCTGTATCTTCTCGATTGAATTGGCAACTTTCTGGAAACTAGTTGAAATTTCCCTTTGAATTAGCTCCGATATAGCTTTCCAAGTCACCGGTGGTTCAGTCGGAGGGAAATCAGTACCTTTCGGTCTAACCGGAGGTTTGCCATCCTTCCCGTTTTTTCCATTCTTAGACATAGCAGACCTTGAACGCATCCAATTATCGGAGAGCCCAATTTATTTCAAAGTATTGTAAAAGTTGATGCCTTAATGGTTAATTAAAATATAGCTGATCATAAGAAGAAAAACTCAGAGGTAATGGAGCGAGTCAAGAACGCGACTTCACTCCATGAGCGCTACCGGAAGTCCCCCATTCCTGTTTCTCTCCCAACCAAGTTTCTGTAATTGCCACAATATTATAGTTTCATGTACTGATCCACACACTTTAAGTTCATCACTTTTACCCATAATACTCCTAGCATTAAAGTATACACATTTCAAACTATCCATCCCATTGTATCTATTACTTTGATACTTTCTGGATTTTTTTTTGCTGGCCTGGACATCTACCTTCCTCTCCATCTCTCCATTTTCTGACCTGGTGCTCTGGCTCCCATAAGTGCAAATTAATTATTGCTTCATTTTTAAGGCCAATTCGAGTCTGGATATTGGAAAGAAAAGATGTAAAAAGGACAGTTGGATAATTTTGCACTATTAAATGGGAAAGTGCTTTGAGAAGCTAGAGGACTGGAAAATTGTAGTTGTCACTCCACTCTTTAAGAAAGGAGGAAATAGCAGAAAGAAAATTATAGACCAATTAGCCTGACCTTAGTGACTAGGAAGATATTGGGGTCAATTGTTAAAGATGAGGTTATGGAGTACTTGGTGACACAGGACAAGATAGGACAAAGTCAGTATGGTTTCCTTAAGGGAAAATCTTGCCTGATGAAACTGTTAGAATTCTTTGAGGAGATTATATGTAGGGTGGATAAAGGGGATGCAGTGGGTGTTGTATATTTGGACTTTCAGAAGGCTTTTGACAAGGTGCCATACGTGAGGCTGCTTACCAATTTAAGAGCCCGTGGTATTACAGGAAAGTTAGAGCATTGGTGGGAGGCAGCGAGCAGGAATAAAATGATTCTTTTCTGGTTGGCTGCCAGTGGTGTTCTGCAGGGGTCAGTGTTGAGACCGCTTCTTTTTATGCTGTATCTCAGTGATTTAGATGATGGAATAGATAGCTTTGTTGCCAAGTTTGCAGATGAAACAAAGATTGGTGGAGGGGCAGGTAGTGTTGAGGAAATGGGTATGCTGCAGTAAGACTTAGATTAGGAGAATGGGCAAGAGAGTAACAAATGGAATACAATGTTGGAAAATGTGTGGTCATGCACTTTGGTAGTAGAAATAAATGTGCAAACTATTTTCTAAATGGTGAGAAAATCCAAGGGACTTGGGAGTCCTTGTGCAGAACGTCCTAAAGATTAACTTGCAGATTGAGTCGGTGGTGAGGAAGGCAAATGACATGTTAGCATTCATTTCAAGAGATCTAGAATACAAGAGCAGGGATGTTATAAGGCACAGGTTAGGCCTCACTTTGAGTATTGTGAACAGTTTTTGGCTCCTCATCTAGGAAAAGATGTGCTGGCACTGAAGAGGGTTCAGAGGAGGTTCACAAGAATGATTCTGGAAATGAAAGGGTTATCTTAGGAGGAATGTTTGATAGCTCTGGGTCTCTACTCGCTGGAATTTAGAAGGATGGGGTGGGGGGAGATCTTATTGAAACCTTTCAAATGTTGAAAGGCCGAGACAGAGTAGATGTGGAAAGCATGTTCCCCATGGTGGGGAAATCTAAGACAAGAGGGCGCAGCGTCAGGATATAGAGGCGTCTATTTAAAACCAAGATGTCGAGAAATTTCTTTAGCCAGAGGGTGGTGAATTTGTGGAATTAATTACCACTGGCAGCTGTGGAGGCAAGGCCATTGGGTGTATTTAAGGCAGAGCTTGATAGGTTCTTGATTGGATATGGTATCAAAGATTATGGGAAGGCTGGGGAGTGGGGCTGAGGAGGAGAAGAAAGGATCAGCCATGATTGAATGGCAGAGCAGACTCGATGGGCCAAATGGTCTAATTCTGCACCTATGTCTTATGGTCTCATTATTGAACTCTAGTGCTAGACTTCACCATTCAGGAGTGATTTTAAATTATCCTTTAAAATAATTTTTATGCCCTGTCTTAGGATTTATCTGTCCGTTTGACTGATGACACAGATCCCTTCTTCTTGTATAATCTTATGATTAGTGAAGATGATTTTCTGAGGTAGGTGTGAATCAGAATACTGTCATTTGATCATTTACTGATTCTTATTTGGTATTGTGTGTTACTAATCTGTAATAGGATAGTTAGAAATTTAACCCAAAATTGCATTATTTCTCCACTTTACTTGTAGCTATTTATTTTTCACAGATACTGCTGGGCTCTATCAGTTATCCACAAAGTGCTGATTTGTTATAGCTTTCTTGTTCCTGGAGTCCAGGCAATCATAGGTACACATTCTTCTCTACTTAAGAAAAGGAAATCTTTTTGGGTTGACTGTGCTGTGTGTGGAACAGGTGCTCCCATGGCGAAACTGATCTCATGTTTGCATGACTTTGTAGAGTCAGCCACTGGCACAATGTGCAGAGGTCGCCTGTGAGGGCTGGTGTTGGGTGAGTGGTGCTCCCACTCAGTAACTAGACTACATTCTGGCTGATACAATCATTGTGTGCTGTTGTTGGGAAACCAGTAGCAGCTGCTCCGTGTTGATATTACTGGAGCTTACAGTTTCTTCCCTGTTGGAAATGACAAAAGCTGTTGCCTGTTCCTCTCTTTAGCAATGATCACTGTTGGAGATGTAACCACAGCAAAATTTCTTATGTGGTATTTTGTAAAGGGCTTTCTGAAGATCCAAACGCACTACGTTCAGTGGTTCCCTTTTTTCCCTAATCTGTAAGCTACAACCGCAAAAAAAGCTCTATCAGGTTTGTTTAATACTGTTTCCATTTTGTGACTTCATCTGGACTGCCAAATCCTACCATCTAAGTACTTTGTTATTTTCCTTAATAATAGATTCTGTTATTTTTCCTATTATGAAAGTCAGTAACTGGCAGCATCCATCTTGTGAGAAACTGAATTACTGTTGAGGGTCAATGACCTTCATCAAAACTGGTCTGTAGTTTTGTATTTTTTTCTTTTCTCTCTTAAAGCTGATGTTTGCTACTTTCTCAATTATGGGAACCATTCTAGAATTTGAATTTTGGAAATAACTCCACATGCATCTCTTTCAAAATGCCGTGATTCACTTTGTCATATCCAAGGGATTTGTTACTTATCAGTCCTGTTAATGTTTCCAATAGCTTCTTCTCCCACTGACATTTTCTTTCACACGTTGCTCTGCACTATCTCAGGGAGGTTTTTTTAGCCTGTATGAAGACAAACATTAATTGAACATCCAGAACAAAATTGCAATAGAGAGGAATTCTAACCTGCTTCATCTACAACAAGGCCCTGTGTGGATACAGGAACTTCCACGCTGTAACAGGATATTGTAGGCATGGATGGTTGCAAATTAACTTTAATAGACAGTTAAGTCACACCTGCCAAACATAAACAAATTATCAAAAAATGAACACTTCTGGCTCTCAAAGTTAAATAATAAAGTTATTGAAGCTAATAAAAGTTAAGAAACTTGAAAATCCCAAAGCTGTTAAAACTATAATTAATATTACCAAAGTCTTTTGTATCTGTACCTTCTCATTGAAATAAATATTCTATCTATGGTGTGTTCTTGAGGCAAATTACCCATCATGGGTGTTAGGATATCTCTAATCTCAAGCAACCATAGTGAACTCCATGAAAGAATCCACTGGTGGAGTACAGTACGTGCACCACTGGTATATTGCTGAAGGTAGCTTTCAATTTGACCTCGAGTTTACTGCTAGTTAAGCAGAAGATTCTCAACAAATATGAAAAATTATCAGGGTTCTAAGTCAGCGTAGGGGTTCTTAGACCTAAAGTTTCAAACCATTAGCAAATTGACATTTTCACTGTATAGGCTATCTTTCAAAGTTAGAGTGGTGTATTACTTGGAGGAATGCATTTAGGTGGTGTTTAACAATTCATCTGACATAAAAGATTACTATCTATGTATTTGTTATTTTTGCTTTACTCCCTTCTTGACAACATTGCAAGATACTGAGAACCCTTGGGGGAGGGGGTGGAATTGTGGGGTCTCAACACAATTTAATAATGTAGATTTCAAAATTCCATAATAGGAAATTGATGTAGGACATTGGATAGATCTTACCGAGAGTACTTTAGTCAGGGTTGGTCTCCATATTACAAAACGATAGAGGGATTAGCAAGGGTCCAATAATATTAAAAATAAGACATCCAGATCTGAAGGCTATAACTATCAGGAAAGAGAGAACTATTTCAATGGGATCATTTAGATTAGGTTAGATTAGATTAGATTCAACTTTACTGTCATTCTGCCGAGTACAGATACAAAGCCAATGAAATACAGTTAGCATCTAACCAGAAATGCAAAGAATAGTGTTACTTACAAAATAACTGCGAATAAAAAGTAAGTGCTACAGCACACAAATATAGAAGTACTGAGACAGTACAATATGGGTGCAATACTGCTTAGCGCTGTGATGTGAGGTTCAGCAGGGTCACAGCCTCAGGGAAGAAGCCCTTCCTGTGCCTGCTGGTGCGGGAGCGGAGGCTCCTGTAGCGCCTATCGGATGGGAGGAGAGTAAAAAGTCCATGGTTAGGGTGAGATGCATCCTTGGTAATGCTTTCTGCCCTGCCCAGGCAGTGTTTATGGTAGATGTTCTCAATGGTGGGCAAGTGGGTGCTAATAATCTGCTGGGCAGTTTTCACCACCCGCTGGAGTGCTTTGCGGTCCGATACAGGACAATTGCCATACCACACTGAGATGCAGTTGGTGAGTATGCTCTCAATGGTACAGTGGTAAAAGTCTGTCAGTATCCTGGGACAGAGGTGAGCTTTCTTGATGCTTCGCAGGAAATAAAGGTGCTGTTGCACCTTTTTGATCAGGATGGAGGAGTTCAGGAACCAGGTGAGATCCTCGGAAATGTGGACACCAAAGAATTTGAAGCTTGATACATGCTCCACTACAGTTCCGTTGATGTAGATGGGGATGTGAGTGTGGCTCCTAGCATGCCTGAAGTCCACAATGATCTCCTTGGTGTTCTGGGTGTTGAGGGCCATGTTGTTTGTCGGCACACCACATGGCCAGCTGCTGGACCTCGGCCCTGTAGGCCGTCTCATCATCCCCTCTGATCAGGCCAACCACCGTGATGTCGTCTGCAAACTTGATTATGCAGTTAGAACCATGTACAGGAACGCAGTAAATAAAAAGATTTGAAAAGAAAGAAAGGAACGCAGTCATAGGTGAGAAGGCAGTACAGAGAAGGGCTCAGCACACAGCCTTGAGGCACGCCGGTGTTCAGGGTGAGAGTGGAGGAGGAGAGGTTGTCTAACTTAACTGATTGGGGTCTGTTAGTCAAAAAGTCCAAGGTCCAATTGCAGAGGGATGAGCTGATACCAAGGTGACGAAGTTTGGCGATCAGCTTGGAGGGGATCACAGTATTGAATGCCGAACTAAAGTCAATGAACAGCATTCTGATGTAAGAGTTGGAGTTGTCCAGGTGGGTCAGGGCAGAGTGAAGTGCAGTGGAGATGGTGTCCTCTGTTGACTTGTTGGTGCGATAGGCAAATTGATGGGGGTCCA
This sequence comes from Mobula hypostoma, assembly GCF_963921235.1. Classification (NCBI taxonomy): domain Eukaryota; kingdom Metazoa; phylum Chordata; class Chondrichthyes; order Myliobatiformes; family Myliobatidae; genus Mobula; species Mobula hypostoma. The sequence goes on from NC_086112.1 coordinate 46,959,112, forward strand.
GGGTAGTGGGCAGACAGGATTTCAGCTGTGAGAGAACCAGTCTGTCAAAGCACTTTGCAATGATGGGGGTGAGTGCAACTGGGCGGAAGTCATTCAGGCCCGTGGCAGTGGAATGCTTTGTCACTGGCACGATGGTGGCGATCTTGAAGCTTGTGGGGACAACTGCCTGGGCCAGCCTGGGCCAGGGACAGATTAAAAATGTCCGTGAAGACCCCAGCCAACTTCCCTGCACAGACTCTGAGCACACGGCTGGGTATTCCATCCGGACCAGCTGCCTTCCGTACATTCACCCTGCTCAGGGTGGCACAAACTTCGGAGGTGGAAAGTGAGAGAGGCAGTTCACCAGGTGGGAGATCCACTTTGAGGGTGACCTCCTTGTTCTCTCGGTCGAAGTGAGCGTAGAAGTAATTGAGCTCATCAGGGAGGGAAGCAGAGCTGGAAGTGGGCACAGTACTAGGTGGTTTGAAGTCTGTAATGACCTGTATGCCATGCCACATGGGCCGGGGGTCCGAGGAGTTGAAATGCTCCTCGATTCTTTGTTTGTATATGTGTTTAGCCTGAGAGATTCCCCTCCTCAGGTTGGCCCTGGCTGAGCTGTAAGCCTCCCGGTCTCCAGACCTGAAGGCTGAATCTCTGACTTTGAGCAGGGGACGAACTTCTCTGTTCATCCATGGTTTCTGATTGGGGAAAACTTTTATTTGTTATTGTGATGACACTCTATCTACACACTTGTTGATGTGCTGAAGGACAGAGTTGGTATATAAGTCAATGTTAATCTGAGAGTCTGTGATGGCATGGGCAGCAAATGCGCTCCAGTCTGTGTGTTGGAATTGGTGCTGAAGAGCACCAAATGAAGTGAATTTCCAAATGAAAGGAGGCAGCAAAGGAGTGTATTAATAGAGCTCTTTAAGATTACGAAATAATTTATAAAGGTATACGAAGCTAGAGACCATAAGTATGTAAATTGTCAATAATGTTTCAGTTGATAATACTTTCATCTGAGTCAAGAAAATCCAGAATCTGTCCTAGCAGATAAATTAAGCTGATTTTTCCAGTGCAGTATTGAAGTACAGATAGAGATGCTGTTTTACAAATGAATATTAAACACTACCTGAATGTTTCCCTCCAAGAGACATGTCATCTGAACTTTGAAAAATATAATTAATCCTTCACTGTCACCGGGTCTTCATCCTGGTATTCCCTTCCCACCAGCGTTCTTCATCTAAAGGTCCACAGCAGTTCAAGAAGATAGATCCTGACTTTTTAAACAGTAATTGCTTTTGAGTAATTAACATTGGCCTTGCCGACAACAACCATGCCTTGAAAAATAAATGTAAAGGAAACAGGTCATTTGGATTGTTGCATCAGATTTTGTTATATGTGAAAGATTGGAATATTCCCAGTGTTATAGCTGATTTTTATCTCATTTAAAATTATCAAAATAAAGCCAAATGATCTGGTCATCAGTGCATTCTTGTTTGTAGGAACTTGCTGTGCACAGTTTGACTCCATGCCAACATTAACAACATTTCAAATACACTCAGTAACCACTTTATTAGGTACAGGAATGTGCTCTCAAGTACCACGTGTTACAACAGTGGTGTGCAGAAGAGCATCTCTCAGTGAACAACGTGTTGAACCTTGAAGTGAATGGGCTACAACAGCAGAAGCTCACACTGGGTTCCACTTCTGTGGTTACTTTATTAGACACAGGAGAGTACCAACATTAAAAACAGGACTGTACCTAATAAAGTGGCCACAGGATTGGAACCTGATGTGGTCTTCTGCTCCTGTAGCGTATCCACTTCAAAGTTAGATGTGTTGTGCATTTAGAGATGCTCTTCTGCACACTACTGTTGTAACACATGGTTATTTAAGTTAATGTTGCCTTCCTGTCAGCTTGAATAAGTCTGGCCATTCTCATTAACAAGGCAGTTTTGCCCACAGAACTGCCGCTCACTGGGTTTTTTTTGCTTTTCGCACCACTCTCTGTAAACTCTAGAGACTGTTGTGCATGAAAATCCCAGTTTCTTGGAGTCGTCATGTAAAAACAGGTTTTATTTTGAAAGAACACTGATTTTATTTTTTACCGTGGCATTAGAATAAGACCCAAAATTTCACCACTTCCCATATCTATACTAACAAAACAACACAGCAAATACAATCCTGGTTTAATCCAATGGCAACCCCCACAACCACAACTCCTTTCCTACCCTCCGAGTCCCAAAATATCCCAACCTGGATCATATCAGCTAAGTTGGATTGTCACCTAGTCTGTCTCTCAAATAAGTTATGGAATTACATAAATAAGCGTGTTTTTAACTGTTGCTGCTACATCAAAAGAATTTCCCGCTCGTGATCAATAAAGTAGTTATTAACTGAGGCAAATAGCAGAAACGCTTGAGGGGAAGTCAATGAAAATGGTAGAGAAAGGTATAGCGTATTATAATGAAGTGAGATGACAGGAGATGAAAAGGCTGGCCTTTGGAATATAGGTACACACTTTCCAGTCATTTGGATTGTTTTACTGCTTTAAGCACAACGCCATGTAACATTGCATTAAGATAACAATTTAATTTTACAGTTTAAAGAATCAACAAGGACTGCTTGTAGAATTTTCTGCTTTTCCCCAGCGGTTCATTGAACTTTTGGACCAATGTATCCAGGAACAAAACAAAGATGTTCCAAGGTGAGTTTGTATCCAGCTGATATTAAGTTGAGCATTAGATTCAAAGATTCAAAAGAACTTTATTGTCATTCTAACCATACATCAGCTCTGCAGGGCAGAATGAGACAGCGTTCCTCAGGGGCAGTGCTGATTTTCTTTTGAAATTTCCACTAGGATAAAGTTTCTATGATCCCGGATGGACAGTCTTATAATAAGGTTAAACTTGTACAGCTTTTAAATCAAGAGGGGTTCGTATTGTTCTGAATAGTTGTCACTTTTTGATAGCTCCCATGGACAATGTACGTTGATTTACAGCATTAAGTCATTCATTCTATTTTTTTCTTGTCTAGAGGTAGACCTCTGTAGTTTGCACTTCAATTATTGATCTTTATGCAGTTCCAGAATGATAGCGACAGTGTCTAGGGTGTGGTGGTGGAGCAGAGGTAGAAAAGTATCATATTTTATCAGTTGTGAATCATTCCCTTGTCTACACATGGACTGAGAGGGAAACAAGGACTCAAATAACTAGTGTTGGATTTAAGTATGCATTCCCATTCCATCCCACTTGGCCTCATCTGCAAGTCTTAGCTAGCATCTAAAGCTAGAATCTGCATTGACGTTAGGGTTCTAAATTTCCAGAATACTGTGGATTTTGATTGAAGTGCTCTGAACAGTCTGCTAAAGGAGATAGAGCTGTGAAACTATTGTATCAAGTAGTATCTTCAGAGACCTAGATAGGCAGAAATGGAAGTTAATTTGCTTTTGATGCCATTCAATAACCTTTGTACATTCTGTGATTGTTATAGCACTTTATAAATATTGTTATCTTTTAATAATTTCTCATTTTAAATTTCTTCCATCTATTCATTGATTTTTCATCCAAAGGTTTACTCTTCAGTTAGTAACGCAGTCTCCAGCATTGGATCACATGCCTGCAAGCTTAAATATAATAGAAACTAACCCATTCAAGCACCTCACGCATCTCTCCTTAAAGCTGCTTCCAGGAAATGACAATGAGATAAAGAAATATTTAGCAGTCTGCCTTCATAATGTGAAGGTTAGTTTCTACATTGATTTGTTATGAAGGTATTTGTTATCCTCAAGTTTATACTGCTGTGTTAAATAACTTTTTTTCTCTAAAATATTGTATCATAATAATCTGATGCAGCTTTGTTATTTGATTGTTGTGTTATTATAGATAATAGCCCACTTTCTCAGTGTAGGCATTAGCGTAAATGCAGAAACTTGAACTTAAATCATTAGTAATTGGCATTGTTACATATTTCTCTCTGCTTCACTGCTGAGCTTCATTTTGTTGAACTATGCTTGGATGGGAGACTACCTGGCTGTAGTTGGATTTGCCCAGTTCCAGGGTGCTGTGAAAGCATCACATCATGTTTGATCTCAAACGCTAAAGACTTATTTATTCTTGGATAAGATTACCAAGTGCTCTGGTATTTGAAAATGTCCATTAATTTTTGAGTTTAATGGATACTAGGATACTTTGCAGAAATTCATGATCCATGAAAGAACAGATTCCTAATATATCTGTTACTGTCGTTTTTACTTTCCTACCATGAATATTTGCTTACATGACTAAAATCTCAAGTCTTAAAGATCAAACATTAGCCTTATTTGTCACATGTACATCAAACCATACGGTAAAACGCATTGTTTTTTTCAACAACCAACGCAGTCTGCAGATTGTGCTGGAGGCAACCTGCTTCCCATGCCAACAAAGCATGCCCACCATTTACTAATCCTAACCTGTACATCTTTGGAATGTGGGAAGAAATCCACATGACCACAGGGACTAAATTTACCCCATATGAACAAATTATGTTGTGGAACACATTCCAACATTTTACTCTCCCATTTCTCTGCCTCTTTTTGACCACTGATATAAGTTAAAATACTGCATCATTATTGAAGAGATCAATGTATAATTATTAAGTCATTAATTTGATATCTTGCAATTAAATCTTTGTAATAGACAAATGGAGCTAATTTTAAATGTTTCCTTTCAGATAGAAAATGGTTCATTACAAGAAAGGTTACATAGAACAGAAGAAGACTTAATGAAAAGATTAAGCATTACTCAACAGGTTTGTTTATTGCAAATCTTGATTGTGGTAGTGTCATGACAGCATAAATGGAAACATGAAGGTCCATTGCTGTGCATCATAAATTAGAAGTTTACTTAATCCCTGCTTGAACTGAAATGTTTGCCCTGAGAGTTTAAAAGCAGGATATCTTTACCAGTGTAATCTTCAGGGTTCACTCTGCCACAGTGTTCTGTTATTGTCTGCTTCAGTTGACATGCAACATTTTGAAAATGAATAAGGAATTGTTGTGCACACTTATACCATTTGCATTCAACTTTACCTTTTGGCTTCTGGTATTGATGGCATTTCTCATTTCATGTCAATCTTCATCCCAGAGGAGTTACAACATTTGATTCATTATTGCCAAAAAGTGAAACTGTAAATAAATTCTCTTTGTCTTTGAAAGACCATACATAATTCATACTGGCTAATGATGCTCACTGCTTTGTTTTCATGTTTAGACCTTAGCAGAAAAGAGTAAGGAACTGGACAGATTACGTAATGAATGGACCACACATACTAACTTGATGACAAACAAACACAGCCAAGAAGTTACTTTGGAACGGGAAAAGGCTTTACAGGTAAGAGAATGTATGAATTCATTAAAGGAGGATGTAATTCAAAAATAACTAAATGTGCTCATATAATGAGCAATACTGGATGGTTTAGATAGATGTTTGGCTAAAAAGGAGCTTAAATGCACTTTCGGAAGTCAAATACTACAGCACAAATGGGTGCTTTCTACAGTAATCAAAACCCTTTGTAAAATAAATTACTTGGAATTATTGCTTAGGAAACAACATTATTCCATAAAAGAATGGATGAGCCTTAGCCTCACTGCTTGCTTTCTAGTAATGTTTCTGCAGGCACCAACAGATCGATATATTCCCTCAAATTTGAAAACGTTATGTAGATAATGGCCCTTCTTGCAGACAGAGCAACAGTATGGACACAAAATTCATGTAACTTTTTCTAATAATTATTGAATATAATTATAAGGTTTCCTTGGAGGATGGTAGTTGTGAATTAATGATTATGGAGCTGTTTCAATGTGTATTTCAAAGTATTTGTCCTTGCATATTGTTTGTTCACAAAAATGCACCACTCTCTTTACTCCCTCCCCTACGATTAAATTAATTGTAATCTGACTCAATGGTTTTGTAGAATGGGTTTCAACACAAAATTCAAAATTGTTTTTTAAAAATCTTGGAAAAATGATAAGGCTTCCATTTAGTTCATGTAGAGCATATCACTTTATGTTCACAAGGCTTTTAAGCATAGTATTTGTCTTTCGTTAGATTCTTTTTCATTTAGATTTATAATCGGTGAATATTAGTCCAAAACTACAGATAGGAAAATAAAGTGGTTAAGAAGCATCCTTGATTAAGTTATTGGCAACACTTTAAAATGACTATATGAAGAAAGAAAGTATTGAATTGATTGTATTAAGGCTATTTAGGTTGCTTTCATGAACCTTCAGCAAACTATATGTTCTTTCACTATCATTTTAATTTTACTTATGAATAATTACATTTTTGGTACGTAGAACATTGCTTGCATTGCAGTGTTAAAGTAGCAATGATATTATTTTCTCTGTACTTTAGATCTTTATTGTAACCAGTTTTATAACCTAACTTCCTAGGCTCAAACGCACTACCAGCAACAATGGGAGCAGCAAAAAAAAGAAATAGAAGTCACAAATAGTCAAACAGTACAACATCTTGAAAGGAGGATAGCGGAAATAGAAGCTGTCAACAAGGATCTTACTGAAAGGAAATATAAATCAGAATCTGCAATACGAGAGATGAAAGCCAAATTATGCGTCGTGGAAGAGGTTGGTTAAGTACTTTTCAGTAGTTTCAAGTTTTAAACGTAAGTTTTAACAATGCAATCACATTTCAAGAAAATTATTTTAAACCCATTGGTTTAAAATGAGTAAACCAGGATCCTTCAATGGTGAGGTAAAGCAGGCCCTTCAGTGGTGCTGCTTTGTAGCACTAAGTCATATTAATTAAAGTATTTTGGATTTGATCCTGGACTTCACTGAGTCAAATGTTACATTTTCATGTAGTTTTTCTTTCTTTGAAATAAATATCTTATGTTTGTCTCTGTCTGCTGTATTTAGGAATGTCAAAGATCGAAACAGGAAGTCATTTCACTGAGGCGAGAAAATGCCACTTTGGATGCAGAGTGCCATGAAAAGGAAAAGTTACTGAATCAGCTGCGTACAAGGACTGCAGTGCTGGACCAGGAAGTTAAGGATAAAGAGCAAGTGGTTACAAGGACAACAGAAGTCTGTGAAAGCATGCAGGAGCATAAGGTATTAAAAGCCACACAGGTTTTAAATTCCTGTCAAATTACATAATTAATCTGCAATGCTTGATACTAATATGTTGCTTGATACTAGATTTTTTTGTCTCGTAATTTGTGCACTTAAGCAAAGGTGATACATGAGGACCTAACCTGGTCCCAACATATCGATGCAGTCATAAAGAATGCAAGGCAGTGACTATACTTCATTAGGAGTTTGAAGAGATTTGGCGTGTCAACAAATACACTCAAAAACTTCTATAGATGTGGAACAGACTCGATGGGCCAAATAGCCTACTTCTGTTCCTATATCTTATGTACGGTAGAGAGCATTCTGACAGACTGCATCACTGTCTGGTATGGTGGGGGGGGGGGGCGGCCGGGGTGGTGGACCGAAAGAAGCTGCAGAGGGTTGTAAATTTAGTCAGCGCCATCTTGGATACTAGCCTACAAAGTACCCAGAACATCTTCAAGGAGCGGTATCTCAGAAAGGCAGCGTCCATTATTAAGGACCTCCAGCACCCAAGGCATGCCCTTTTCTCACTGTTACCATCAGGTAGGAGGTACAAAAGCCTGAAGGCACACACTCAGCGATTCAGGAACAGCTTCTTCCCCTCTGCCATCCAATTCCTAAATAGACATTGAACCCGTGAACGCTACCTCAAAGATCAAAGAGGTTGAAGTTCAAAAGTTAGTGCTAAATCTGATGATTGATTATTTATTTGTGTGCAAGTGATGAACATAGAGTGAATTTTTTGCACAACCCATTCTGGTTTTGCTTCTCCACTGCTAGAAACAGTAACAGAGCTGATCTGTAATTTTCTAGTTTGGATACTTAGTTTTTTGTCTTCCCTGTAGATGGTAGAAGAAATAAACTAGTAGTGGGCAATAGAATAAAATGTTTGATATTACCACAATATTTCTATATCTAATGATTATCACTCAATAGGTCAGTCAAATATTTATGGCCTTAAATTTAGGAACTTCTTTATGCAGATGAAAATGGATTGTCTACTATATGAGTGGTATCCCTTTGGTGTTTTGTGTATAAGTACTCCTTGATTGTATGTCAACTTCTCAATACTGGAAAATAATTTCTGAAGAACAGCTCTTAGCATATTGCCATTGATATGATTAATGAAGCAGCAGTTCATGTTACTGCTACACAGTGTAAGGCTTGAGCTTGATCCTGTGTAGAGCTTTTACATTCTCACTCTACAGCTTTCCTTCCATCTTCCAAAGACAGGCTGCCAGATTAATTTGCCACTAAGTTACTACCTGTTGAAATTTTTTAAAAGTTGTGAAGGGAACTAATGGTCAACTGTAAGAGAAGAAAAAGTATCCAGGGGTACAGGGAAATAAGATGGATTATGGGACTAATGCTATCAATCTTTGGGAGCCAACGTAGATATGGTGGTTAAAAGAAATATAGGTGTAATTTTTAACAATACCACAGACTCAATGTTATGGGGCATTGTCAGATGGGATCAAAACTTTTATTTTTAAGCTCTTTTTACTCGAAATTTGCCTCCAGTTTTGCCTTCATCTTTCTAAATGGTTGGTTGTTCTACGCTATCAAAACAGAGGGATGATGAATATACAGTTAGTCACCCGATCAGTTTGCTGAAAACACGATGTACTGACATTGTCACATTTAACACTGAAATTTATTCCATTTATCTCTGATTTTATTTGAGGCAGAGTATAACATACTGAAGTGACCGCATCACATGTGGATAAATTTCCATTTTTTGTTGTCGTGTAAGGCTAAAGCTGCTTCATGTTAATGACATTTCTGTATTTTGTTGAGCTTAAAATCTGAAATTGAATATCTTTTTATATTCTGATCTATTGTTGTCATACTTTATTCATTCAAGTGTCCTATTTTAAGATCACAGAATTTTGCTGATGTATCTAAATGTCAGTATGATGTTTGCAAAGGTTTGTAGAACTTTTAGGAGAGACCACAGTGTCTGATTTAGCAAGATCTTAGAGAATTTGATTCTTCCATTTGCAGAAAAATCTAGAAGAGAGCTTGGAACAAAAACAACAGCAAATGGGAAAACTAGAAGCTACTGTGAAATCTCTTTCAGAAGAATTATTAAAGGTAATAACTGTATGTCTTGTAATACCGATCTAATTTTCTAAAAAAATTTTACTCTTTCCACCATTAGTGCCGTATGGATGTAGTGCTTCTCATCTACAAAATACACTGCAATTACATGGCATGGTTCCTGCAATAACATCTCTCAAACTTGTGAGATCTTCCGCCAAGAAGCAAAGGGGCAACAGGCACACAGGAATATCACATTCACTTTCCTGGCTAGGAAATATATTGCTGTTCCTTCATCTTTTAATGCCTAATTCCTGGAGCTCCCTTTCAAGTAGTGCTGTGGGAATAACATGGGTGGCAGAGATCTGTTTTTAAAGCAGTTTTATATATAACTTGTGTTAAATTAATATTAAGCAAAACTTTGGCCCTAAATAACTCTACATTAAAACTCATAATGTGACAACAGATTGTGCAGACAACCTGATGGTTCAGCATCTGACTCACTCATTAGCTTGGATAATGAGCTGGGAGCATGGCCAGAGGGCTTATATATTTCCTGCTCCCTTTCAACTCATCCAGGTTTACTGAAAAATCTATTGCACTGCTATGCAATACAAGAGGAGATTTCAGATGGTGGGTGAGTCTAGAACCTGAGGGCACAACCTCAGAATAGAAGGACATCCATTTCGAAGAGTTGGAGAGGAATTTCTTTAGCCAGAGGATGGTGAATCTGAAATTCATTGCCACAGACAACTGTGGAGGCCAAGTCATTGAGTATACTTAAAGTGGAGGTTGATAAGTTCTTGATGAGCAAGGGCATCAAAGGTTCTGGAGGGAAGGTAGTAGAATGGTGTTGAGAGGGATAATAGCTATGGTGGAATGACGGAGCAGGCTCGACGGGCTGAGTACCCCAAGTCTGCTCTGATGTCTAACGGTTTAAAAACAAAGTGAAATAAAAGCATTAATAGGGATAATTATTTGAAAATATGCCACTCTGGCTCTACCAAAGTCCCAAGATTGATGTTTATCAGTGTTCAAAGTACATTTACTAACAAAATATGTACATTAAATGGGCTGGCCCCCTCTTATATATCGCAGACCTTCTAACCCCTTATTCTACTTCCAAGTCCCTCAGGTCGGCTGACCTGGGGCTCCTGGCTGACCCAGAATCTATATTTAAGTTCAGGGGTGACCGCGCCTTTGCTGTTGTAGCCCCTAGACGTGGAACAGCATTCCCCTCCCTATCAGATCTGCCCCCTTCATTGACTCTTTTTAAGTCCATGCTCAAAACTTACCTTTATTCACTAGCATTTGAATCTTCCTGATGTGGCTGATCTTTGGCTTGTGTCTAGGCTCATGTGTTGTTTATTTTGTGCCTGTAAGCTGTCTTCCCTGTTGTTTATATCTGTGTTTCTTGTATTTGTGATTTTAGCTACCTGTTATGGTTTGTACAGCACTTTGGTCAACATGGGTTGTTTTAAATGTGCTTTATAAATAAATTTGACTTGACTTGACTTGACATTATATAACCTTGAGATTTGTCTCCTCACAAGTAGCCATGAAAGAAGATTAACACCCAATGTGTAGAGAATAAAAACCACATCTTGTCCATTTAAAAAAATAAAATAACCCAAAAAAAGACCGAACACCCAATGTGCAGTGAAAAGATCATGCAAACTGTAACTGCAAGCAAACAGTGTTTCTGAACTGAAATTCGCAACGAGAGTCCAATTGTTCAGTGCAGAGCCGAGTAAATATAGTGGAGCAGCGATCTGAACCTGCCCATACCTCACCTTGGGCCTCGACACCCTGACTTTTTCAATCTGGCCCAGTGCTTAAATCTCCGTCTGAACGATCATCGCTTCAAGCTGTGATCTGAACAAACCCATACCTCACCTCAGGCCTCATCACCCTGACCTTTTCAATCTGGCCAGGTGCTAAAATCTCTATCCAAACTACAGGTTCTAACACTTTGAGCAGTGATCTGAACGAGCCCATACCTCACCTCGGGCCTCGACACCTGACCTTTTCAATCTTGTCCAGCGCTTAAATCTCCGTCCAAACAAGGGGTTCTGCCACATGGATGTGCCAGACTTCACTACCTCCATTTGGCCTGTAAATCTCCATCCAGACATGTTCAGTTGCATCAATACGCTTTGGGGCCTGGACCCCACGCTTTGTTCGGCCTTTACCTGACCTTTCACATTCTTCCACACCCTCGGCAACGGGCCTGCCGCCTCACCTTGCCTAAGTTCTACCACATTGAATTGCCTGCAGGTCCAGAAGGAAGTTATAGACCATTGCTTGCAGTGATCGTTTGCCAGAAAAACTATGATTAGCAAAGTATTTAGTTGCTATCCTTGTTTCTTTAGCCACCAGCCAGAAGTCGCTGAGGTTCACCAACATCATCTTAAACTGGATTGTATTTCAAAAACGTTTCCTCCTCCTCTTCCACTGCCATCCCACCCTGGAATTAGCATGACTTATTAGTGAAGGCCCAGAAATGTGATATCTCAGGAATGGGTGGTACAAAGCTCCTGACTAGTGAGGTGAAAAGAAAAACAAATTCTTAGTCTGACATTTGGAGTCCTTTAAAATGCACTTCCCTCAAACAATGCATCATTAACAATACTTGAGACTATATATTTATAAAAGCAGGAACCTGCATACCAGTTTGCTGCCTTACTGGTATCCTTTACTTTCCTTGGGGTTCAGAAGTCTGTTGCTCAGATTTGAAAATAGTTAATAACTGAGCATCTGCAGAGACCGAGAAACTGTAATGAATTACAATTAACGTCAAGACCTAATCTTAAACATCATGATAGTTGCTTTTAGAAACTTACTAATAAAAAAAATGTACTTGTTTGCTATTTTAGGAGTAATTTAGATGTAAGTTAAACTGGAATCCATGTTTTACAATCACATAAAAAAGTCATCACATTTTTTATGCAAGTATAATGTGTATTATGTTTTTGTTGTAGGCTAATGAAATCATCAAAAAGCTTCAGGGAGACATTAAGAAGCTGATGGAAAAAATTAAACTGAAAAATGCAGTTACAATGCAACAAGAAAAACTTTTAGGAGAAAAAATGCAAATACTCCAGAAGGAGCAGCAAGAACTAGCAGATGTACAACAGGTCCTGAGGCACAAGGAAGAGGAGGTAATAAATCTTGATTTGGTGGATTATAGGCTATCCCTATATTAGGATGGGGTTGGGGTTGTGTTCATAGCAAACTATCTGTACTGCAATTTTCTGTAAATCAAAGCCCTACAACCAGCTCCTGAACTGGTTTGAATCACTTCATTCATCAATAGTGGAGGTGGTGGATGCGGGTTCGACTTCAACATTTACGAGAAATTTGGAGGGCTAAATGGGAGGGATAAAGAGAGCTTTGGTCTGGGTGCAGGTTGATGAGAGAAGGCACTTTAATAGTTCGGCACAGACTAGATGGGCCAAAGTTCCTGTTTCTGTGTTGTACTATTCCATGACTCTATGACTACTCTGAGCTGATTCTACAATCTGCAGACTGTCTTTTTCTGCAGACATTTTATTTCTGGTTCTCAGTTATATATTTATTTGCACATTGATGTTTTGTCAGTGTTTGTTTATGTATAGTTTTCTGTAAACATCTATTGTATTTCTTTTCTCGCTGTATGTAAATGTCTGTCAGAAAATGAATCTCAAGTTGTGTGTAATTTTGTAAGGGTGAATTTCTTTAATATAAACATCCATAACACAGTAGTTGTATGTATGTGTGTATGTATATATATATATATATATATAATCTCTATATGAATTTTGATCAGAAGGATGGAGGGTGGGAAAGAGAAGTGTTTGTTTTAGGATAAGTTTTATTGAAAATGTTGGTTTTAACTTTTTTTTAGGTTTGCAAGTTACAGGAGAAGTTAGATGCCACTGTCACAAAACTAGAAGAAAGCAAACAGCTTCTAAAGACAAATGAAAATGGTTAGTTCTTTGACAAGCAATATTGAAACAATTAGAATTTGACATACTTTGCATGTTAGAAAGTAATATAGCATGTTTCAAGGGGGTGTAATCAGAATATTAAACCGCATGAGATATTAGGACTTAATTTTGACAATATAAAAAAAGAGGATTATAGGGCAGAGGTGGCTTGTTTTTAAATTAGTGCAATAACAAAACCTTCTGGCCAGTTTTGTGAGGCCACACTCACAATCTCACTCGGCTGAAATGTTTGCAGAGTATTATGTAGTAGAGGTGGTGAATGCCTGGGAGAGAAGTTGGTGTTTTATTGATAATGCATTTGGTACCTGCAAAAACTGTTGCCTTTGAAGTGTGAAACAGGAGATAATCAATAAGGCCCAACAAAATAGAGTCAAAATGTAGGTAGACATGCATGTATGTGTTTCCCCCTGTAGCTTGAGGTTGGCTAATTTGATTTTTGGTTTCACCACCAGTTAATGTAGATTGAGGTGCTTTAGTGCAATCTGTACTGTAAACATTTTTTTAATTAATAGAAACCACAGTGTGTAACTGATTATAAACTGGGTAAACTTTATTAGTTACAATTGAAACTAGTACAATTTTAGGAATAAATCAAAGTTCAGGTTTTTTAACAACTTCATTTACTTTTGGAGAAAAAACTTTAAAATAGAAGTTCAACTATTTAACTTTAAAATATTTTAATGAGAATTTAATTGTCCACAGTAATATCTTGGTTGAATAAACAACTGAATGAAAATAAATTAGCATCTCTGCAAGAAACTCCAGGGTCCTGTGATCCATCATCAGTATCTAGTGGCAATCTGTCCAGGCCTGGGGGCATGCAAAACAGCATGGTAAGTAAATCAATAATTTGTCTGGATTCATTTTTCAGAATCTGGGCATTACTGGCATGGCTAACATTTATTGCTCATGAGACTCTGCTCATGACAGATAATGAGTTCAAGCAAATTTACACATTTATTATCAACTATAGTCTACTTTAAGATGCAAATTAATAGTGAAAGGATAGATGTGGATTCAGTATCATATTTTAACTGTTGATTGAAATATTAGCATAGTTAAACCTGCTGTCTGTTTTCTTTCCAACTATTAGCTTGGTTCAGTGGAAATGTTATTTTAATAAGAATGTTTATGATGTTTATTCGGTGAGCACAATTTGAAAGATGGCTTGCCTTTCTAACATGTTACCAGTGACATATGAGGCAGGGAAGTTGTTTCCTTAGATTGGCTTGCTGCCCCCCCCCCCCACCCCCATTGCCTTTAATAAGAGCAGGTTACTGGCATCCAGAAGGTGCAAGGCTATCCAGTCCCCCCTACATAATCTCAAAATGAGCACTGCAGATAAAGCATTCTTCCACAGCCTAAATGCAGGAACGTTATGTGTTTTTGGATGGCAGCCAGAGGGGTTTATTTCTGCCAACAGCTAGTTTATTTTTCAATGAGTCTCGATCCTGTATGGCGATTTTGAATCATGAGAATCAGATTGGAAATTCTGAAATGCACAAAGCAACACACTAGATGGAATGACCTCATCTGTTGTTATCAACATAGAACACAGTGATTATGGTATATAAAACAAGAATGTTACTCTCTTCCTCTTTAAAACTCTAGCAAACTAATTTGCATGTTTACCACAACAAAACTGTCAGGCCTTTGACAGCTCATCAATAAGCAATATTAGATATTAAAAAAAGTTGCCATTTTATTGGGATTGTGAAAGTTACGATTCCATGAAAAATAAGGAGTGCTATAGGACAGAATATGATATGTATTATAACATAAAAATACCATTAAATTTTTTGTATGATCTGATGGAAAATGTGTTGCATTTGTAATCTGTTTCATCTGTGGATTTGCCACTCAACCTTTAAAATTGCCTCCTTATTAACATTCTCCCATTTCCAGTCAATTCAGTGACATTTTAGTCATTGGTTTAACTTTCATAAACATCAATAACTTGTGAATTCCAAAATGAGACATGGTTTGGTTGCATTAGATGAGAACCTTGTATGAGAACCCAGCTCATTCCTTGATTGATAATCCTGACTCCCCAGTACCTGGGAGACCAAACACCCAAGGGTATCAAACACAATATCCTCTCCAGCAAATCCAAATTTACTTAACAGTTGAAAAACAATTTTTCAAATGCTGTAATCAAGATTCACAGCGAATGGACTGACTGCAACATCGAGTGAAGAATATACATGTTCTCTTTTCTCTCTCCTCCCCCCCCCCCACAGTTTGCCATATTAACCAATTCATTTCCTTTTGTTAATCCTAATAACTATAGTTAATTGACAGCCATACTATCTCAACATTTACTGCTTTTAAACAGCAGTTTTGGAATGCATGAAAGATTTTAATTTTACATGTCTAATGCTGAATTTTCTTAAGTCCTTCATGCTAATACTGTACTGTTGCTTTTCCTATTACAGCAAACTTTGTACCCTCCTTTCTCTGTCTTGATGCCGCAGACTGCCTCCTCTGTTTCGCCGTCAGACAATTACTCTAAGAGCTCTGGTTCTTCTGTACGAATGAATGCTCCACTCCTGAGGCCTGGTGTATCAAGGCATGGTCTTCAGGCAGGCTTAATTTAATTTTATTATTCGTACTTTTCTATGATGATATTTTCAAATTCATTGCATTTCCAAATCTTTAATGAACGTTAACTATTGTTGCAACCCTACACTATCTTTGAGTTACCTAGAACAATTCCACTGCAATTACACTTCTTTAAAAAAAATGTGAATACAAGTAACTTAATATCTGAACAATGATTTGTTGGCTCTTGTGTTCTTGGACATCTATTCTTATTAATGTTAACCTTGCAATTTAATTGGAGACAAAACCAAAATAAATCAGTGAAAATGTGACAAGAGCATCTTGCATTACTCTTCCAGATGCAGATCAGTCCTGTGCAGCTAAATACTAGTACCTTTCCTGCAGCAGCCCCTCCATCTTCAACACCAGCAGCAACAGCTCTCCCCTCCAAAAGGTATGTGTAGACAAGGGGGTGAAAAGCTTAGGAAAGTGGTGGAGAGTGAAAGAACTGATATTCTTTAATATGTTTCATTACTCATCGTTTAAAAAAATATTTTTGTTAACAAATGATTATTTTACCATGATTCCATGAATAACCTTTGGGCTGGTCCAGAAACTGGCATTTCAAGAGTTTGACCTCTTTGGATTTTCAACAAATGCACCTTACCTAATATTTTTCAATGTAATTAACTAACTAGTATTGCTTAATGGCAACGTACTTGGCTGGCCTCAAAATGTCCTCTGGTTTTTTGGAGCATAAATGTTTATAGTCTGATCTAGGTAGTGCATGGAAGAGTACCTGTAGCTTATCTTTGAAATGTAATACAATAACACTATGATTTTGGCTATTTGGTAGGCTGCTCAGACTGCGGGTAATGGAGTTTTCTTCACTGTTATTTACAAACTAGCAGATATGAAGTCACATCTATAAGGACTAAGAATGGACTTAATAGAAGATCTACGTGTAGCATTTAAACAAAAGGTTTAGCTCAATGAGTTTTTTGAGATTGAAAGTAAATGCATCTCTCTGGCACTGAATTTAATAATTCTACTATCCTAAAGATTGTGCTTTTGTGCCATGATTCAAATTTAGGGCTACATTAAGTTGATCGCCTGCTGGCCTTGGAGCTTCTAAAGGAAATAAGTGGGGACATCTTGTGTACCATATCTTATCCAGTGACTAATCTTGTACATGGGTATCAGGTGACAATAGGTTGGACACAACTAAAAGCACGTCCTTAATCTGCATCTTTGCTCATCAAGGAAGGGAACTTTAATATTCATTCTTGCAAAACACTGTACTTTGAGAAAAAGCAGTGTACTTTGAGGGAAAAGCAGTGTACTTTGGACGCAATTAATCTTTAAAATGAGAAATAAAATGCTTTAGTTTCCTCTGCATTCCAGTGGAAGCTAATCCTTATTGTAAAGATTTTATCAGAGCGTCTTCTTGCTGAGGTGTTAATTTCATTACAGGCTGCAATAGAATTTTGGCAAGAACTATGTTTGTGAACTAACCTCAGCTACATAATCTAGTCAAAGTCTTGTATTCTGGATGACTGAGTACATTGTTTGATATGATAATTATACAGACAGGACTGCAGAATGTTTTGTTAATGGTTTTAACAAATCAGAGTACTGTAAGTATTTTGTCAGTGGCTTTGAACTTGGCCGGTTCAATTTAACATTGTCCATAGTAGAACTTTGTTTATTTCCTGGTCCAAAGATCATTGTAAAAGATAACAGGCTAAAATAGTATAGGCATTGTTTTTAAAGACCCTCTGTAGCATGTATGCAAAAAAAAGCTGTAATCTAAAGTGTGTATTCTTTATTTTCTCTAATCTGTAAAATGAAATGTTTAGTTATGCCTGTAGAATGTTATCTTCTGTCTGGTTGTAGTTTGAACAATTCCAGTTATTGTTCACTTAAAAATACCTACTTCTTGCAGTGAACCAGTTGGTTTAGACCAGAAGTACTTACAAAAGAGGGAATGCAGTAAACCTGTGTTGTCTCGAGGAGCATCATTGCAGAAGCCATTTTATCCATCTGGCACAGGTAGTAAAAGTTGAAAATCTGAAATATTAATAAACAAATTATTCCATCTTAAAACAGGTTGGTGTGGGTGTATTTCAAAATGTTTCCTAGTTTCAAAGATTAATGATAATCATGGTAACATTCGTGTGTAAAGTGCAGTCATTTTATATTTATATTTTTATGTTTTTTGGTTTGTTTTAGGAAATCAATTCAAATTATATATCGTAAACCGTACAGATTTGAGTTAATTGAAATTTAATTACAATCAGTTCATTTGTTGCTTTAATGCATCCAACACTGAATAAACAAAAAATGTATATTGTATTCCTCCAGTTAGTAAACTAAACAATTTGACAAAGTCTGACATATGAACAAGTTAAAAAATATAGGGAAACAATTCAGCATTACTTACTTACTGCCTGTTAGTAAGTAAGACCACTTACTAGTGTTTAGGGCAGCAGTAAAGCTCCTCCATTTCTGGTAGTGTTCAGCGCTTCATTCATCATGCCAGTAGCTTCCTCTCGATTTTCACTACTGTCAGCCATGCAAGTCCCAGGTGGAAACACAGGAATAGCGTCACACTCAGATGTAAAAGAGTTCTTCATTGCTGTTTCCATAACAGTTTTCTTTGATCAGTCAGGGTTGTCAGCCCTGGTCTGAACCCCTGAACCTGGAGGACCAGTGAACCACTTATCTGGTCTATACCCTTTGACTTGTTTGGCATGGGTATCCCTACCAAGAGCCAAAGCATAAAGCCCTGACTCCAACCAGCGTGGCTTTCTGGGTCATTGAGGCCTACAAACCTCCAAACCACGATAAGGTTGTGATCTTCTTGAATATAGCATTATATCTTTCAAATTTTCATGATCCACACTATCTTGTCCCAAATAAATGCCACTATTTATCATGGTTCTGAATTATGGACATTGTTAGATGTGAAACCCTTCAGCTTTCCTTCCTTATGGGCCATGAATATATTCACCCAAAGAACTTGGCTGTTATGGCTGAGATTAGTTGTAACCTTTATCGTACCCTTTCAAAGCACGGTTGATGCTGCTTTCCTGTAATGAGGAGATAAAATTACCCAGCTTATCCTAATAAATAATATCTAGCCTAATCTTTTCTTAAATCCACAGACAAATCAAAATTAACTTGTCTTGAAGAAACAAATGGCTCTAGCATTGTTTTCCATGAAAATAGAAAATCTGAGCTTTTTAAAAATCTGATATGTATATCAACATGGTAACCCATTCCTTTCATAATTTAAAATCTCCATCTTCGTCTGTAAATTTGTGATGTCAGCCTCTGTCCTATGTGGTCCTGCTATTGCGGTCATATTCTGACCTTTGATTATCCTTCCTCTTGATCTTCCTGGCAACAACAGTATCCTACTTCACCCTTCATCATCATTTGCACCAAGCATATGGTCATCTTCATTTGCTTTTCCATACGTCTATTCAGGCAGTCAGACCAGTCAGTAATAGGTTAAGTTGCTTTACTGAAAACAAAAAATGCTGGAAATTGGTAACAGGTCAAGAAGTCGTTGTGACACAATAGAAACTGGATTAATATTTCAGGTTGTTGATTTTTTATCAAGTAAGATATAATTAAAGACTTTCTGATAAGCATTCATTAACTAACGTTTAATTTTAACTTTTCTGTTTTATTCCATAACCCCACTCCATAATGTTATTTATTTAGTGCCAACTCGACCCCTAGTGCCAAAGCAAGGAAATTCACCACCAGTGACATCTGCCTACTTTCCAGGACAACAGCCTAGACTCCCTGCATCATGAAGAGCACAGTAATTACTTCTCAACACAGGGCTTGAAGAGAGACAGATAATGAGAAAGGAACAGGCCATCTGAATGTATCACTGCAGGTGCTTGGACCTGTAAGAAACGATTGGACTGGGCAGTGATAATTAGCATAAACCCAGGTGCTCATTCAAACTGCCAGAATACACTTGCCATTCGCAAAATGTAATTTGATTTGTGTTAAAGCAAGTGAGTGTTTTCCTTCTGCACAGGAGGCAGCTGAATACCAAAGCATTTGTTGTAAACTCAGGAGTGAAGATTTGAGCCTCATTTCATTGTAATTCCTGCAAACTGCAGAATGTTTTGAACAATCAAGAATTTGAAAACTAAAATCTTATTTTAACAGTGAAGAATATTAGCTGCTTTCTCTGTGTAGAAACTGAAGATGTCTCTTTTGTTTCCTCCTCCCTCAACAATCACTTTTGATAAATCCTGCTATTTCAATTTACTATATATGTTACTAACTGTGTGGGTTAAGATCCTCAGCAATACTTCCAGTTTTTCATTTTGCCCTTTGGTACCAATATCTTTCGCACAGCTAGTCTTTACTATTTTGCCCAAACTGTACGATCTTTCTTAATCTGGAATTATGTATTTGGTTCCTGTGAATGCTTAACAGAACAACATTCTTTCATACATTTACGTGTATAAAAGTGACATTAAGCATAATAATGGGACCTTTCCAAAATTCAGTGTACACAGTCAGTATTACAAAAACAGGAATGGGTTGGCCCTTCCCAACACTGCACCGAGTACAGAGATGTTAATGTTTAGCACTGGTGGGGGAATCTTTGTCAAGGTGCGAAGTGCAGTCTTGATTATAGGACAGCAGTTATATTTTTGTCTGAAAACTGATAATAAAATTTGGATGCAGTTTGTCTATTGAAAGTGATTCCTAAATAGCATGCCATTAACTAGGCCCTTTCAAGTTGTATAAAAGTTGGAATTATGAACCTTGAGTAGTTCTGAAAGCAATTTAATAAGGTGACAAATGTAATTGCATCAAGGATTTTAAAATGCATCAAATATATAGAATTGGGTCTATTTTCTTACTGTGTTGTAAGTAGTAATTTATGACATGTTAACTGAATGTATCAGTGTACAAACTGTAAAATTGTATTTAAATGATTGTTTCATACATATTTTGAATAAAATATACATACTTTTGCAAAAGCAATTGAGTTCTTAATATTGAAGTTCACCTGGATCAGTCATCTAATGTTAAAAGCTGAAAAATGAAGCAATTGGAAAGAAAACATTTAATTTAGTGGGAGAGCAGTGCCTATATACATACCCTTTTGCTGTCCTAAACTTTTTTTTTGAAGCAAGTATGTGCTGTAGGCAAGGAGAATTTGCCAATGTGGGTTGCATTCAGATTTTTTGACTTTGCATGACTTTATATGCAAGTATCCACCTAAGTGCAGAACACACCAGCTCAATCTGGATTTATCTTTATCCAGTTTTGATAAGATTGTGATAGAACTAAGAATCATAGTGGATCATTTTACCTTTCTAACATAAGAAATTTTCAAGAATTTTACTTTAGCAATTTCACAGAATGAAAAATGTGCGCAGTAGTAATCAATTCAGCCATTTATTTTTTGCACACCAGTGAACCATTGACTTTGTGGCTCAAGCTTCCTAGCTGCTTGTCCATAGTTTTGTTTGTTTGGTTCTTCGATTCTTAAAATCCTTTTGGGCAGCAAGTTCCAAGCCTCACTTTTGAACAAAATTTTCCTCGCGTCTTCCCAGTTCCCTTTACGCTATCAAATTAAATATTTTGTTCTTGTTCACCTGGTTTGGGTTTGTTAATTTTATATTCTTTAATCGAAACTCCCCTGAGATTCCATCATTACAAGGAAAAGAACACCAATCCAGCTAGTCTATCCTCGTGACCAAATGCTACATTTCCAAGTTTGCTGAAAATAGATGGGATTGTGTGTAGGGAGTACAGGGTTTTCTTTTACACAGTAAATAAAGGGGATTATAGATTAACTGAGTGAATAGTAAAGAATATTGTAGATGCAATATAATGTGGGAAAATTTTGAAGTTTTCCACTTTCATGCACAAAGCAAATGGATTTTATGTTTATAAACTAAGAAATTAGGTAATGTTGATCTTCAATGCAATATATCAGTGAGAGATGCAGATGTAGCAAGCAATCAAGTAGGCAATACAACATTAGCCTTTATCACAGGCAATGTTTACACTGGATTACGATTTCTAACTACAAGTGTTTAGAACCTTTGAGAGACCCGCAGTATTACAGTATGTAGTTCTGATTTTGACTGAAAATGACATCCACTGAGTGGCCACTTTATTAGGCACACTTTATTAATACAAATATCTAATCAGCCAATCATGTGGCAGCAACTCCATGCATAAATGCATGCAAATATAATCAAGAGGTTCTGTTGTTCAGACCAAACAACAGAATGGGGAAGAGATGTGATAATAATATATACTTTATTGATCCCGAGTGGAAAATTCTTTCATTATAGCAGCAACATTTAAAAGTAGACTTAACTAATAATAAGGTACAGAATAATAATACACAATAATAATTTACCAATATGTGATAATGTACGAAATTAAACAGACTATTGTACGATGAAGTGTGTTCTCCTGTTTCACGGAGATGAACCGTTGTGTGTGTATGTGTGTGTTCGTCCATCGTCGACCTAGATGAGGACCTCGACACAGTGTCGAGACTAGCGCGTGATTTGGATTTAAGTGAGGAAGAGTTGCGCAGCGTCAGCCTCACTTTCTCTTCCCAATTCCCATCTGGATCCAGTGGCGAGACAGAGTCGAGATGGCTGGAGATGGGACCAGGTGCAGTGGATGACCAGGACATCTTCTGTGTCTTGTCCTGCTCTACATGTTCCACGACGCTTGCAGAGACCGCCTTCTTGACCATTGGACCTTCCATTGGTCTCGTCCGCTCAATCCGCCGGAGTCTGTCTTCACATGCTGGGATAGACAACTCACTATCTCACCGAGGGTTTGAGACCCATCGGCTACCCTCACCTGGTTTAGCCGGCTTGTCGAAGCCGTTGCCCGGGGTGTGGCCGCTGTCGCATGCAAACAGCTATGGGGAGCCACAGGTGAGAGCTGAGTGCCAGATGGGGACGAAAGGTGGACTAATCACCCTGAAAATCCCCCACCAGAGGTGCTACCCCTCCCTGACACCCCATACACCTGTTGTGTATGCTTATTGCATTTGTGGGAAAGGTTTTCTCCTACGATCCTTGTGACAGCATAGCTGAATGAGTCAGTTCAGAAGGATGTTCTGCTGCATATTCAGTAGATTGACTATGGAATGATTGTTGGTGCCAAACGTGGTAGTTTGAGTATCTCAGAAACTGCAAATCTCCTGGATTTTCACATACAATAGTTTCTGGAGTTTACAGAGAAAGGTGTGGAAAAACAAAAGTGATCAGTAGTTCTGCGGGTGAAAACACCTTGTTAATGAGAATGACTAGGCTGGTAAAATCTGTCAGTAACTCAAATAACCACGTGTTACAATAGTCAGTGGTGTACAGAAGAGCATCTCTGAATATGTACCAAACATGTCAAAACTTGAAGTGGATGGGCTACAGCAGCAAAAGACTATAAACGTACATCCACACGTACGTTTGTACGAAGGCATGGGATCCAGGGAAGTTTGGCCAGGTGAATTCAGAATTGGCTTGCCTGCAGAAGGCAGAGGGTCGTGGTGGAGGGAGTACATTCAGATTGGAGAGTTGTGACTAGTTGTGTCCCACAAGTATCTGTTCTGGAACCTCTACTTTTCGTGATTGTTATTAATGACCTGGATTTGGGGGTAGAAGGGTAGGTTGGCAAGTTTGCAGATGACACAAAGGTTGGTGGTGTTGTAGATAGTGTAGAGGATTCTTGAAGATTGCAGAGAGACATTGATAGGATGCAGAAGTGGGCTGAGAAGTGGCAGATGGAGTTCAACCCGGAGAAGTGTGAGGTGGTACACTTTGGAAGGACAAACTCCAAGGCAGAGTACAAAGTAAATGGCAGGATACTTGGTAGTGTGGAGGAGCAGAGGGATCTGGGGGTACATGTCCACAGATCCCTGAAGGTTGCCTCACAGGTAGATAGGGTAGTTAAGAAAGCTTATGGGTGTTAGCTTTCATAAGTCGAGGGATAGAGTTTAAGAGTCGCGATGTAATGATGCAGCTCTGTAAAACTCTGGTTAGGCCACACTTGGAGTACTGTGTCCAGTTCTGGTCGCCTCACTATAGGAAGGATGTGGAAGCATTGGAAAGAGTACAGAGGAGATTTACCAGGATGCTGCCTGGTTTAGAGAGTATGGATGATGATCAGAGATAAAAGGAAGCTAGGGCTTTACTCTTTGGAGAGGAGGAGGATGAGAGGAGACATGATAGAGGTGTACAAGATATTAAGAGGAATAGATAGAGTGGATAGCCAGTGCCTCTTCCCCAGGGCACCACTGCTCAATACAAGAGGACATGGCTTTAAGGTAAGGGGTGGGAAGTTCAAGGGGGATATTAGAGGAAGGTTTTTTTACTCAAGAGAGTGGTTGGTGCGTGGAATGCACTGCCCGAGTCAGTGGTGGAGGCAGATACACTAGTGAAGTTTAAGAGACTACTAGACAGGTATATGGAGGAATTTAAGGTGGGGGGTTATATGGGAGGCAGGGTTTGAGGGTTGGCACAACATTGTCAGCTGAAGGACCTGTAAAGTGCTGTACTATTCTATGTTTTATGTTATATGTACACTTCGCTGGATAATTTTGAAAACGAAGCTTTTTCTCTTCATTTTGACCCTCCATCCACACTGAAATGGCGTTTTCATCTTATTAGAAAGTGAAAATTCAACGGACAGATTTCATGGACAAAAACAGGGAGTGGACCAGACCTGCGATATCTCTATAATCAGAGGAATTTTCTTTAAAAATTACAGAATTCTTACAAGGCTGTAAAGTTGCATGTTTTTCCAGGGTAAGGAGAAAAGTACCAGGGATGATGGTCTTACAATAAAGGGCAAGCCACTTAGAACTTGGATGGATTGATGAAGATGGTGAATGTTACTGTGGAAGAGTTTGTCACTGAATTAAATTGGAACAGATAAGTTAATTGTAGAACATTTCACTAATGCAGAAGATCAGCTATTTTATCTCGGTTTTATACATTTCTAACACAACCTCTGCTCTTATTCATTGTAATAAAGGCAAAAATATTCCATATGCTTTCATCACCTCATTCTTACTTTAAAAGATCTGTGAACATGCAGTCCAAAACTCTTGTCTCTACACTGTGTCCTTTCATTTATTTTGTACTTCCTTTCCTTATTTTCCCTCTGCAAGTACCTTGCCATTTACTTCTCTGAATCAAATTCCATTTGTCACTTTTATCACCACTAACAAGTTCATTGAAATCTATCTAGCTAAAGTCCACATAGACTATGTCAACTGCTACTCTCAACAACATTCATTGCTTTCTCTCAAAATTCATCGCTTTCTCATGAAATTCATTATAGCTAGACAGTCTTTTAAAGTCCATACAAACTCTCTAGCTAATCTCTTAGTCTTTTAATGCCAATTTATGCTATCCCCCAAATTATTTTTACAAGTTTCTCATCATCGATTTGGACTGGTGCTGGCCTATAGCTCCAAATCTATCTTTTTTTAAACCGTTGTCCAATACTAAGCAATGTGCAATTCATCCATTACCCTGCCAGTCAAAAACAGAGGGTTCCGGCCCGAAACGTTAACTGATCATTTCCATGGATACTGCCTGACCTGCTGAGTTCCTCCAGCGTGTTGTGAGTGTTGGTTAGATCCTTTTCATTTCAATTAACTAGATTTTTTTCTCTTCTAAAGGTCCTTGACATGCAGGGGAAATTAGAATTAGTCTGAAACCTCAATATCTGGATTGTGTCCCATTATTCTAACTGTGCTTCTGCAAGTAGCTGTTTACACACATAAAAGTTGCTGATGAACGCAGCAGGCCAGGCAGCATCTCCAGGAAGAGGTACAGTCGACGCCTCGGGCCGAGACTCGAGGCGCGAGGCGTCGACTGTGCCTCTTCCTGGAGATGCTGCCTGGCCTGCTGCGTTCACCAGCAACTTTTATGTGTGTTGCTTGAAATTCCAGCATCTGCAAATTTCCTCGTGTAGCTGTTTACAGTTCTGTTTTGCTGAATCCTATCCCAGTGCAGTAAAATTGACTTTACTCCTGATGTACTTCAGGATAGGTTTGTTCCAATAAGAGGGAAGGACATGGATTGCAAGAAAACCTTGGATGTTGAAAGTGGTAGTTAATTTAGTCTAGAGGAAGTAAAAATACCCAGAAAGCTGAAGTAGGGTGCTTGAGGACAACAGAGGAGCCAGACAGGAACTCAAGAAGGTACTTAGGAGAGCTAGAAGGATCTTTGCTGAATAGTATTAAAGAGAAACCCAAGATATTCTACACATACATTAAGAGCAAGAGAATAACTAGGGAGAGAGTAGGATTACTCATGAATAAATGATGGCACGTGCTTAGAGGTGGAGGATATGGGTGAGATCCTAAATGAGTTCTTTGTATCGATATATACTGAGGAGAAGGACGTAGAGGATAGCAGGATCAAAGTGAAGCATACAAAAATACTATCACAAACAAGAGAAAATCTGCAGATGCTGGAAATCCAAGCAACACACATACAGAAATACTGGTGCATTTCGAGATTAGAAAAGAGGTGGTTCTAGGTCTCTTGAAAAACATTTGAGGTGTCCCTCCCAGTGCCTGCTGGGATATGTTGTACTTCAGCCTATTGAAAGGGGTAAGAGAAGAGACTGCTGGGGCTTTGATCAAGATCTTTGAATCTTTTCTAACCACAGATGTGGTACCAGAGGATGGATGCATAGCTACTATTGTTCCTGTGTTCCAGGAGGGCAGTAGGGATAATCCTGGAAATTATAGACTGCTGAGTCTCACATCAGTGGGAAGGAAGCTAA
Organism: Mobula hypostoma; assembly: GCF_963921235.1. Classification (NCBI taxonomy): domain Eukaryota; kingdom Metazoa; phylum Chordata; class Chondrichthyes; order Myliobatiformes; family Myliobatidae; genus Mobula; species Mobula hypostoma. Next base: position 46,985,596 of record NC_086112.1, read on the forward strand.
CAGAGTGGATTTTTAGGGATAGGATTTTTGAACATGTGGAGAAGCATGTCTAATTGGGGGGGGCAATCAACATGGTTTTGTGAGGGGCAGGTTATGTCTTACTCATCTGACTAAGTTTTTCAAGGAGTTGATAAAGGTGAGTGATGAGGTGTAGGTGCGGATGATGTTCCATGGAATTTAGTAAAGATTTTCTCAAGATCCCGTATGGTAGGTTCATCCAGAAAATTAGGATGCTTGTGATCCACAGTGACTTGGTTGACTGGATTCAGAATTAGCTTGGGAAGACAGAGTGATGGATAGATTATGGATAGAGGTCTGTGACTAGAGGTGTTTTGCAAGGATCTGTACTGAGACCTCTGTTGTTTGTCATCGTATGGATGAAAATGTGGTAGGGTCGGTGAGTAAACTTGCAGATGACACAAAGATTGATGGCAATGTGGATTCCATAGAAGATTGTCAAAGAATACAGCAGGATATAAATGAATTGCAGATATGGGCGTAGGAGTTTTGAGGTGCTGAACTTTGGGAGATCCGTCATGAAAAGAGAATGAATAGTTAATGGCAGGATCTTTAACAGCATTAATGAACAGAGGGAACATGGGATTCTGGTACATGGAACCCTAAAAATGGCCACAAAGATTAATAGAATAGTTAAGAAGCTGTTATGACATGCTTGCCTTTATTAGTGGAGTCACTGAGTTCAAGAGCCAAGTTATGTTATGGCCTTATAAAACTCTGGAAGTAGACATGCACTTGAGTCCGACTAAACATCAAACATTATCTTTTGCCTCTCTCTTGGCTAGATGGTTAGTTCTCCTTAGGTGAAGAGATGCTGCCCCACCCACTCATGCTCAATGGCTTAATGATATTATGTCCTGCTTAGACCTTGAAAAGATTCATTATTCACTTCTTAATTCCAACATAAAGTTTCATAAAGTATGGGGACCTTTTCTTGAATACTTTCATAACTCCTCTTTAGATTAAGGTTTTTTTTGTACCACAATCCCTTACTTTCAACTTTCTTTCCTGTAAGTTTTGCGGCTTTTTGTTGTGAATTACATTATAGTTTTGGTAGTTGGCATTATATTTTCTTTTTTTATATATATTTACAGCTCTGTGGGGTTGAATGCTCCAATTAACTTTTCTTTTATACATAGAAATGGTTGGCCTGGGGTTTTATAGTGGGAGGGTGGGGAGGACACTAATTTTATATGATTTTATTTTGGGTGCTTTTCCCTATTGTTATGAATTACATATTGGACATGTTTGGTATACACTGTATAAATCTGCATTTTGTTGATGGTTTTTTCTGTTGCTGTATTGTAGAAACGCATTAAAAAATTAATTAAAAAAAACAACAACAACTCTGGTTGGGCCACATTTAGAGTATTACATTCATTTCTGATCACTTCCTTGTAGGAATGATGTTGAGGTTTTGAAGAGGATGGAAAGGAGGTTTATGTGGATGCTGCCTGGTATGAGGGGCACACACTCCAGACAAGCTAGGGCTATTTTCTCTGAAGCAGCGGAGAATGAAGCGAGGTTTGATAGAAGTTTATAAAATTATACCATGCACAGATAGGGTAGTAGCCAGCATCTTTTTCCCAGGATTGAGATGTCTAATGTGAATTATACTGAAAGTTATTGCTCTTAAAATTAGTTATTATTTTGAAGTTATAATTAGCCTTAAATCACAGGACATTTTCTCTCTCATAGACTGCTTTCAGTAGCCAAAAGACAAGAACAATCTAATGAAGTATTATAGCCTAATGTTTCTTGATTCTATCCATATTTGATGGAGATTAGCCATATAGAACAAACAATGTCATAATGTTTAAATATTAACTTTTACAAATACTTGGCTTTTCTCTTTAAAGGTAGTTGCAAGGTTACATGAATGAACTACATGGTATGCTTCTACCTGCTGAAGTCACTGCTAAAGTTTTCAGCTCATGGAAGATTTAAAAAAACCTGAAAATGGTTATAATCAAGGTGAAAGAAAATTTTACTTCTTTTGTTTTAGGAATAAAAGATGGATATGAATTTCATTACTCTAAATGTATTTCCTAACTTGCATCAGGCTCCAAAGATTAGCAACTCAAATGGGAAGACAAAAATAGATGACTTGTGTAAGCAATCAATAAATGCTTAATCAACACTCACAAAATGCTGGTGTTACGCGGCAGGCCAGGCAGCATCTATAGGAAGAAGTACAGTCGATGTTTCAGGTCAAGACCCTTCGTCAGGACTAACAAGAGAAGGAGATAGTAAGAGATTTATGCTTAATGTTAAATTATGAAACCAATTTAAATCACAAAATTTACCATGTGGGTAAGTTTTGTGAAGCTTTAAGTATTGCTCTAACAATTGGCATCATCCCAGTTTGCTTTAACTAAAATGTACTCTAGATGAATCATCTAACATTCTGTTTGTGAAACATTGCGGTTACAAAGGTAGCTTGCCCTCACTTCAAATGAGCAAACATTTGAATTTATGGCTGCCAGCTTGACCCTTTCTATTTCGGTCATGAAGGCAGTTGAAGTAAATAAATCAATCTCTTTGTTTGCTGGATGTTAAACAATTTTATCTTGAGTTGTACTAACGGCAATCAGATTCCAGGGACTGTTTTACAAGACTGAGCACCTAATCGTATACAGTATATGCAAGTTTTAATTAGACTCTTCTACCATTAGGCAGCTAGTGAACTATCTGATTTCTATCTAAATTCTGCTATGACTCATCAACCATCAATCTGAGTGTTATATGCACCAGTATTTGACTGGGCTGCTTCCTGGGATTTACTGTAGGAAGTAGGTAATTCTGGCTACTCATGGATCAATTAGATAGACGTGGACCACCCTGCCCACTACAAGCATGGTTTGTATTTGATTACATGTATTATTTACTTCCTTGGAGAGTAAAATTTCATTTAGTCAATCAGCATTTAAATGGAAATTTTTTTTTATGGAGCTGGTAAAAATGGAATGACTAGAAAAGATAGAGAATCCAAGCAATAACATTTTATGGTCAGTTCTTCCACTTGGAAGGACTTCCATTTGATCACTGCCTATTGTAATGGCGTTGTGCCGGGTCCTTTGTCTGGAATTGGTACTCCTGAATATTAAGTAGATTGCTGGGCACTAGTCATTACTTTTGCTGTTAATTAACCCATTTTTAGTTGTATTGCTTACAGTAAGTTTGAGAGCAGTAAATGAAGATATCTGAAGAATCAGTTTTCCTTGATTAGGTCCACAGACGGAGACACAAGAGGCTGTAGATGCTGGAAACTGCAGCAGTTTTCTTCTTGCTTCAGGTGTGCAGATGGGCTCAAGAGAACTGATTTAGTTGCACAAAGCAGAGTAAATGTTTCCCACTACTTTAAAAGTTGAATCATATAGCTCAAAGCACTAATAAAATTGTTAATTGTATAAAAGGCAAGTACACTGAATTATGTATATTGAAAGAATTGAACAGTATTTTAAAGCAAATGGAATAGCCGATGAGAAATGAGTGCTCATTTTGCTGAGTGCAATTAGTGGAAGAGCATACAGTTTGCTTAAAAATCTGACTGCTCAGACCAAACCAGCTGAAATGAGTTTTATTGATATCGAGAAATTAATGCAGGGACAATTAGAAGTGAAACCATTATTGATTGCAGAATGCTTTAGGATTCATAAGTGGAATCAAAAGGAACGAGGGTCCATTTCAGCATACATGGCTGAATTGAGGAGATTGTCCGAGTATTGTCAGTTCAGTGGTGGGCTTAATGATACACTCAGAAATTGTTTAGTTTGTGGAATCTTACAAGAAAGCATTCTAAAATTGCTCCTATTTGAAGTACAACTCACATAAAAGAACAGTGGAAATCTCTGTATCGATGAAACCACAGACAGAGATGCAACTGAACTGCAGTCAGGAATGAAAGTGAGTATGAACAAGAATTGCAACATCTAAGCAGAAACTAACCTGGCCAAACAAATTGTGTTACTACGGTGGCAGGAGCTCACAGACACCAGGTAAATGTAGATGTAAAGGTGAAACTAGCAGAAGAATGCAACAAAGTAGGACACATACAAAGACACATCAGGCAGACAAAAATAAATGGACTGCATAGGGAAGATAAAAAGATAAAAAGTCAAGTTAACACTCACAACACGCTGGAGGAACTCAGCAGGTCGGGCTGCATCTGTGGAAAAGATCGGTCAACGTTTCGGGCCAGAACATCGACCGATCTTTTCCACGGATGCTGCCCGACCTGCTGAGATCCTCCAGCGTGTTGTGAGTGTTGCTTTGACCCCAGCGTCTGCAGATTATTTTGTGTTTAAAAAGTCAAGTTGCAGTTTCAAAAAGAGCACGAATCTGCATGCTGTTAATGAAAAATCTGGGAATGATGAGAATGATTCAGGACTATGTAGCCTTAAGATTTTCAATGTGAAAACTTACAAAACAAATAAGCCATATGGCTTACGCAGAAGTGAATGGCAAATTAATTAAAATGGAATTGGACACTCGTTTGGTTGCTTCAATCATTCCACAAAACAGGTATGTTCGGCATTTTAAGCTTATACTGGAGAAAAAAATAACTCCTGCAGGAATGACATTCTTAACAGTGAAATACAACAACCAACAAACCACATTGGGCTTGTCTGTGGTAAAAACAGGAGAGCCAGTACTGTGGGGCCATGACTGGCTGAGACAACTACAACTTGTTTGTAGATCCATCCACCATTTGCATGCCACATCCAGGCAATAGAGTCAACTGAAAATGAATTAAGAAACGCACTGGATGATGACACAGCAATGTTCAAGGATAGCATTGGAAAACTCAAACATATCAAGGATGAAATAGTGTTAAATGAAAATGCCACACCCAAGTTTTACAAAGCCTATCCGGTTCCTTATACCATCTGTGATAAAGTAGCCAGTGAGCTAGATCGCATGGAGGCTAAATGAATCCTTTCCAAGGTTGAGTGGGGCCCTGTGACCAACACCAGTAGTCTCAGTAGCCAAGAAGAATGAGTCTGAGAGGATCTGTGGTGATCTAATATTACCATAAACCCAGTACTAAAAGTAGATTAATATCCACTGCCAAGGATAGAGGATATATTTGCAAATCTTTCTGGAGGGAAACACTTCAGGAAACTGGGCTTAGCTGAGGCCTATCTATAGATGGAGATAGAAGAAGAGTCCAAATTGTTTCTCACTGTAAACACTCTCAAAGGACTTTATTGCTATAAAAGGTTTATTTTTAGAGTAGCATCTCCACCTGCACTCTGGCAGAAAGCTGTGGACCAAATGCTGCAAGTCTGTCTAGGCACTCAGTGTTACCTGGATGACATAATTGTTACCAGTGAGAATGAAAAGGAACGTCTCCAAAACTACAAGACGGTGTTAAAAAGATGCAAAAATTATGGGTACAGAGCACCATACAACAAGTATGAATTCTTTAAACCAAGCATCACTTACTGTGGTCACACCATTGGTGCACAAGGTTTACACAAGTCTGCAGAGAATTTTCAAGCAGTGGTCAATGCCCAAAAACCAAAGGACATGCCACAGTTGGGGACCTTTTTAGGATTCATCAATTACCATATCAAGTTATTACCAAACCTGGCAGCTGTGCTCCACCCCTGGAACTCATTACTACAGATCAGGAAGAACTGGCAATGAACAAAACAGTATGAGGTGGCTTTCAAAAAGGTAAAGGAAATGGTGACGTCAGACACTGTACTCACACAATATGTTCCATATTGTCTAGTAAAGTTTGCCTGTGTCTTGTTGTATAGATGCATTCATCACATGTTATGAGTGATGGAAGTGAACACCCCATAGCCTTTGAATCACGTTCCGTTACCACTGCAGAGAAAAATTACTCAGAGGTTAACAGAGAGCCCTTGAGTATGGTGTGTGGTGTAAAGCGTTTCAGCTAGTACTAGTATGTGAGAGAATGTCCCCTCATTTCTGATCATCAACCACTAGTTTCCATTTTCAATCCACAGAGGGGTATTCCACTAACAGCAGCAGCATAAGACTACAAGACATAAGAGCAGAGTTAGGCCATTCTGCCCATCAAGTCTGCCCCAGCATTCCATCATGGCTGATCCCGGATCCCACTCAACCCCATACACCTGCGTTCTTTTCATATCCTTACCGATCAGGAAACTATCAACTTCCACCTTAAATGTATCTACGGACCTGGCCTCCCCAGCAGTCTGTGGCAGAGCATTCCACAGATTCGCTATTCTCTGACTAAAAAATTCCTCCTTACCTCCATTTTAAAAGGTCATCCTCAATTTTGATGCTGGGCCCCCTAGTTCTGGATACTCCCACCATCGGAAACATCCTCCCTATCTAGTCCTTTCAACATTTGGTAGGTTTCTATAAGATCCCCCCTCCCCATTCTTCTAAATTCCAATGAATACAGGCCCAAAGCTACCAAATGCTCCTCAAATGTTACCCTTCATTCTCGGAATCATCCTCATGAACCTCCTCTGCACTCTCTCCAATGACAACACATCCTTTCTGAGATATGGGGCCCAAAACTGTTGACAGTATTCCAAGTGCGGGCTGACTAGTGTCTTATAAAAGCTCATCATTATCTCTTTGCTTTTATATTCTATTACCCTTGAAATAAATGCCAACATTGCATTTGCCTTCTTTACCACAGACTCAACCTGTAAATTAACTTTCTGGGAGTCTTGCATGAGGATACCCAAGTCTCTCTGCACCTCTGATGTTTGAACCTTCTCCCCATTTAGATAATAGTCTGCACTGTTGTTCCTTTTACCAAAATTCATTATCATACATTTCCCAACACTGTATTCACCTGTTTGCCCATTCTTCCAGTTTGTCTAAACCCTGCTGCAATCATATTGCTTCCTCAGCACTTTTTCTTGGAGGACACAATTGAGAGATCAAATTCAAGAGGACAACTAATCATGGAAATGCTGATGGATTGTTCCGTTTACCCTTGGAATGGAAAATACCTGAAAAAAATTTACAAAGGATGACACTCCTCTTGACATATTCTCCCTAATGCAAATCAGAAGTCTCCCTATTACTACAGAAATAATCCAAAGGGAAGCCCTAAAAGACCCCACACAAAATGGTTGGAATGTGCTGCAGAAATTCCAATTTTTACCACCATCAGATGAACTTGCCCTTGACGGGGGTTGCTTTATGTGGGGATTGAGAGTTGTTGTACCATCCAAGCTGAGAGCTAAAGTGTTGGAGATGCTACATACCGGTCATCTAGGCATGGTCAAGATGAAAGCATTGGCTCGAAGGTTTGTCTGGCTGCCTTTCAAAGATCAGCAGGTCGAGCTGTTTGCCATGCACGGTTTGGTATGCCAATAGAAGAAAGATATCCAAAGCTGTCAGAACCACTTCCTGCAATCCCACAATCAATTCCTATAAGCACCACGGAGGAGATCCCAGAAGGACCTGTGATCGTTTTACAGCCACAAACCTCACCTGCCAAGCAGACTGACCCACCTTGTTAAGAAAGACATAATCCCACAAGAGTAAGAAACCCTCCACAGCAACTAAACCTTTAGGCCTGAAAGGGACAATTTAAAATTTACTCTGCTGTGGATGTCTATACTGTGTGTAGACAGTACTGTGAAAAGATTTTTGCACCCTTGATTTTTAATATAAATTTTATTTTAGATGTTTACTTTTTGTCTTCTGCATTAGTGTGTCAGTAGAAAAAAAAAGCAAATTTTAGATTTCCAAACATTCATTTTAAAAAAATTACATTACAGAGAAATGTTTACATTTTATTAAAGGAAGTAGCATATTAAATCATAGACTACTTTTCAAATAAAACCTTGATTTCTTTGTAGGTATACAGCCAAGTGCATGATTAAACAAAGATAACAAACATGCTAATGATCAATGAGTGTGAATTACAGTAAATACTGTATATATACTTTTTTCTGATGGCAGAGAGGAAGAAGCTATTCCTAAGTCATTGAGCACGAGCCTTTGGGATCCTGTACGTCCTCTCTAATGGTAGCAATGAGAAGAGGGCATGTCCTGGGTGATGGGGGTCCTTAATGGTGGATACCACCTTTTTGATGCACTGCTCCAGAATGCTGAGGAGACTGGAGCCCATGATGGAGGTGACTGAGTTTATAACATACTGCAAGCTTATTTCAATCTTTCCCTTCCATACAAGACGGTGATGCAACCAGTTAGAATATTCTCCACCATACTTCTGTAGAAATTTGCAAGTGTCTTTGGTAGCAAGAGTGAGCAACAGGAGACAAGGTAGTCGTCTGCATCAGCAAGGTCTCTCTCCCAAACAGAAATTTTGCAGCCGGCAGGAGTTTTGAGATGTGCTGTCCAAGCTCTTCTGAAGAAGAACAAAGAAATGGGCAAGGATGAAGACCAGAAACACAGTGGTTGGCCATGGAAAGTGGATGCAGCAGATGAGAGATACATCAAATTGATGCCCCTTCTAAATCAGAAGCAGTCCAGTACTGCTATCAGCTTTAAGCTCACAGAAACCACTGGAACCCAAGTACAGTCCAGAGGTGTCTTGTCAGAAGTGATCCTCATGGAAGAGTTGCTGCCAAAACGCCATTCTTCTGAAGTGGAAACAAAGCCAAGAGACTCACCTATGTATGTACAAAATCACATGGACTGGAGTGTGAACAACAGCAGCAGGTGCTCTGGACTGACGAGTCTAAATTTGAAATTTTTGGCTCAAGCGGGAGGCAGTTTGTCCATAGAAGAACTGGAGAGTGCTATGTGGATAAGTCTCTGCAGACAACAGTGAAGAAGAGCGGAGATCCCCTGCACGTTTAGGGCTGCATTTTTGCAAATGGAGTTGGTGAACTGGTCAGATTTAATAGAGTCCTAAAAGTTGAGAAGTAAAAGCAGGTTTTCATCCATCACACAATACCATCAGGGAGGTGCGTGATCGGTCCCAACTTTATTCTGCAACATGACAATGACCCCAAATACTAAAGGTCCTAAAGAACTAACTTCAGTGAAGAGAAGAACGAAACAGACACGTTCTCCTGGGCTCCCGTGGTTTTCTTTCAGTTTGTTTCGGGAGTTACAGAGCATTGCACATAGAAACTTTATAAACAGTTAAAATATTTAATCATGATCTAAAAACTAATACACTCTAATTATTTTGTAAATGGATTAGGGGGTTGTTTACCATCATGCATTTGATGCATTCAGTATTACAAAATGATTAGGTTTCGATATATAAAGGGACTATCAGGTTTTTATATTTTTTTTGTTGTATTCACTCTAAATTGTTAACTCTTAAAGTGCAAGATGAAGGAACAGGGAATTGTCTACTGATTGTGATCACCCATTGAACGCAAGCAGCTCAGAAACTGGGTAGAGGAAAGGTGAAGAGCTACCAGGTCCATAGAGAACAGAGGAGTTCTGACAGACCAACTGATAAAAAGAGCGTGATGCATAAGCACTGTGAACATATCAGCAAATCTGCCCAAAAGCACTAATTTAAGCAAATATTCAGGGGCATGAACAGATCAGCATCAACCCAGCACGTCAGTGCTAAGTGGTAGCCAGTTCACTTTCCACACTTGTGGATTGAATCAAACTGCATACGTGGCTGCTGTTCCAGCCTCCATTGCATTGTGAATCTGTCTGAGCCTTTGATTGTGCATTGATGTAACCTGGAGCTATAAGGGGCAGCTATCCTGATTTTTAAGCAGACCACTTGTTGAATTGAGAGGATTAGCTTACATCCCTGTACAGAGTTAACAAGTATAAATAAAAGACACGAGAGGTACTGCAGATGCTGGAAATCTAGAGCAAAATGCCCAATGTGCTGGAGGAGATCAGCAGGTCAGACAGCATCTGTGGATGAGAATAATCAGTCGACGTTTAGGGCCGAGACCCTTCATCAGGTTTGATGAAGGGTCTGGACCCAAAGTATAAATAAAAATGATCTAATTTTAAAATGACTAACTTTGGGGTTTTTGACTCAATAAAAGAACATTTCACAAAGAACAGGGTTGACAGCAACCCATGGGACCTCCCCAGTATAACACTCTGCATAGAATTGCAAGTGTAGACAATGGGGGTCCAAGTCAGACCAGCAATATCACTGACCAAAGTTTTTATCATAACCAAGAACCCATCTTTAATACCAGACAGTGTACTTGTGGTTGCTGTCTTTGTTATCTCCATCTTCCATGTGCAACTACCTCTGAGACACATGGTCTAAAGACGGAAAGTGAGTGAGCAGCTCGTGGCAGAACTCACCACTGGGAGCAAATTAAAACCTCAGCCTTGTATGAACTGCTTCAAGAGTGATTTCCATTCTGACAGAAGACGATGAGTAGTGCCCCAGATAAGAAACTTACACCCTTATGACAGGGTTTCTGAATCACTTATGAGATATGAGAAAAGAAAATGGTATTTTTTGCCAACAATATAGTAGAGATGGGAAACACAATGGAAATGAGAATGTACACTGAGAGACAGGGAAAGGAAGGAAGCAATCCCGCTGATAGAATTTACTTTGGAACCATACCTCATCATTATCAAAAAACAACCTCATGAGTAACTCAGCAGATCATGGAGCATCTGTTGAAGGAAATGGACTGTTGACATTTAGGATTGGGGCCCTTCATCTGGACTGGGGAAGTACAGCAATAAGGTGAGGGGGTTGGGCAAGCGATGGATGGATCCAGAAAAAGAGAAGTGATTGGCAGACGGAGTCAGGTGCGGAAGGGAAGGAATCTGGGACGTGATAGGTAGAGGCAGCAAAGTGCTGCAGAATCTGATAGAAAGGAAGCTGAACTAAATAAGGAAGTTGGGGTTGTGAGATGGGAGCTTGGGGGAGGGCTCAGCCCTCTGCTGGTGTTTCTGCAGCAATGAAACTGTTAGGTGATCTGAGGGATTTCTCTGCTGTAATGTGCTTCTCTGCACTGGGAAGAGCAGTACAGCAGAACAAAGGCGGGGAGGCCACAGCTTCCATCACAGGGAAATCTGCAGCAATGGCCCACGATCACTGGCTGGCTGGAATGCAGCCTGGAGTCACGCATCTCAGTGCTGAGCGGGTGGACCGCTCTTCCCAGCCCAGCTAGACCAGTTGTCGCAGGATGTTCCTCAGGTGGTGCGCTGTTTTCACTGAGCCATGTGCTGATGAGGTCACTGCCTCCTTACTGCAAGAGTGCCCGCACAGGCGTGGGTCAGTGCCAGGTTCCTGGCATACAGCATGCAACCCAAACTGGTGTACTTCTTTAAAAAAAAACGTATAAATGGATGGATCATGCCTGTGAGTGTTCAGGCACCTGTCTGAGAGCACATTAACAATTTAGTAGTATACAGGGCAGTGTTGAGCAGGGTACTGATGTAAAAATCCCACTTAGAAATCACAAAAACAAAGATTTTGACAGCCTGAATTATTAATATCAAAAGTATAAAGGGGCAAAATTATTTGTTAATACAGAAATTGTGTTCAATTCAGTGGGAATACTTCTCAAAGCGAGTATTAGGGGAGCAGGTGGGTGCTTCTTTAAGAGGACTGATTGTGATATTATCTAGTTTTCATATAGTTCCTGAGTGAACTGGACCAACCACGTCCTCTTGGTAAAGTTATAACTCTGCATACATTATATTATGTACAATAAAAAGTTACTACTCAACTTAAAAATGCATAGTATTGGAGTTTACATTACACCTTCCAGCAGGAAGGAGACAAAAGAAAGTGCATACGCTGGAAAACTTGAGCAACACACAAGAAACCGAAGTAACTCATGAGGTCAGGCTGCATCAACGGAGGGAAGTGGACAGTTGGTGGTTCAGACTGAGGCCCAAATAAATCCTGATGAAGGGCTACAGCCAAGATTCAGCAGACTGTTCTAAGAATGGCAAATTTGCTAGATGGGAAGAGATTAGGCAGACCTGATCTGCATTCTCCAGAATCTCATCAAAACTTACAAGATTCTTAAAGGGCTTAAATTGTAAGGTGTTGGGAGAATGTTCCCTCTGACTGAGGGGTCCACAAACACAGGTACAGTTTGAGAACAAAGGGTCAGCTGTTTGGAACTGAGACAGGGAGCTACTTCTTCCCTACCATGACTGGTTGTTACGATCGTTCCATAAGACCATTAGGACATAAGACATAGGAGCAGAATTAGACCATCTGGCCCATTGATCCGGCATTCAATCATCCTTGTATTTTCTCCTTCTCAACCCCAGTTCCCGGCCTTCTCCCCGTAATCTTTGATGCCATGTCCAATCAAGAACCTATCAATCTCTGCCTTAAATGGAGATCCATAAGTTTTTGGCCATTACATGAAGCAAGGAACATGGGGATGGTGCTGGAAGCTGATGCTGAGGAGGAAGATCAGCCGTGATCTAGATAAACCATGAAGTAAATTTAAAAAGTACGCATTTAAATCAAGATTCAATATTGTTTATTGTCATAGATCTGTACATGAGTGTAAAGGAGAAGGAAGTGATTGTTACTCCGGATCTGATGCCATATATATATATATATATATATATATATATATAAAAATACACAATTAGCATAAAGAATGCAATAAAAACTATAGAACTAAATATAAGTTCCAAAAGCTCCGTTCTGAAAAGCACTATGGGGCTATTAAAACAAAAGCTTCATGGCATCTTAAAAGTTTCTTCCCCCAGGCAGTTAATCTGATCAACCATTCAAGTTAGCCCCTCCTACCCCTCTATTATCCCCATCACCGCACTGCACTGCAAACACTCTAAACAATTTTTTATGATACTGTTTACATTGTAAATACACTTTAGTATTTATGTACATTTTGTTTCGTATCTGTACTTTAACTAACTTTACTTGGGGGGGGTGGAGCTAGGGGAGTATTAGGGGGAAGCAGGGTCAGGAGTTGGTGGTGGAATATCTTCCTTACCATGGTCACAGAGAGACGAGAGTGGGGGTACCTCCTCCTCCTCCTCCTCCTCCTCAGGGCCATCTGAAGCTTTGTCACATTTATTTAAAGGGGACCTGAGGAGAAACTTCTTCATTCAGAGGGTGGTGAGAGTGTGGATCGAGCTGCCAGTGGAAATGGTGACTGTGGGTTTGATTGCAACATTTAAGGGAAGTTTGGATAACATCATGGATGGAAGGGATGTGGAGGGCTTTGGACCACATGTGGATCAATGGGACTAGGTAAAATAACAATTTACTATGGACAAGATGGGCTGTAACATTCTAGACTCTATGACTCTAAACTTTTGTCCAAAGGTTAAGGATATTAAAAGATAGCCTTATTTGTCACATGTACATCGAAACATCGAAATATACAGTGAAATGCTTTATTTGCATCCTGTTTTCTCTCTCTCACCCATCCGCTCACTCCTTCCCTCTCTCCCCTCCCCCTCTCTTGTTCCCTCTTCCCCCTCTCATTTCCTCTTCCTCCTCTCCCTCTCTTGTCCTCTGTTCCCCTCTCTCCCACCTCTCTCGTCCTCTCTTCTCCCCCTCCTTCTCTCGTTTTCTCTTCCCCCCTCTCTCTCTCATTTTCTTTTTCCCCTCTCCCTCTTTTGTTCTCCCTTCCCCCCTCTCATTCTCCCTTTCCCCTCTCCCTCTCCCGTTCTCCCTTCCCCTCTCCCTCTCTCTTTCTCCCTTCCTCCTCTCCCTCTCTCTTTCTCTCTTCCCCCTCTCCCTCTCCCGTTCTCCCTTCCCCCTCCCCCTCTCCCGTTCTTCCCTTCCCCCTCCCCCTCTCCCGTTCTCCCTTCCCCCTCTCCCTCTCCCCGTTCTCCCTTCCCCTTCTCCCTTTCTCATTCTCCCTTCCCCCTCTCCCTCTCTCATTCTCTCTTCCCCCTCCCTTTCTCACTCCCTTTCAGCAGTCGTCCTTCCACTTTCTATCCCTTTGAGTCACATGTTTTGTGTTTGCATTCTATGTTTTTATGCCCAGTTATACACGTGGTCCTGGGCTACATGATGCTTACAAGAGCCAGATAGAGGTTAATTAGGCTTGTTTCCCCGATAACCTCCCTTTGGTTTGCCTGCTAATTGAAAAGTGAAAGGCACAGATGATTAATTAAAACTATAAGTATCAAACCTGAATATTGATCTGTAGCATCATGATACGCTGGGAATGGCTGTACAGCAGTTGTACATTCAAAGAGCTAAAGCCCTTTCTGTTGCATCATTGGGCCTTTCTCCATCTCTGGTCTAATGACATACAGCCAGCAGGAAGACAGGAAGGCAGGTGATGAACAAAACATAGCTGACCCCCTAAAGAGGGCAAAAGAAGCCATTTCAAAATGGAGGCTAAGTAATTCACATTTAAATCAGTTAAAAGAAAATTATATATTTCATCCACACAAGACCAAGGCTGAACTTTAAATATAATTTCCTATTAAAGAAAAAAATAACAAAAAAACTCACTGAAACAGTTAGGCAGCATCTGTGGAAAGAGGCTAACATTTCAGTTTAGCACCCTTCATCAGCAAGTCTGATGAAGGATTGCAGAGAACAGTTTCTCTTTCCACAGATATTGCCTGAGCTGTTAAGTGTTTTCTAGACAATTTATTTCCAATATCCAGCAATGATGATAACTCACTACAGCATTAAAAGCTAATTCATTACTCCTCACCAGTCACTCTTTCCAGTGAAGAGCTGCGAGAAGGTGGAGATTCCCCATAAATTTCAGATCCAAAACATATGACAATAAACCAGCATCACAGACAAAAACAACTAAACTTTCACATTCAATTGCAGGTGAGGATGGCAGAAGTTGCTGCCTGCCCAGGCCATTAACTGCCTTTATTTATGCACTCCTGTTAAATTGTTATGCTTGGAAAGGAAATAAGTGAGTTTCAGGCTGTCAGGGCCCAGGGATTTATTAGCTTTCAATGTTATTATTTTCTCCTGTTTTTATTTAAATGAGTTTCTTTCAGCTCATTTTGGCAGGACAATTGCTGTTCTTAGAGAAGCATATTGAAAGTAAAAGAGGTCAAGTAAGCCTTTCGAAGTTTCTTACAATTCACTTTTAACAAGGCTCCTTCAGAAAAAAAATTGATGGAGAGAACATGAGTAGCTGTAAATTTGGTAGCTGGCTGTGGGCAATGA
Organism: Mobula hypostoma; assembly: GCF_963921235.1. Taxonomy (NCBI): domain Eukaryota; kingdom Metazoa; phylum Chordata; class Chondrichthyes; order Myliobatiformes; family Myliobatidae; genus Mobula; species Mobula hypostoma. The sequence continues at coordinate 47,000,657 of NC_086112.1, forward strand.
GGACTGGATAAGAGCTAGGAGTGAGTAAAAACTATTTAGTTTTAGTTTCCAGTCAATTCTCAGATTGACTGGAACAAGAGATTCTGCAGATGCTGAAAATCTTGAGTAACAAACACAAAATGTATATGCAAGTCAAGCAGCATCTATGGAAAGGAATAAACAATTGGTGTGATGAGGGGTCTCAGCCTGAAACGTAGACTGTTTATTCCCCTTCATTGATGCTGTCTGACTTGCAAAGTTCCTCCACCATTGTGTGTGTGTTGCTGAAAACTAAGGCTGATTTGTGCATGGAAATATTTGTCAAACACATCCATAACAGAAACTGACTGTGAATTTGACGGTCACCAGACTTTCAATAGTACAATCAGTAAGTCCCTTGTGAGAACTACTGGGAACTCCTTTTAGGGTGTATCTAGATTCAGAAGAACTATATGATAAAACAAATTTGAAAGAAGTATGTACCGTGATTATAGATTAAACACCAGATTTTGCAGAAGCCAGAAGTCTTGAGCAACACAAAATTATAGAATAATGTCCTCTAGAGGGCACCATTTGGAGCTTGAGTTCACACAAGGTGGTACAAATAATTAATCAAAATATCTGAAATAAAAACAGTACTAATCAGACGAGTGCAATTTGTCCAGAGAGAGAACCAAGGTTAATATTCCAGTGTATTCCTTTGATTCCAGCACTGCATATTTTCATATCAGAAACAATCAAGTTCTCTCCATGGCTCAAAACCGATCACCACTAGATGATGCCATTCTCATGATGCAAGTGAAAAATAACGGGCATCTAACTTTTGTTCAGTTCATTACTGGACCTGATAGTTATGTGACACTATCACTGTGATAAATGGATTACAGACAGACGCTGGAGACTAAAACTGAGTGTTCATGAGGCACCTTGGTCCACCAACAAAAGTGAATTCCTCTGGAAACAATAATCTCAGATTCCTGCGCACATCTCACTCTAACGTTCACCAGTATCACCAAGTTCGATCCTGGTTTAACAAGTGCAGAAGAGCCTAGCGTGGGCACAGCTGTAGCTCTATATGTCTGTTCAAGACTGAGATATCATGACTCAGCGGTGTACTGATAACAAGAGGACAGGTGGTGACACAGGGGTGCCAAACTTAGCAGGCTTATACTTACTGGGAGCAATTGCCACAGACAGATCCTCAGCAGCTTGGGGCAGGATCTGTGAGATGAAGGTGTGATTCCAGTTGATTAGTCCACCATAGCCTTTTGTCACCAGGTTCTGTTGCAAGTTACAATGTCAAGCAAACAGAGGACAACTGAAGATTTCAAAACAAGAAGCTGTTCAGATCACAAACAAAGCTCATTAAGTAAATAAACTTAGGAGAGAGTTGCAGGCACAGGTAATGGATTGTGGCTGTGGCACCTGGGTGTTGGGGGAAGCTGGTGAGATGTCAAACAAGCAAGTATGAGCGTCTACTGCTTCAAGTGAAGAGCTGGCGTCTAAGCTTCAGGGAGAGATAAAATTACCTGGACAAGAGAGAAAATGTTTTGAATACACAGCTGTTCAAGAAATATCTATAGGAAACGGAGTATTGATAAATGGTCTTGACCTGAAACATTGACTGTTTACTCATTTCCATAGATGCTGCCTGACCTGCTGAGTTCCTCCAGCATTTTGTGTGTGTTGCTCTGGATTTCCAGCATCTGCAGAATCTCTTGTGTATAGGAAGACAGAAACATTTCCAGTGAATTGATCTTCCATCAGCAAGTTTGATGTGCACAGTCAATGTTGAGGTTATCATCATATGCACAAGAGCAATGACAAGCCTACCAGCACATAGCATTGTACACTGGGTAATAGGCATTCCTGATCGTAGTATAACATTGGTCGAGTGTGTTCAGACCTCTTGTGCATCAACATCTCACCCACAACACAAGGGGTCCCAACACACCCAACCACTTTGTACTATGATTAGGAACACCTACTGTTCCATCCCTAAACCGCATTTCAGGAAATCCGGTTGTTCTTCTGCCTGCATACACACAGAGGCTAAAGAGTCGGTGCTTCAAGTCGGTTGCTTCAAGTCGGTGGACTGGGCTGTGTTTAAGGACTCTGAGGATCTGGATGAAGATGCCACAGTTGTTGCAGACTTTATAAAAATACTCATAGACGAGTGTATCCCCACAAAATCATTCAGAGTCTTCACAAACCAGAAGCCCTGGATGAACCAAGAGATCTGCAGTCTGCTGAGGGCTAGATCAGTGGTATTCAGCTCTGGTGACCAAATGAAATACAAGAGGTCCAGGTACGATGTCCAGAAAGCTAAATCACAGGCAAAGTGGCAATTCCGTCCAACTTGAATCACTGAAGGAAGCCAGGGCATGAATGCTATCACATCCTACAAAGTGAGGCCAATTAACATAGGTCAAAACAAGGTTTCACTCTCAGATGAGCTCAATATCTTGTATGCTCACTTTGACCAAAGCATGGAGGCATCTTCATGAACTCCCACAACCCCAAGTGACCAAGTGATCTAAGTCTCTGAGGCTGATGCGAGCATGTTTCAGGAGGGTGAACCCATTGAAAGCATCCGGCCCATACGCGGTACCTGTCTGATTACTAAAGACCTGTGGTGATCAATTAGCTGCAGTGTTCACCAAGATCTTTAACCTCTCACTTTGACAGTCCGAGGTACCCTCCTGATTCAAGCAGGTGTCAGTTACATCAGGGCCTAAAATGCGTGGTAACCTGCCTCAGTGATTATAGTCCAGCAGCACTCACATCCACTGTGCTGGAGAGATTTGAGAGGTTGGTGATGGAACATATCAGCTCCTGCATGGGAAGCAACTTGAATCCACACCAGTTTGGCTACCGTCCTAACAGGTCAGCAGCAGATACCATTTCATTGGCTCTTTACTCAATCCTGGAACATCTGGAAAGTGAAGATGCATATATCACGATGCTCTTCATTGACTACTGCTCATTATTCAACACTATCATCCCCTCAAAACCCATCAGTTAAGTTCTACCTACTGGATCCTCTACTTCCTCACTTACAGACCCCAATCAGTTTGGGCTGGCAACAACATCTCCTCTACAATTACCATCAGCACAGGTGCACCCTAACATTGTATTCTTAGCCTGCCCTCTCTTCCCCCCACCCGCCCCCCCCCCAGCTCTACCTGGCCTAATACTTATGATGGTGAGGCTAAGCACACCTCCAATGCCACTTTTAAGTTTGCTGATGACACCACCATGAGTGGCCAAATCAAGCATGGCAAGGAATCAGCATAAAGGAAGGAGATTGAAAATCTGGCTGAGTGGTGCCATAACAACAACCTCTCACTCAAGACCAACATTGACTTCAGGAAGAGGAGACCGGAGGCCTATGAGACAGTCTTCCAGGGGATCAGAGGCAGCATCTTTGGAGTTTTCATTTCAGAGGATCTGTCCTGGGTGTAGCATGCTAGTGCCAATATAAAGCAAATCATGGCAACATTCTACTTTCTTAGAAGTTTGCGAAGATATGGCATGTCATCTAAAACCTTGACAAACTTCTATAGATAAGCAATGGAGAATATCCTGATTGGATGCATCATTGCCTGGTATGGAAATTCCAATTCTCTTGAATGGGAAAAGCCTACAAAAAGTAATGGATACAGTCCAGTCTCTCATGGGTAAAAGCTCTCCAGACCCTTGAGCACATCTTGAACTTCTAGCGGGTTCGGAGAAAATTGCACGGAAGGCATTAAAGACAAGTGTTGAAAATGTTTTTTGGCAACTACAGAGGACCAAACAATGTGCTGCTGGTTGACAACATGCTTCAAGCATACAAAACTACAAGGTGCAACATGTCACTAAAGATTCATGTTCTGCATTCCCATTTAGACTTCTTCCCTGCAAATCTTGGGACTGTCAGTGATGAACATGGTGAAAGGTTTCACCAGGACATTAAGGTCATAAGAAACGGTATCAGGGCAACTGGAATCAATCAATGCTGGCTGATTATTGTTGGACACTTAAGTGAGAAGCTTCTGACACTGAGTACGAATGAAAATCATCAACAAAATACTTTTAGCTTAGTTGAAGTATTGCAAAATGTCAGCATTGTTATACAGTTAAACACATTATATTTGATAAAATTTGTGGGCACGTGGCCAAGTGGTTAAGGCACTGGACTAGCGACCTGAAGGTCGTGAATTCGAGCCCCAGCTGAGACAACATGTTGTGTCCTTGAGCAAGGCACTTAATCACACATTGCTCTGCAACGACACTGGTGCCAAGCTGTATGGGTCCTAATGCCCTTCTCTTGGACAACATTGGTGTCGTGGAGAGGGGAGACTTGCAGCATGGGCAACTGCTGGTCTTCCACCCTTGCCCAGGCCTGCGCCCTGGAGAATGAAGACTAATGGATACCTTTACTTTTATTTGATAAAAGTTAATTTCTTGTTTCTCGTAATTCATAGAAACATAGAAAATAGGTGCAGGAGTAGGCCATTCGGCCCTTCGAGCCTGCACCGCCATTTATTATGATCATGGCTGATCATCCAACTCAGAACCCAGCCTTCCCTCCATACCCCCTGACCCCTGTAGCCACAAGGGCCATATCTAACTTCCTTTTAAACATAGCTAATGAACTGGCCTCAACAGTTTGCTGTGGCAGAGAATTCCACAGATTCACCACTCTCTGTGTGAAGAAGTTTTTCCTAACCTCGGTCCTAAAAGGCTTCCCCTCTATCCTCAAACTGTGACCCCTCGTTCTAGACCTCCCCAACATCGGGAACAATCTTCCCGCATCTAGCCTGTCCAATCCCTTTAGGATCTTATACGTTTCAATCAGATCCCCCCTCAATCTTCAAAATGTGATATAAGTAGTCTGAAATTATGTTTGTGTTCAGTTTCAAGTGGTCTATCAGAAACGAAAAAAAATTCTGAGGAAGCAACACTTTCTAAAAAAAAATTGTTGTCCATGCTATTGGCAGTTCAACTACTGGACTATTCACTCTAAAACACCAGTTTGAATACCACCAAGCTAAGAAGTTTATAAAATCTGAAATAGAATGCTGGTGCACATAATGATAACCATGCATTAACCAGACACTTATACAAATCCACCTGATTCTGTCATGCATTCTATGCAAGGAAATCAACGTCCTTTTTCTGGTCTGGCCGGGTCTATAAGTGGGTCTAGACACAGTAATGTGCTGGATTCCTGGTTGCACTTTGAAACAGACCAGCAAATCACTCGGCACAAGAGACGGCTGGCCTTTATGTTGCATTTGCCTCCCTTGCTACCTCTTCATACTTGATGATTTTATGGATCCCTCTTTTCCAGTATCCACTTCTCAGGAATGTCCAGACCAGCTTCTGAGGAAATAATTGCCTGCTTATTTCTCAAGCTGCACAATATGCTCCAGGCCCGTATCCTCGAAGCTGTAGAAACACTTCAGTCACCAGTGAACTAAACACAGAATTATTCTGTCACTGGATGTTAATGTTAAAAGCAATGTGAATAATAACAAATAATAGATCTTTGTACTACATAAACCCATGTACATCTTGAGCATGTGACACAGGAGACATCTTTTGGACACTGCTATCTTGCTGCAGTTTCCAGCAAATCTCTTCTATTTTTTCCTCCATAGATGCTACATGATCTGCTTTGCATTTTCATCTTTGTTTTGTGCTAGTCAATTAGTACATAGTGTCATTTGACAGGCAGCAATGGTTGATGTGGTGTCTGTATCTGAAGCTGTGTACATCGGATGTTTACTTACGATCTGCAAATATTTTCTTAGTGATAATTTAGCCCTGGCTGCAGCTCAGAAGCAAATACAAGCCAAAAACACGTAACTATATGCTAAAGCACATACAGTGAGTTACTACAATTGGAAAGTTATTTTAATATTGGGTTCTGTATCTGAACTGCATATTCAATAGTTGATAAAACTTTGTAACTTTCAAGATTTTGAGTCAAACCTTTTGAAAAATCAGACTGAAAAGCAACACCTCCCAAAAAATGTCAATCAGTTGCACTTGGTACAGTGTTTGGGCATGAACATACATTATGTTTAAGATTACTTTGTTATGACTAACATTGGCATTTTTAAAAATCTAATTACCTTTTAATTTCCATCGCTATTTTCTAGAGAAATCAACATTTCACGATTCATATTCCTGCAAGTTCAACAGTCAGTTCTTTTCAATTTACAAGTTCAGAACCCCTCTCCGCATTTTAATTAAAAAGCAGATTTGGTACTGGGATTATTTAATTGATTAACAGCTATGCCCACAAGGAAAACATACACTTCCAGCAGTTAAGTTCTCAGTTTTACATCTATCACTATAATGATACTTTCATCCTTATGACTAAGTTGCGTCCTAGCACTGATAGGAGCATAACATCATGGGAGAGAGAAAGGACAACGAGGAAGAAATGATCAAATTAAAAGGGAACTATTATTATTAAAGTCACAATATCCTGTAAAAAGTGTTACTGTACATTATTCACAAATTCCCAGAAATCTCTTTAGACTACACACTTTGCAAATTTATTTACTCAGTGCCCTTGTGCTGTTATCAGGAATGTACTGGGGATTCAGCTATTTCAGCTTCCCAACAAAGCAACAAAAATATTATTTTCTATACTTATTGTAATTTCTTAAATCTACAGTTGATAGCAGCATATAGTATTTGCAAAATAAAAACAAAAAAAAACCTAGAATGTTGGAAGAACTCAGCCCTTCTACAGGGTTTTGACCTGAAATGTTGGCTGACATATTTGCTAACCAGATGTTGCTTGACTTACTGAGTTCTCCCTGCATTTTGTTTTTTTTGGTTCTAGATTCCAGCATCTGCATTCTCTTTTATCTTCCGCCTTACTTCAGCATTACATCTTTTTTGTAAATTTTTGATCTTGCTAACTCGAGTTATTTGCATTAAGCAAAGATAAATGAAAAGCAGAAACAGATGGCTTCCTGCAACAACTATCTACCAGAATTTACAGGTGCACAAGATTTTTCAACCTGATTAATGCAAATGTTATCAAAGCTGGTTTAAAATTATCTGAGAGATTGGTGGTACTATGCAAATGCATTCAAGCTTAATATTTCCTTCATTGGGGAACTCATTCAACTGTATTTCTCCCCTCTATTCTTGGCCCTTTGTTCATGTTGGACTCTGGCACCTTGGTGCCAGATTTCCCCATTCCCTTTACTGACAGTAATCATTTCAAATACATAGAGTGCTGGACTACTAGTTGTGAAGCTATCCAGATGCACATTCCCTAGATTAGGTAACTGTCAACAAGACTTTTAGCTAATTTTGTGCATTCCTTACCTCAGTAATGTTGGAACAACACTTCTAGTATTCCTGGCTGAGATCAGATGACTTGGCACTGACCAAGAAACTGAACGCATATGGAACCCTCCTGATTCACAGGTTTAGTACATGATTCTATTGTTAATTCCTCACCAATCCATCACAGGAGCGAGCAGTACTTGCAAATTAGAGCTTGTGTACTGGGGTATATTGTGCTCCTGTCTGCAGTACATTAAGTCAAGCTTTTGCGCATCCATAAAAACCATATCCTCCTAAGCTTCACCTATTCAAGACCTATCTAATTAACTCTTAAACTTGTTGGTAGAATCTCAGATGGTGACAAGAGGACATACAGGAGTGAGATATGCCAGCTAGTGGTGTCACAGCAACAACCTTGCACTCAACATAAGACAACGCTGATTGTGGTCTTCAGAAAAGGTAAGATGAAGGAACACCTACCAATCCTTGGAGGGGGGAGAGAGGGGGGAGGGGGGAAAGAGAGAGGTGGGGGGAGAGAGGAAGAAGAATGACGACGAGGCATATGAATATATAGCTAGATAGATAGATATTTCAAGTTCCTGGGTGTTAGGAACTCCCAGGACCTAACCTGGTCCCAACATATCAATGCAGCTATAAAGAAGGCAAGACAGCGTTTATACTTCTTTAGGAGTTTGAAGAGATGTTGTCTTAATAAAAAACTTACTCCTTAGATCTTTAATCCTCCTACCTCTTATCTTAAAACTATTCCCCATTGCTTTTGATACCCCTGCCATGGAAGAACAATTGACTATTGAACCATCTATGTTTCTCCCATTTCTCAGGCACCACCCCCCATCTCCTTTAGTCTGAGAAAATCAAGCATAGCCTCTGTGATCTCTCCCCATAATCAAAGAACTCCAATCAAGGCAACATCCTTATGAACTTCCTCTGCACTCTTACGAGTATAACGTCATACTTGTAAAGTGACCAGAACTGCACACAATCCTTTAAGTTAGACTTTATCAGAGTTTTATATAAATTAGCACAATATCCCAACTCTTCTATACCCCAAATCACGAAGGCAAGCATGCCACGTGCCTCTCAACATGGGTTATCATTTTCAAAGAACTAGGGGCTTGGACCCCTTAGTGCACTACTGTACATCTTCCCAAAACCCACACCCTTGCATTTGTCAGGATTAAACTCTATCTGCCAATATTCTGCCCAACTTTCCATCTGGTCTGTACCCTGCCAAGGTCATACGTAAGCTTCTTTATCTGTGACGCCACTAATATTTGTATCATGCAAACAAATCCAACCAATGATTGCAAAGTGAAACCAAGAAAACAAAATTACTAATTCACCTCTCATTGATACACAATTCTCAACTTCACTGCTAAATAAGCGATGTTACAGATCTGGTGTAGATTCTTGGTAAAAACTGGACATGAGATTGATGATGAAAGTAGATAAACAATGTCTCAAGTGCAGTTAAATAATCAGTTTATAAAAGAAAAGCACACCACCACAAGGACCAGTTTGCTGAGTATACTTATTTTAATAAATTACTTTTATATGTACATTATATACAGTTCTGGATGAGGCACAATTGAAGGAAGTGGTAATGTAACTGTAGCAGGGGACAAACACCAGTGTCAATTTTTATGCAGTTCCCGCTTTCTATTTCAGAAAAATATATTTTATAATACTTCTTAAAATGTAAAATATTTTTAAGGTATTCTCTTCACAATATTGTAATAGAGCACAACTTAATGAAATAGGTCATTACCATGTTCCGCAAAGTAATCAAAATTAGATGGGCCACATTTCAAATAAATCTGAAACAATGTTAGAAGTTCTCAATTAGAAGCTTTGCTCTAATTCACTATCACATGTGGAAAAAAATGATGAAACTAGAAGAGTTTGTTTTCTCTGAAATCAAAAGTCTGATTGGATAGTAATGAAGAGCGTTGAGGGGGAAATTTTTGATGTGCTAAAAGACATGTGTCGAAAGAGCCAACAGTGATCTAACTGGTGATTTTGCCAGTGGTGAATAATATTTTTAGGGATGCCAGCTGAGCTGTTCCATTGACACCAATTATTAAAAAAAAAATCACATTTCGCTTAGTACTGTTTAGAGATAGCAAATGCAATTACGGAGAGTCATCACTAGGTTTTTGCCTTTCCCCATATTTGTTCCTAACCCAATAAACAGAAAGTCAGAAATTAGGGAGATGATCACCTCATTTTAATGTGTGCTATAATCCCAAAATAACTTTGTTCAGTGCATTTCTTCATTTTATATTTGAAGACAAAGAACACCAAGAATCATGGAAAAATTATATATATATATTTAAAAACATTTCAAGGGGGAACATTTAGTTTCTGTATTGGTTTCACAAGAAAAAAACAGGCAATATTGAAATATGTATTTTTAAGATGATATTTCTGGGAGGATAGGAAGATCTTCACTGCTTATCAGATCACAAAAATTAATTGAGTGATTCATTTGAAAAAGTTTACCAAAAAAAAGCCATGGTTTACAGTAACAATTACAAAAAAAGTGCAATGTTTACCAATTTCCATAATTAAATTTAATGATCATTTTACCAATCAGACTTTTATCATTAAAATATTAAATTAATGAAACAATTTCATCCATCAGTATATTTGTGTACATTTGGATCAGTAATTTTTCATCAGAAGCGTGCATCTTTCAAACATAATAAACAGGAGTTTCCTAAACGTCAGGAAGGAAGTTTTTGTACATGCCAAGAGAACATCTCAGGACAAAAGTTCAAACTGAATGTCATGCATAAAGGCTGGAACCCTAAAGCACAACAGCAAAGAAGGGTGGACATGAGCAGGCCCATGAAGCTGCATATAGGCTGAAGCTGAGGTAGCAGATTAATGTGTTTGAGGCTGTGCACAGTTAGCAGCTGAGGCCAAGTGCAAGGAAAGAACAAAGACATTGTTATTCTGCCAAACTGGACAACTTTCTTCAGTTTTAGTAAAACCATTTGGACTTTTAATAATAGGCAGCTTTTCACAAGTACAAAAGGTTTCTCTATATTCCCCACTATACTTTGTTTTAAATGTTAAATATAAATTTTGTCAAAAATAGTATGATTAGATAATTAATATTGTTTTTTTTTACAAAACTGTAGTTACTTTCATAGGTCAAATTTTATTTGTACCTTAAAGTAAAAGCAATAAATTGGATTCTTCAAGCCACCGCCATAGGATTTATACAAGCCTTAAAATGCTCATTTAACTATCCATATAAAATTTTAAAGAAACTAGTATTTCTTTAATTACAGACAGTTAAATTGCCTGGCATTTTAACACAAAAAATGATAGCTCATTTAATGTAACCACCATGGTTCTAAAGGGAATTCTTCTTCATCTGCAAATAGTCACCAAAATAGTGAGTTTCACATTCTCACAATATATTTTGCTCAAATTTGTAGGCTGATGGAACGTTGGGCTGCAGTTTCAAAGTTTGCATTCTTCTAAAGTTTGCCAAGTTAACTGAATTTATGAGTTGCATAGCTGTCTTCAAAGATCAATACATACATCACTATTCACATCCTTTCCCTTTGTTTTAGCTCCACTTTGTGGAGAAAAGGGACTCAACACAAATAAGTGTGATGTGAAATGAATGCAGCCTTTGTTACAGTAGATTGTGTTGTTGTTGAGGGGTTAGCAGTCTACATTATTTGCAGACAAATGTAACAAAACTGAAATCCAAGAGTTCATTATTCTGGTGTAATAAACTGATCGGATCAACATGTACAAAATATAGTCCCTTTCCACTGATGCACAAGTTACAACCCTGAGATGTGAATCTGAATGCATCTTTCTCCAAAACTATCTGAGCATCGATTACTCAACTAAACTGGAATTTCCACCATCAGGACGACACTTTGAACAAGTACTTGAAGAACTGGCAGTGCTGGAAACATTTGTTCAAGTAGCTTGCAATAAAAGCATCCTGGTACATCCACTTTCACGGATCTTAAAGTCCTTCTTCAAAATGACTCCCTTTGGTTTTTCAATGTCCAGTAGTTCTACTGCATTCAACACATTGTTCTTTGTTTGGATCTGTTTTTTTCCTTCAATGCCATAAAGCTGGTCTCTTCATACACTACTGTCCCGCAGCAGCGGCTCATTGTCCTCATCACTGCCAATGGGAGGAGTGGTGGGAATGTTGCCAAGGTTGATGCTATGCTTCCTCACGTTACTAGCTTTACCAGACATGTTGTGCTCAGGGATAAATAAGGCAACCAAAAAAGCTACCAGGACAGTAATGGCTCCAAATAAGAAAGGTGGTCCAGGGATAATTGATTCCTGAATGAATAAAAATTTAACAAATGAGTAAAGCAGCAATCATCAAAATAATTTTTTAAACACAGAGTGACTAATCAAAAAACATTTCAAACAAGATCAGGAAGGATGATCAACCCCTGACAGGTTACAAAGAGAATCTTAGAGGAGAGGCAAATGAAACAAAGTGTTTAGGGATATACACTCAGTGGCTACTTTATTAAGTACATCTATACACCAGATTGTTAATGCAAGTACCTAATCAGCCAGTCATGGCAGTAACTCGATGCATAAAAGCATGCACGCATGGTTAAGAGGTTCAATTGTTGTTCAGATCAAATATCAGAATGAGGAAGAAATGGATTGAAGTGACTTTGATCGTTGGCGCCAAAAGGGGTGAACTGAATATTTCAGAAACTGCTGATCCCCTGGGATTTTTTTTTAAACGCACAATAGTCTGTAGAGTTTGAAGAGAATGGTGCATAAAAACAAAACAAAAATCCAGTGAGTGGCAGTTCTGTGGGCAAAAATGCCTTGTTAATGAGAGAGGTCAAAGAAGAATGGTTCAAGCTGACAGGAAGGTGACACCAACTCTGATAACCATCCGTTACAACAGTGGTAAGCAGAAGAGTATCTCTTAATGAACACGTCAAACCTTAAAAGTGAATGGCTACAGCACAAAAAACCACAAACATACACTCAATGACTTTTATTAGGTACAGCAGGTACCTAATAAAGTGATCCTCAATGCATTTCCAATAGAGTGGTATGGACAATTGACATCATGGCTGCCAGCTATGGGTCAATAGGAGTGGGACTGTGAGCACACACAAAGCATCTGGAGTAAGACTTGTGACTGGGAAGAATTAGAAAGGTACGGTGAGATTTCAATCCCGGAACAAGAACATTAATCACGAGAATTTAAAGAGCTTTTTTACTGATGGGCTGAGGTTGGTGGCAGAGACCAAGAATCAATAATGCCAACAAAGATGTTGGGAACATCGATATTATGGGAGAAGACACAAGCAATAGTTTTTATTTTATACTGAAGTTTGGAGGGGGAAGAGGGGAAACCAAGACAGGGAGCAAGGCATTAGAAGGTCAGCTTTTGGGCATCAAAGATTCCAAAGTTTCAGAGGCAGAGAGATTGAAGCAAGAACAGTATTATAGAATTGGAAAATGTCTCTGACAGAGAAAACACGGAATTAGAAGTTTAGCTCAGAGTCACAAAATAATGTAGACAATCTGCTCCAACCTGAGACAGTAGCAGTGCATAGAGGTAAAATTTCAAGATTGTAATAGGGAGAAAATACAATGTCTTTGCAGTTTCTAAAGTTCATTTGGACAATTTATATGCGCTTCCTAAACTGAATGCATAACTGATGTGATAGTCATGCCAGGAGATAGTGAGGTATGAACATGATGTGTTGAGCAGACAAAAGGCTGGTTAAATTCTAAATGCTGTACAGTATTATTAGCTTAAGATCCTATATTCTGTCTGTGCCTGGAGAATAAATTCACTCATGCCATTAGAAGGCAAAGACACATGATGACTTATATTTGAAATTCAGACTCAAAACACTAATTAAAGGGGGCTCCAAATAATCAAATACAAAATATCAATAAAACTCAGGTTTATCAATACAAACATGCAAAATATATTTAAAAAAACAATGAAAAGCCAAGCAATTTTTAAAAGTCATTTGCTGAAATTAATTTACCAAAATCAGGCTGCATAAACATATAATTGCTTGAGGCCAATTTCTGCACTTATAGGAACATACATCAAAGTTGCTGGTGAACGCAGCAGGCCAAGCAGCATCTATGGGAAGAGGTACAGTCGACGTTTCAGGCCGAGACCCTTCGTCAGGACGAAGGGTCTCGGCCTGAAACGTCGACTGTACCTCTTCCTATAGATGCTGCTTGGCCTGCTGCGTTCACCAGCAACTTTGATGTATGTTGCTTGAATTTCCAGCATCTGCAGAATTCCTGTTGTCTGCACTTATAGGATTAGTTTAGTTGAAATTAGTACAAAAATGCAAACAAATATTAAATTTAGAAACCATCGTAGGTGAGATTTTACCTCTATTTTGGAATTTTGCACATTAACTGTTTTGTCAGGGATTGTATCCAGCTCCATGTGGAACAGGTAGAAAATAAACCCATACAGAGCAGGTCCGAGGCCATTGCACAACCCTCTGATTCCTGTGATCATGCCTTGGACAACACCTAAAAAAGTTAATAATAGATTACAAACCAAAACCATTACTTCAGAAATGAATTCGTGCCAACATTAACATAACTTAAAAATGTAAGGCAAAAAACCAGATGAAGAGGTCTTTTCAAAGCCACTTGACAATGCAATAAGCTCACGACTCATCTTTCTACCACAAATTCACTTTCTAGCCATGTCTTAATGTCTGTTTAATGCCCTTAGTATTCAAAATCTATCAATTTTGTTCAGATAGCATTTCCCATGCAATGTTTATCTGCTTAATAAATGAGGCAACTTCTGAAAAACTGACTTTAAATGTGATTTTCCAACTGCTTTAACCAATTCACTCACCAACTTTGTTCAAGTTCAAAAATCAGGATCACATCCATTATCACTGTTTAATAACGATGTGACATTTGTTGTTTTGCAGCAGTATAGTGCAAAGACACAAAATTGTTATAAATTACAACATAAACAAACAGTGCCAAAACAAAAGGAAAACAAGACAGTGTTCATTGACCATTCAGAAATCTGATGGCAGAGGAGAAAAAACTGTTTCTGAATTATTGAGTGTGGGTCTTTAGGCTCCTTTCCCCCGACTGATGGTAACAAGAAGAGGGTACGTGCGTGAAGATGCAAGTGATCCTTAGTGACGGAGAGTGAAGTTATTATTGCGACGTCTTCGCTCTCCAATCTATCTCACTCCTGTAGGCCTCCTTACCAAGAGCAGTGGTATCATCTGCAAATTTGTAAGTGGAATTTGAACTGAGCTTAGCCACACAGTCATGAGTGCAGACAGTACAGAAGTGAACTAAGCTTGCATCCTTGAGATGCACCTCTGCTGCCAGCAAAAAAGAGATATTATTCGCAATCCATACCGACTGTGGTCTCCCAATGCGGGAATTATGGATCCAGTTGCAGAGTGAGGTACAGAGGCCCAGGTTTAAAATCATGGTGATTATTACTAATGGGATGATGGTATTGAACAATGACCTATAGTTGGTAAACAGCAGGCTGACATACATTTTGTTACTTTCTAGACACCCCAAAGCAGAGTGGAGAGTCAGTGAGATTATGTATGCTGTAGACCTGTTGTGGCTAAGATCCAGGCTTGGACATGAGTAAAATATTAGTATAGTTGTACAAAATATAAATAATTTCCTTGTTTTGTTTTTACTTGTTACCAAGGGGAAAAATACCCCTTGAAATTCACCAGTCATAAATATTTGGATCAAACTATTTAACTGAAAGGCAACTTAAAAAGCAACGAATTGAGTGTTCTGAAAATCTGAAATAACAGAAGGCTCTGTAAGTGCTAAAAACTATGGTCAGTATTTATTTCAAATATTCATTCTGATTACCTACAAATATTCATTTGTCTGACCTTGTATCCAATAGTCTTGTATTTATATCAATAAGAGTTCAGTTTTTTTCCCAGAACCACCAACTAAACAAAATTCGTATTTATGAAAGATTTTCAACACAATCTGATATACAATTAACTCAAAAATTATAAGTTAATAAATTAGTTGAAGTCAAATTATTATTGACAAAAATGATGAAGTCTTTTGGTGAACAAAAATTAAATTTTAAAGTAACACACACAAAAAGCTGGAGGAACTCAGCAGGCCAGACAGCCTCTGTGGAAAAGTGTCGACATTTTGGGCCGAGACCATTCATCAGGACTGGAAAAGGTCCCTGCCTGAAACATTAACTGTTTACTCTTTTCCATAGAAGCTGCACGACCCGCTGCGTTTCTCCAGCATTTTGTGTGTGTTGCTTTGGACTTCCAGCATCTGAAGATTCTTTTGTGTTTGTGAGACTTTAAAGGAACCTTTGCTATCACAAACTACAATAGGCAAGGACATGAGACTAAAGTAACAGTAACATCACGAAGAAAGAGGTTCTAATTCAGAGAGTTAGGCTGAAGTTTTTACAGTTCATACAGGAGTATACAGTGATATACCCCAATGGTCAGTATCAGGGGCCAGAATTTGAACATACAAAGCTTACCATCAAAATCTGCAGACATATGCCCCTTAAAAAAGCAGTGAGCAGCAAGGCCAATGACAAACAACTCTTTGGAGAGATTGATAAAAATGAAAGATGAAATTCAAGGTGGAGAAGAATGATACATTTCGGTAAAAAATTAGGAGGAGGAAGTGGGAGCCAAACTGGTACAAATAACAAGGAGGTGAAAAAGATTATGACCTGGGGGGGGGTCTATGTACACAAATCATTGATGGTAATTAACAGAAACTTTCCTTGGGCAAATGAATTGATGAGATACAGCTGACGTAGTTTATGTGAACTTCCAAACGGCATTTGATCAGTTACCACAAAATAGGTTTGTGTCAAAATTGAAAGAAAGATATGGAAGAGAGAGGCTGGATAGAAAGCTGGCTAAATAACAGGAAAAGGACTAGCAGCATTTGGACAGGACTGAAAAGGAAGGGAGGAAGTCAGTAGAGGGTACAGTAGAGGTGTCCAGAGCTTGGTGCATAAGTTTTTTCACATGTTTACATGTAATAAAGTAATGGATTGGAACAACATGAGAGAGGTCTGGAAGGGGATGAGGACCATCACTGGGTTCCGGCAAACTAGCAACAGAGCGGAAGGCAGTGTGGACCCCTCCTCACAGTCCCCCACCCTGCTCTCATGACTATACCCCTTTCCCACACGAAACCACCACGGTGGGCTTCACAGCTGAACAGGTGAGAAGACAGCTGAAACGTCTCAACACAAGCAAGGCTGCAGGACTGGATGGTGTCAGTACCAGGGTGCTCAATGCCTGTACCCCTCAGCTATGTGGAGTACTTCGCCATGTATTCAACCTGAGCCTGAGGCTCCAGAGGGTTTCTGTACTGTGGAAGACGTCCTGCCTCGTCCCTGTGCTGAAGACGCCGCGCCCCAGCGGCCTCAATGACTACAGACCAGTGGCATTGACCTCCCACATCATGAAGACCCTGGAGAGACTTGTTCTGGAGCTGCTCCGGCGTATGGTCAGGCCACACTTAGATCCCCTCCAGTTCGCCTACCAGCCCCGACTAGGAGTTGAGGATACCATCGTCTACCTGCTGAACCGTGTCTACGCCCACCTGGACAAGCCAGTGAACACTGTGAGGGTCATGTTTTTTTGACTTCTCCAGTGCGTTCAACACCATTCGCTCTGCTCTGCTGGGGGAGAAGCTGACAGCGATGCAGGTGGATGCTTCCCTGGTAACATGGATTCTTGATTACCTGACTGGCAGACCACAGTACGTGTGCTTGCAACACTGTGTGTCCGACAGAGTGATCAGCAGCACTGGGGCTCCACAGGGGAATGTACTGTCTCCCTTTCTCTTCACCATCTACACCTCGGACTTCAACTACTGCACAGAGTCTTGTCACCTTCAGAAGTTTTCGTATGACTCTGCCATAGTTGGATGCATCAGCAAGGGAGATGAGGCTGAGTACAGGGCTACGGTAGGAAACTTTGTCACATGGTGTGAGCAGAATTATCTGCAGCTTAATGTGAAAAAGACTAAGGAGCTGGTGGTAGACCTGAGGAGAGCTAAGGTACCGGTGACCCCCGTTTCCATCCAGGGGGTCAGTGTGGACATGGTGGAGGATTACAAATACCTGGGGATACGAACTGACAATAAACTGACTAGTAAAAGAACACTGAGGCTATCTACAAGAAGGGTCAGAGCCGTCTCTATTTCCTGAGGAGACTGAGGTCCTTTAACATCTGCCGGACGATGCTGAGGATGTTCTACGAGTCTGTGGTGGCCAGTGCTATCATGTTTGCTGTTGTGTGCTGGGGCAGCAGGCTGAGGGTGGCAGACACCAACAGAATCAACAAACTCATTCATAAGGCCAGGGATGCTGTGGGGATGGAACTGGACTCTCTCATGGTGGTGTCTGAAAAGAGGATGCTGTCTAAGTTGCATGCCATCTTCGTCAATGTCTCCCATCTACTACATAATGTACTGGGTGGGCACAGGAGTACATTCAGCCAGAGACTCATTCCACCGAGATGCAGCACAGAGCGTCATAGGAAGTCATTCCTGCCTGTGGCCATCAAACTTTACAACTCCTCCCTTGGAGGGTCAGACACGCTGAGCCAATAGGCTGGTCCTGGACTTATTTCATAATTTACTGGCATAATTTACATATTACTATTTAACTATTTATGGTTCTATTACTATTTATTATTTATGGTGCAACTGTAACGAAAACCAATTTCTCCCGGGATCAATAAAGTATGACTATGACTAAACTTTTCAGAGGACATAGAACGTGGAGGTCTTAAAACAGATTTCAAGAAGATATGGACAGACTGATGGAATGGACAGATGGGCAGTAGCTGAAATTTAATATTCAGGAACATGAATTATTGCATTGGTAGGGATAAAATAAACCAGGGACGTCCAAAAGGGCCACAAGAGAGATCTGCATATTGTCTTGAAAGAGTCACAGCAAGTTAAGAAGGTGGTTATAAAAGCATATGAGATCCTGGGTTATAAGGAGCCAAAAGGTACAAGAACAAGGAAGTAATAGCATAATACAAAACAGAAACAGGCCATTCAGCCCACCACATTCATTTTGACCACAGTAACCCATCTACACCATATAGGGAATGATGTGAAGGCTTTGGAGAGATTGCAGATTTATCTAAATAACTTGAGATGTGGAACTTGTGTGGATACATGGGAGATGCTTGGGCTGTTTTCTTGCCAAATGAGGAGGTCCCAAGAGAGATATTTAAAATCATGAATGGTAAAGAGAGCAGATGGAGAAACGACTCACACTGGCAGAGGGGATCAAGAACTAGAAAACATGCAGGGAAGATGATTTGACAAAAGAAACCAAAGTGAAATAAGGGGGAAAATGTCATAACGGGGGGGGGGGGGGGGAGTTCGAACATGAAATGCATTGCCAGGAATAGTACTAGAAGATGCAATTGTAGTATACAAAGGGGAACTGGATAAATATCTGAAAACAAAAGAATTTGAAGAGCTATGGAAAGGTGGTTAAGGATTAAGACTAGCTGGATTGGTTTTGCATAGGTCCAGTAGACTTAACAAGCCACATGCCTTCCTTTTGCAACAATATTGGGTTTGTGGGATTTAAGGTAGCCAGGACATCTAACATTGGAGGAGGTTAAGAATAGAAAACAAAAAGGAGTGTTTATGTTTTAAATTTAAAGAATGACTAAAACTGTAAATGATTCAATTACCAAACCCACCATCCATTATTATGGACAATGACATTTCTTAAAATTTCAAATAAAACCTAGTCAAAACTGATTTTGCACATTAGTTTTCATTTGAAGTGTTGAGAAATTCAATATGCAAAGACTTAAGCAGGATAGTCTAAGAAATTGGAGGAGAATCAAACAATGACAGAAAACAATAAAAAGGTTGGGCTATCACCAAGGTAACCACAAACATAATTGTTCATCCAACAATCCTGTTAAGATCATTGCAGGATTCTGATATAAAATAAGGGAAGTGGTTGCCATGATAACTTAGTTATTTTTAGTTTGTGATTAAATCCTTCTTATTTTGGCATGCCTTTCTTCCTTTGTGGCCTAATGGCTACTTGGAGCAAAAGCTTAGCTTAATCTCTTAAGGTTACATTATGTTTATCATGTGCTCCAAGTATCTTCTCAGTAAGTAAATGTTCAGACTAATCATAAATATGTTTCTCAATTACGTTAACTATAAAAGATTCTTAAATCACCTCATTCAGGAATGAGGGAAGTAATTTCAATGGAACAGCAAAGAAAACAATTTCTGAAGTTGAACCATTATCAAGATCAGCTTAATAACTGCGAGAGAATTTAAGAGCTGCAAGGGTTCTCTTGATACAAAACAAAATACACTCTCATAGCACACTTTCTTTTTCACAAGCACATACAAGGAAGTAATCTTCCCTGCATACATTAAAGCATATAAAAACCTTGACCAAGCTAGCCATGGTACCTTAAGAATAATTGACATGAACCTTTGAAATCAAAGGTAACCACATAGCCAAATTACATTTCTTGCTGCTTATGTTAGATTGCTATTAAAACTGTGCCTGTGAAAAACGCCAAATGTTATGCAGTAAAGTATTTAACTGGGCGATGACTTGAAAATAAAAACTTATTTTATGACTATGCATAAAATAATGGATTCATCAAAGGATGAGTTTGGAAACCCTTGCAAATACCCCAGAAAACCAGGATTTTCATTAACAATACAAACTTTACTTGACTAAGAGTTACCTCTGAGATTATAGTCTCTGGCTCGGCCATGGAATTTTCTTCAATATTATAGATGGATTCAGATGACTTGATAAACCATAATACAGAACATAAGAAATAGAAGCAGGAGCAGACCATCTGGTTCATCCAGCCTGCTCGCTATTCAATGAGATTTTGGCTGATCTGGCCATGGACTCATCTCCACCTACCTGCCTTTTCCCCCATAACTCTTAATTCCCCTACCATGCAAAAATCTTCCAACCTTGTCTTAAATATATTTACAGGGATAGTCTCCACTGTTTCATTGGACTAGGAAATTCATAGATGATGACTTATTGTAGACTCAGTAAATTGTCTACAATCATAAACATGAGAAAGTGTGCAGATGCTGGAAATGCAAAGCAACACACACTAAATACTGCAGGAACTCAGCAGGTCAGGCAGCATCTATGGAAATGAATGTTTCGGGCTGAGTCCCTTCTTCAGGACTGGAAGGGGGGCGGGATGATGCCAGAATAAAAAGGTGGGGCGAGGGGAAAGTGAAAGGTGAAGCCAGATTTGCAGGAAAGATAAGGGCTGGAGAGGAAGGAATCTGATAGGAGAGGAGATAGGATCATAGGAGAAAGGCGGGGGGGGGGAGACCAGGAGTGTTGGGGTGATAGGCAGGTAAGAGTTTAGAGTGGGGAATAGAGGAGGAGAGGAGGAGGCAAAATTGTTTTTACAGCAGGAGAAATTGATAATCATGCCATCAGGTTGGCAACTATCCAGACAGAAAACAAGGTCTTGCTCCTCCACCTTGAGGGTAGCCTCATCTTGGCATAAGAGAAGGCCATAGACCAACATGTCGGAATGGGAATCAGAACTAAGACATATGGCCATCTGGAAGTTCTACTTTTGGTCGATGGACCAGAGGTGCTCAATGAAACGGTCCCCCGATTTATGACGAGTCTCACAAGTAGAGGAGGTCGCATCAGGAGCAGCGGACACAATAGAAGACCCCAGCAAATTCGCAGGTGAAGTGTTATCTCACCTGGAATGACTGTTGGGTCCCTGAATGGAGGTGAGGGAGGAGGTGAATGAGCAGGTATACCACTCCAGCTACTTTCAGGGATTGATGTCAGGAAATGGCAGAAATTATAGAGGATGTTGAGGCTCAATGAGGTGGTAGGCAAGGACAAGATTGTCTACAATTTTATATTCAATGCAAAACGCAAGCATGGAGAACTGCAACTGAGAATAGTAGTTATGTTGAAGCTTTGTACATGAAAGATGTTAGAGCTGTGATGAAGCCAATTGTGACTTCAGAGTGGTGGTAGAGGGGAACTGGTTAAGTCTGGAATTCAAAAAGAAGTGGAGAGCTTTGAGATCTTCCTGATGGGGGATGGAAGTATATAGGGACTGGACATCCATGGTGAAAATAAAGCGGTAGGGCCAGGGAACTTAAAATTATCGAAAAGTTTCAGAGCGTGAGAAGTGTCACGAACATAGGTAGGAAGGGATTGAACAAGGGGGGATAAAACCGTGTCGAGGTATGCAGAAATGAGTTCAATGGGGCAGGAGCAAGCTGAGACAATGGGTCTACCTGGACAGGTAGGTTTGTGGATCTTGGGTAGGAGGTAGAAACGGGAAGTGCGGGGTGTGGGAACTATAAGGTTGGTAGCAGTGGATGGTAGATCCCCTGAGCGGATAGAGTCACTGATGGTGTGGGAGACAATGGCCTGGTGCTTAGTGGGGTCATGATCAAGGGGTAAATAAGAGGAGGTATTCACGAGTTGTCGCTGAGCCTCAGCAAGGTATTGGTCAGTACGCCAGACTACAACAGCACCCCCCTTATCGGCGGGTTTTATAGTAAGGTTAGGATTAGTGCGGAGGGAGTGGAGAGCAGAGCATTCGGAAGGAGTGAGGTTGGAATGGGAACAAGGTGCGGTGAAGTCGAGACGGTTGATGTCCTGTCTCCACGATTTTCCACGGTGAGTTTAGCTGCCAATACCCACTATTTGAGCGGCGGGTTTCCCCCACCAAGAAGTAGATACTTCCAGATTTAGATTGGCAGGTGGGTATGTGTAGTAGAACATCAGGTTTAATTGAAATTGGAAAATTCAATGAGCTGTAGGCTACCCAAGTCAAATACAACACATTGTTCCTCCCATTGCATTAGCAATGGATCTGGCTGAGGACATACAGGTTGGTGTGAGAGTTGGAAGAAGAAAATAATGTGCAACCAGAAGCCAGAGATGCCATTGCAGACAGGGTGTTGTGCAAAACGGCCTAATAAACTATATTTGTTTCTCTCGTGTAGAGGAGGCAACGTCATGAACATCAAATGCAAGAGACCACGTTGGAAGTGACTTAAATATCATGTCGTAACTTTTACTTTGTACACAGAAAATTCTCAGAATCCATTATTTTACTCTCTCAAGTCAGACTGATTTTTTTTTTAAATGTAAGCAGCGTGTCCTGATACATCTGTGAAGGTGGCCATTTGGCCTGTCATTCCTTTACCAGTTCCCTGTTCACTTGCTGTTCCTTCATAGCTCTGCAAGTTTTTCATCTTAGTATTAAAAACAACTTCCATACACTTTGTGGCTATAAATTCCAAATTATAATATCCAATGTTATAAAAAATTACACCAACATTTCCTTGCTTTGATGTACTTAAAAGAAAGTTTGGAAGAGTTGCTAGAAAGGCAATCAGATTCAAAAGCATATTGTATGAGCAGTTGTCCTGCCTATTACTAACTTACAGAATCCATTGCATGCATCAAGGCTGTATTCTCAACTAGAAAACTTGAGAAGGCAGAACGGATCCTTGGAACAGCTTTATAATTATCAACAAGTAACAACTGAATTTCAAATTGAGCACTGGTAATAAAGGAAGCTTGTCTGCTTAATACACAAAGTGAGGAGAAATTACTTGCCTTGCTGATCAGAATCTGCATTGGTTGAAACCAGAGCACTTATTGCTGGAAAAGTAATACTGGACATTGCTGCTACAGCTCCGGCTGCCCACATCATCCTAAAATGGCAAGCAACAATTACGGACTAAACACCAGAATCTTTTCCCAGTTTCATTTTGTGTAATTATGACGCAAGAGCAGGACTGCAACCAATTTACATTTTTTTCACAAACTGAAAATATAATGTATAAATTCCATAACAGCATTATTTTTTCTGGACATGTTGTGAAAATATTAAGTAACCCTTGCTTGCATTTATACATCCTGCACACAGAGTTAACGCAGAGCCCTCAAAAGGAGGATCTTATAAGCTTAAGCATTTGAAAGTCCAGCTGTTTCCAGCACTGCTGGATATGCATGATTGCATTTTACAGAATTTCAGAGAACCAAGCCTGCTTACCAGGGCTGGGATCCAAAGCCATACCAAGCCAGTTGCAACATTTGAAATCCAAGACCAAGAAGAACTGTGTTCTTATTACCAATGGACCTCATTAGGATACTGAGGAATACAGTCTGTGAAAAACAATCACAAAAAACATTATTGAGCCAATTTCTTAGCTAATAATCTCAAGAAATGAAGAATCAATACACTGAGAATAAAGAAAAAAACATTTTCTGCAAACTCGTTAGTTCAAAGCAAATTTCTTAACTAAGTGCTGTCATGGAAATGGTTATTTTCATAGTAAAAACAAAATCAATAACTTGTGTTAAAACTGGATCACAATACGGACTACAGCAAATCCTCAAGGACTATCCTGAAAAGATATTCAGATGTTAATGTCATTATAGACTTTAATAGAAACAGGACAAAGCTACAAACAGAATGTGATACTAGGCTAACAAAAGTTGAGTATATTGAAATCAGTGTGGGTTAAAATCTCTCTAACTTAATACATCAGCAAAACAAACTGAATACAAGTAAATTTAAAGCATTTAAACTGAAACTAAATTGAAGGTAAACAAAATGACCCAACTTTTAAAACAGGACAATCTTTATGATCGGATAAGCTATGGTTGAATAGATCATCATAAAGGCCATTCCTCCAGCAACAGTGTCATAAGAAACCAGTAAAATCAGGTTTAATGTGGTAAGTAACATTAATTACTGTACACTTGGGAAAAGAAATGAAGATCATTTTTAATCGCACATTTACTTTCTCCCCTCGCTTAATTTACTTCCTTAATTCATGAATTCAACTTGGTTAAAATAAACATTTAAACTCACATGTACGTAAGTAAACACCACTGCACATATTAGCTTTATAAGTAACATTGTGTGTTTAGCTTTAATACTGGAAATCCTAGTCTGCAAAGTTACCTCCATTGGAATTTCCAGAGTATTAATATACAAAACCATTCAATACACACCTGTGCTATTATAGACAGGATTCCCACCACAGCTATAAAGGCTGCAAGATTCCCAGCAGAAAAATCTATAACCTGGGAAAACAGTCAAAATTTTAAGTTCAAAGTTAATTTATTATCAAACTACACATATGTCACCAAATACTAAGTTAGAAGTAATAGGCAAAGCAGAAGTTGCATGATTTGCCTAGATCAGCAGAACAAAATGAGAACATTGTAGTTATAATTTATACAATTGTATAGAAATAGTAGTTTCCTATCAATGGGATTTTCAATGGTCAATAATTTTATTTTAGGCTTACTTGTAAAATAAAACCTTGGTGATACTCTTCCTCAATTTTCTTAATAAAGTTAATCTTTTTTGGCCTTCAGGAAGTTGCAGATCTTTTAATATACAACACCAACATCATTCAAAAATACTGTTAATATGAAATAAAAATTGTGAGGAAAAAGGCAAAAAGGTAATGTCCTGTTCACATTGGGTATCAAAAGCAGAAAAACACTTAAAATTGGGGAAAACCCCAGCTGTAATGCCCTCCTTGCAATCCCAACCAAGTAGTTTGTTGACATAAAACTCAAATACAGTGTTAACTCAATACGTTTATTATCAATATAATGAAATATATTGTGGCTAGAATGTATCACATTTTAAACTCCAGTCTAATATACACTGGCCAAGTTAATGGCACTATTGAAACTGTACACAAGATCAAAAAAATGCTAAGTGAATGATTTTATACAAACCTGTCTAAGATAAAGGAAAAAGCTGGAGTACTGTCCAGCTTCAGGCAGGTACGAGAGAAACACAGTTATGCAGATTAGCAGCACAGTGGTGTCCTTCCCAACCTTCCTCAAGGACTGCAACAAAAAAAAAACTACCTTGTAAGTGCTGTCAGCCTTAAGTTATTTAGGATCTATTATAATTGATCAGAACCACACAGTATCTGACCCAACATCCTAAATCTGAATAGCATGACCGAACACAGAACAAACACAAAAGTGCAGAAATGTATAGGAAAATCAAGATTAAAGGAATAACACCGAAAAAGGTGGGACAGAGCAGCAGATGATTATTGCAAGAAAGAGGAATGGGTATGGATTCAGGCAGCAGTTATACTACTGTAATATTTGGGACTGGTCAGTCCACTCAGTACAAAAACAGAATGGGAAATTTAAGTGAAGACTGACATTTAGGCAAGATGCACTGTAACATTATTGTGAGCATGGCAGTTATTTAAAGAGCAGATGAAGACATTTTATATTTCTGATATCTTGCACGGTAGCAGAGCGGTTAGTACGTTTTACAGTGCTAATAATTAGGGTTCAATTCCTGCCACTGTCTGTAAGTAGCTTATATGTTCTCCTGCCGTGGGTTTCCTCTAGGTGTTCTGGTTTCCTCCCCACATTCCAAAAGATGTACTGGTTAAGTTTAAGAAGTTGTGGGCAGGCAATGTTGGCACCAGAAGCATGGCAACACTTGCAGGCTGCCCCCAGCACATCCTTGGACTGTGTTGGTTGTTGACACAAACAATGCATTGCACTGTATGTTTCACTGCATGTGTCACAAATAAAGCCAACTTTTATCCTTAGCGTTACTTAAATCTTTTGCTTTCTGCAACACAGGTAGTGCCATGGGAATTTGCAAGGTATGCTGTATAAATTGAACAAAGTGACCAGGAAAGGGAGACTAATTCAGATTAGCCTAAGTGATAGCAGACAAATAGCTTAGCCACCTCTGACAAACAGATTGCTAATGGAGAATTTTCCTTTGTGATAGCAAAACCAAGGTCTCTCTTCCTGCTATTACAGACATTTACACCACACGCTGCACCCACAAAGTTAACAGTATTGTGAAGGACCCCACGCACCCCTCACACAAACTCTTCTCTTTCCTGCCATCTGGCAAAAGGCTCTCAGGACCAGACTGTGCAACAGTTTCTTCCCCCAAGCTATCAGACTCCTCAGAGACTGACATCTACATCATTTATTATATTGTAATTTGTCCTCTACTGTGCCTGTTGTCTTGTTTATTAATTATTGCACTGCCATGCACTGTTTTGTGCACTCTATGTAGTCCTGTGCAGGTCAGTAGTCTAGTGCAGTTTTTTTATGCTGTTTTACGTAGTCTAGTGTAGTTTTGTGTTGTTTCATGTAGCACCGGGGTCCTGGGGGAATGTTGTTTCGTTTGTGCTGTGTACTGTACCAGCAGCTTATGGTCGAAATGACAATAAACCTGACTTGACTTGAGTAGGTCATACTTTTCCCTACCAATCTACTACTGTTGTCAAGAGACAAGACTACAGTTTGAAAATAGCATTATACTAATAAAGTGAAACAATACGAGAAGAAAACATAGCAAATTCTAATTCAACAATTGTTCTCTGGCAAAAATATCCAAAGATGAGATAATGGATGACTTAACCAAGGGCACAGTGTTGGATAGAGCAGCTTATTCTACTGGCACAACATTCATTGTGCGAAAGTGCAAATAATCAACTTTTGTTCTCAGCTTCTGTATATCATAGCATCCAGTATTATTAAATTCAATAACGTTTCCACTATTTGTCGAAGTGCAACACAATTTGAACTCATTTAACACACACTGCAAAATGCATCACCTTTGGATGAAAGGCCAAATACTACCTCAGTGTGGCTTGTGGCAAAAGTCAGCCAAGATAAAAGATCAACTCTTATGGCTCTTAGTGGGCCCAAGAGTTAAAATAAAAATGCATGAAACTTTTTTATATATAATTAGAGATTAATTCTCTCATTTTCTTTCCAACACAGGAAGTAGCCATTTGGCCCATCAGGTCTCTGACAGCTGCCAGAGTATTCCCATCAATCCCATACTCCCACTCATTTTTGTGTTAACTATTTCTCTCTGACGTGCCCAATTTAACGTCACTCAATAGTCCTAACTCCCTAGTGATAGAGTAATTTAGTGGAATGAATTAAGCTAACAGTTGGCATGTTTCTGGGATGTGGAAGCACCAGGGAAATCCACATGCTTACAGGGAGAACAAGCAAGTTGCACAGAGAGCGCTGGAGATGAGGATTGAATCCGAGCCACTGGCACTGAGGCTGCAGCACCATGCAGCCCCTGGTTGCCTACAATGGTAACTATTGTCTACATACAGACTAAAGCACACTTACAGAGAAAGGGTCTGCTTGCTCCCATGAGAAAGCTGATCCTCGTGAAGCTGGTCGAACCTTTTCAGGGAGAGATTCAGGCACAGCCACCAAGATAAAACAAATGTCCAACGCTGCAATCACGGTGGCCACATGCACCACCAGAGTATCTCCATATTTACTAGAAAGATAAGCACCAATGGCAGGACTAATTACCAAGCTTGCTGCAAAGGTTGCCGATACCTGGAGGGGGAGAAGTGAGGAAAAAATTATTTAGAAGTTTCATTAACAAACTCAGCTTTCAAACAAGACTGGCAATTTATGAACTGCACACTATAAAAGCTAAAAAATAAATCTGACATATCATGGCCTGTGGGTTTGATAAGAACCTGCAAACATGAGGAAATCTGCAGATGCTGCTAATTCAAGCAACACACACAAAATGCTGCTGGAACGCAGCAGGCCAGACAGCATCCATAGGAAGAAGCACGATCGACTTTTCAGGCAGAGACCCTTCGTCAGGACTAACTGAGTTAGACCTGACGAAGGGTCTTGGCCCGAAACGTCGACTGTGCTTCTTCCTATGGATGCTGTCTGGCCTGCTGCGTTCCACCAGCATTTTGTGTGTGTTGTTTGATAAGAACCTGTTTCAGTCTACTAGCATTAACATTACAATTTGAGCTTCAAAGTATGTCCTTACTGTTGACCCACTGAAGGAATAAGACCAAAGAACCCAAATGTAATACTGCATTTGTGCGCTGAGTTATTATTAACCCTATTACAACTGTCTTCCAGTTAAGAAGTGCTAAATTGCCATGGAAATTCTTTTTAGTACATGCATTTTCTGAGAAATTGATCTAGGCTACAACAGGAGCCGACTCAGGAATCATCTTTGGCACAAGTAGTAAGAAGGATCAGAACCAGCACTAAAATACAGTCCAGAACTCCAGTACATCAAAGAGCTGCTATTCACTCTAAATCACTGTCATTTTAAAGTCTCAGAGCAAACAAAGTGTTCCAATTATAAAATATATCCAATTTAGAACAGACATCACAGATTCCCCGCTAAATGATGATCGTTACTTGTCAAGACAAATTCAAATATAGACACTGACCAATGAACTATAGGGGAGGCTACAATTACCTTCCTCAAATTAGGGAAGACATATCACTTTAAAAGATTACATATTATTTTACTACAGGCAAATTTTGCTGAAAATCCCTATTATTGAATCCTCTGAATCATTGAAAACAGTTCAAACACATGACTGACAGTGATAAATTTGCAACATAAGGCAGTGAGCATCTAGAACAAAAGGGAAAGAATTATTAAATAATTATTTAACCGTAAAGCACAAAGCACTAAATACAATTTTCTCTTTGCAGCGCAGTTTATTTTGCTAGAAAAATAAGACAAAACCGATATTAAAAAGGGTTCCAACATTCCTTCATTCCTCTATTCTGACACTTGCAATTATCTTTGCATCGTGGGGATCTTAATGCAGAACAATGAAAACTGGCAAATTTAATTTTTTTTTTAGATATTGAAGTTAACAGTAGAATTCCATCTGTAACACAGAATGAGTTTTGTTTCATCTGTGTCTTATGACAGTTGGATTTGACAGAAACTAACCACAATACAATTGCATTTTAAGAGAGAAATTAAATTTCACATTCTTCTAATCAAATATCTTACAAATGCAAAAAGATTCAAACTGGGAAATGTTCTTAAAATTTACTGGGATTGGAATAGTGTTTCTTAAATTGTTATATTTCTGCATACTCTGAACAGCTATTAGAATGTAACTATGCACAGTTCACTATCTTTCTCTCCATCCCCCCCAAACTATCCCTCCAAGAACTGCGTAAAATACGTGTTTCCAAAAGTGGATTTAATTTGTGTCTTCCATTGCAGTGTAAACAAAACTATGTGGCATTCTGCACTTATAGTAAAAAGGATCTGTTTATTCTGTAGCTTTACGGCTAGAAAAGTATTCAACCTTGCTTTTTGTTTTAATCGATATTTAAAATATCACATCCTGCTGCAGATCATTGAATAACACACACAAAATGCTGGAGGATCTCAGCAGGCCAGGCAGCATCTGTGGAAAAGAGTACAATCGACACTTTGGGCTGAGATCCTTCAGCAGGATAGTTCTAAGAAAGGATGAGGAGTAGAGTTAAAAGGTGGGGTGGGGGGGGAGGGGAGAGGTCACGATGAGGTCACACTCAGGTTGGAGGAACAACAACATATTCCGTTGCGATAGCTTCCAAACTGATGGCATGAACATTGATTTCTCGAACTTTTGGTAATTGTCACCCCCACCCCCTCACCATTCCCTTTTCTCTCTCTCACCTTATCTCCTAAGAAAAATAGAGGGTTATGAAGGAGAGAAGGGTTCAGTTGATTGTGGAGGTTCATATAGGTTGACACAACATTGTGGGCTGAAGGTGTTGTACTGCTCTTATTCTATGTTCCCTGACTAGTTTCATATGCTTCTCACACCTTACGTTCTGTAACTCAGCCAATTAAAATATTCCTTGCACCACCTTAACTTGACTAGGTACTTTCAGAGATCCATACGCTCCTTGCTGGGCCTCAGAACACGCCTTTGCTTCAAATCTACGGGCTCAAACTTTTCAGAACAGAAATCCATTTACCACTTATGTGCATATACACTCAGTGACTACTTTATTTGGTACTCCCTCTTCCTAACAAAGTGGCCACAGAGGGCATGTTCATGGTCTCCTGCGGCTGTAGCCCATTCACTTCAAGGTTTGACATGCTGCAAGCAGACATGTTCTTAAGCACATCACTGTTTTAATGCGTGGTTATCTGAGTTACTGTCAGTTTGAATCAGTCTGACCTTTCTCATTAACAAGACACTTTTGCCCATAGAACTGGATGTTTTTTGGTTTTTTTGCACCATTCTCTGAAAACTCTCAGAGACTGTTGTGCATGAAAATCCCAGGAGATCTGAGATACGCAAACCACTCCATTTGGCACCAACAATCATTCCATGGTCAAAGTCACTTAGATCACATTTCTTCCCCATTCTGATGTTAACTGTGTTTGCGTGCTTTTCTGCATTGAGTCGCTGCCACTTGATTATCTGATTAGATTTGCACTAACGAGATGCACAGGTGTACCTAATAAAATGCCCACTATGTCAATATCCTCCTGCAGCCTAGAAATTTCCTTCTCAACAACACAGCCAGTTTTGACCTAAATGTCTACTGTACTTTTTTTCATAGATGCTGCCTGGCCTGCTGAGTTCCTCTAGCATTTTGTGCACTTACTTACGGCAATTATATTTCATACCACCATGATCTTATGTTACCCAATATTAACTCTGCCTAATTACAAAATAAACTACATTTTAATAACTTGGTTATGTCCTTGATCATCATTCTGTTAGGAATAGTGTCTCAATAAATGTGCAATAACATTTCCTGTTTATTTAAGTATGACGGCTGTTTCAGCTTAAAATGTAAAGACATGAAAAAAATACCCGATCAGTCACGAGAATCATTCACTTTTTATGAATTCCCATGATATTTAGTTCACCCTTCAAAAGTTACTTAATTTCACAAGTGCAAAGGTTACATAAAGAAGCTGAGAAGTACTGTCCATAAATGGGTAAAATCTTAAGATTCCCAGCAATCTGCCAGGAAAGTCTAATGCCATTTACTCTCCAATGCCTTCCACACTTCTTACTCTCAGGGCATTTGAAGATCAGGAAATCAGAAGCTTCTAGTATATCCTTGGTATTCTTTTCTCTATTAGAAATGCCAACTCAACTACCATATTACATCTCATCCTTTCCATTACCCTGAAGAAATCAAGGTTTAAATTTTCTGTCTTAAAAATAGGGCTGTCAATTAAACTTGGTTAACACTGAAGATTAATGTGATTTCTAATCAACATGTTGGTTATATGGTTCAACAAGTTAAGTGTATGTTTAAAAAGATGCAATAAATGTTTACACAGCATTTGTCACAGGATTAATCCTGGCCATTGTATCTCCCTGGAGCTCAGCTGTCATTTTCTAGCTAAAGCTACCGTGTGCACCCTCTCCCTCAGTACCCATCACTAATCTTCACAGCCACCATACTGCATGGGTGACCAAAGCACCCTATCTATAACATTGGCATGGACAGCAGGCCACTGCATTCTCCTCCCCCCAACTCCCTCCCTGCCCAACCCCTTTGTGGAAAATCTTCCCTTGATAATCATGACAGGGCAAAAGAAAATCGAGCTCTAAAGTTTTACATTATTCTCTAAGCCAAATCTGGCCTGACACAGTTCTCTGGAGCCCTACAGGCAGTTTATCTCAGGTCATTTAAGCTTTTGCAAAAGTCACTGCTTTCTCACTGAACCACTGAAGGTGGCAAAGCAATTTTAATTAGAGAATTAAAAATAAAACACTTTCTATTGTCTGAAAAAGCAATTAAAACTGGATTGACCATGACTAAATTCCTTTATCCCATTTTCTTTTTCAAAGAAAAACCATTCTCAATAGTTCTACTCTGTCTTCTTAGTAACGCATTTGCTAAATTTATGTATGCAATAGAAACAGAAAACCTACAGCACAATACAGGCCCTTCAGCCCACAAAGCTGTGCCGAACATGTCCTTACCTTAGAAATTACCTAGGGTTACCAAAAGTCCTCTATTTTTCTTGTATCTGCCTCCACCACTGTCACCGGCAGCCATTCCATGCACTCACCACTCTCTACATAAAAAACTTACCCTTGACATCTCCTCTGTACCTACTTCCAATCACCTTAAAACTGTGCCCTGTCGTGCTAGCCATTTCAGCCCTGGGAAGAAGTCTCCGACTATCCACATGATCAATGCCTCTCATCATTTTATATACCTCTATCAGGTCACCTCTCATCCCCTGTCGCTCCAAGGATAAAAGGCCGAGTTCACTCAACCTATTCTCATAAGACATGCTCCCCAATCCAGGCAACATCCTTGTAAATCTCCTCTGCACCCTTCCTATGGTTTCCACATCCTTCCTGTAGTGAAGCAACCAGAACTGAGCACAATACTCCAAGTAGGGTCTGACCAGGGTCCTATATAGCTGCAACATTACCTCTCAGCTCCTAAACTCAATCCCACGATAGATGAAGGCCAATGCACTGTATGCCTTCTTAACCACAGAGTCAACCTGTGCAGCAGCTTTGAGTGTCCTATGGACTCGGACCCCACCATCCCTCTGATCCTCCACACTGCTAAGAGTCTTACCATTAATACTATAATCTGCCATTATATTTGACCTACCAAAATGAACCACTTCACACTTATCTGGGTTGAACTCCATCTACTACTTCTCAGCCTAGTTTTGCATCCTATCAATGTCTCGCTGTAACGTCTGACAGCCCTCCACACAAACCACAACATCCTCAACATTTGTGTCATCAGCAAACTTACTAACCCATCCCTCCACTTCCTCATCCAGGTCATTTATAAAAATCACAAAGAGCAGGGGTCCCAGAATAGATCCCCGAGGCATACCACTGGTCACCAGCCTCCATGCAGAATATGACCCATCTAAAACCACTCTTTGCGTTCTGTGGGAAAGCCAGTTCTGGATCCACAAAGCAATGTTCCCGTGGATCCCATGCCTCCTTACTTTCTCAATAAGCCTTGCATGGGATACCTTATCAAATGCCTTGCTGAAATCCATATACACTACATCTACTGCCCTATCTTCAATGTGTTTAGTCACATCTTCAAAAAATTCAATCAGGCTCGTAAGGCACAACCTGCCTTTGACAAAGCCACGCTGACTATTCCTAATCATATTATGCCTCTCCAAATGTTCATAAATCCTGCATCTCAGGATCTTCTCCATCAACTTACCAACCACTGAATTAAGACTTACTGGTCTATAATTTCATGGGCTATCTCTACTCCCTTTCTTGAGTAAAGGAACAACATCTGCAACCCTCCAATCCTCTGGAACCTCTCCTGTCCCCATTGATGATGCAAAAATCATTGCCAGAGGCTCAGCAATCTCTTCCCTTGCCTCCCACAGCAGCCTGGGGTACATCTGTCCGGTCCCGGTGACTTATCCAACTCGATGCTTTCCAAAAGCTTCAGCACATCCTTTTTCTTAATATCTGCATGCTCAAGCTTTTCAGTCTGCTGTAAGTCATCCCTACAATCGGCAAGATCCTTTTCCATCGTGAACACTGAAGCAAAGTATTCATTATGTACCTCTGCTATCTCCTCCGGTTCCATTCACACTTTTCCACTGTCAAACTTGATTGGTCCTATTCGCTCACATCTTATCCTCTTGCTCTTCATATACTTGTAGAATGCCTTGGTGTTTTCCTTAATGTTGTCCGCCAAGGCCTTCTCATGGCCCCTTCTGGCTCTCCTAATTTAATTCTTAAGCTCCTTCCTGCTAGCGTTATAATCCTCTGGATCTCTATCATTACCTAGTTTTTTTTTTAAACCTTTCGTAAGCTTTTCTTTTCTTCTTGACTAGATTTACAACAGCTTTTGTACACCACAGTTCCTGTATCCTACCATCCTTTCCCTGTCTCATTGGAACGTACCTATGCAGAACTCCACGCAAATATCCCCTGAACGTTTACCACATTTCTTCTGTACATTTCCCTGAGAACATCTGTTCCCAATTTATGCTTCCAAGTTCCTGCCTGATAGCCTCATATTTCCCCTTACTCCAATTAAATGCTTTCCTAATTTGTCTGTTCCTATCCCTCTCCAATGCTACGGGAAAGGAGATAGAATGGAGAATAAAGACGCATACGTAAGGCTCCTTTTCATTGACTACAGCTCTGCCTTTAATACCATCATTCCAAATAAACTGATTCCTAAGCTCCCAAACCTGGGCCTTAGCACTCAGATCTGCAGCTGGATCTTCAACTTCCTCACAGACAGGATCCAGGCTGTAAAAATAGGGGACAAGTTCTCCCCTACAATCACTCTGAGCACCAGTGCCCCACAGGGCTGTGTACTCAGCCCCCTGCTGTACTCACTGTACACCCATGATTGTGTAGCCAAGTTTCCATCGAACTCAATATATAAGTTTGCTGATGACACAACAATTGTAGGCCGTATCTTGGGTAATGATGAGTTTGAGTACAGAGAGGAAATTTAGAACCTGGTGGCATGGTGCGAAGACAATAACCTATCCCTCAACATCAGCAAGATGAAGGAATTGGTTGTTGACTTCAGCAGGAGTAGCGGACCGCACAAAACAAGTTACATCGGTGGTGCGCAAGTGGAACAGGTCAAAAGCTTTAAGTTCCTCGGGGTCAATATCACAAATGACCTGACTTGGTCCAACCAAATAGAGTTCACTGCCAAGAAGGCCCACCAGCGCCTTTACTTTCTGAGAAAACTAAAGAAATTTGGCCTGTCCCCTAAAACCCTCACTAATTTTTATAGATGCACAGTAGAATGCATTCTTCTAGGGTGCATCATAACCTGGTATGGAAGTTGTCCTGTCCAAGACTGAAAGAAGCTGCAGAAGATCATGAACACGGCGCAGCACATCACACAAACCAATCTTCCGTCGGTAGACTCACTTTGCACCGCATGCTGTCGGAGCAGTGCTGCCAGGATAATCAAGGACAAGACCCACCCAGTCAACACACTTTTCGTCCCTCTTCCCTCCGGGAGAAGGCTCAGGAGCTTGAAGACTTGTACGGCCAGATTTGGGAACAGCTTCTTTCCAACTGTGATAAGACTGCTGAACGGATCCTGACCAGGATCTGGGCAGTACCCTCCAAATATCCGGACCTGCCTCTTGGTTTTTTTGCACTACCTTACTTTCCATTTTTCTATTTTCTATTTATGATTTATAATTTAAATTTTTAATATTTACTAATTTTTACCATTTTTAATATTTAATATTTGTAATCCAGGGAGCGGAAAGCGCAGAATCAAATATCGCTGTGATGATTGTACGTTCTAGTATCAATTGTTTGGAGACAATAAATTATAAAGTATAATTGTGATCACCATCTCCAACATGCTCTCCCATTGAGAGACCTGACACCTGATGACACCTGACCAGGTTCATTTCCCAATACCAGATCAAGTACAGCCTCTCCTCTTGTAGGCTTATCTACATATTGTGTCAAGGAACCTTCCTGAACTCACCTAACAAACTCCACCCCATCTAAACCCCTTGCTCTAGGGAGATGCCAATCAATATTGGGGAAATTAAAATCTCCCATCACGACAACCCTGTTATTACTGCACAGTTCCAGAATCTGTCTCCCTAGCTGCTCCCCGATGTTTCTGTAACTATTGGGTGGTTTATAAAAAACTGCCAGTAGAGTTATTGACCCCTTCCTGTTTCTAACTTCTACCCACAGAGACTCAGTAGAAAATCCCTCCATGACTTCCTCCTTTTCTGCAGCCGTGACACCATCTCTGATCAGCAGTACCATGTCCCCACCTCTTTGGCCTCCCTCCCTGTCCTCTCCTAAACATCTAAAGCCTGGCACTCTAAGTAACCATTCCTGCCCGAGCCGTCCAATTCTCTGTAATGGCCACAACATCATAGGTCCAAGTACTGATCCATGCCCTAAGCTCATCCACTTTATTCATGATGCTTCTTGCATTAAAATAGACACATCTCAAACCATCAGTCTGAGTGCGTCCCTTCTCTTTTACTTGCCTATCCCCCCCTCACACTGCCTACAAGCTTTCTCTATTTGTGAGACAACCATCCCTTCCTCCGTCTCTTCATTTCAGTTCCCAACCCCCAGCAATTCTAGTTTAAACTCTCCCCAATAGCCTTAGCAAACCTCCCCACCAGGATATTGGTCCCCAATACATTGTGATTATGTTTTGTACAAATTTAAAACTTCTCTGTTCCTGTAGCCTTTAGCTTCTTATTTATAACTCAGAACACTGATGGCCTGTAACAACTTTACCTGTCTAGGTGTAATACTCAGTTGATCACAAGGACAATTATTTGCATCTTGCTTTGCCTTAGTTCATACCCTGAAGCAAGCTCATAATTGTTTCCAGTAAAACGATTATTTCCATTTCATTGCACTGCCTAAATAGAAACAGAGGGAGGGCTCATTTTGCCTTTGTCACATGGGAACATCCATCAAGAATGCAGGTGGTTTAATGAACTGCAGCCAACTACTAAAGGGACGGGAGGGTAGCGTAGTGGTTAGCACAATGCTTTACAGTATAGGCAACCACAGTTCAATCCCTACTGTTGCCTGTAATGAGTTTGCACTTTCTCCCCTTGACCATGGAGGTTTCCTCGCACAGTCCAAAGACCACCAGGTGGAAGGTTAATTGGTCATTGTAAATTGTCAAGTGATTAGGCTAGGATTAAATCGGGGGATTACTGGGTGGCGTGCTTGAAGGACCAGAAGGGCCTACTCCACACTGTATCTCAACAGATAAATAAAGACTTGACAGTAGTATTTTTAAAGAAATCCCTGATTTAATCGATCTATTGTTTGATTCTGTTCCTGTTACATTGCAACTTCAGAGTGCTAAAGGAAATATCCACAATAAATGGGTCCAGTTGGAATCTTGGTTTTTAATCATACTACAGACAGTTCAATGAATAACGCCCTTCTTTTTTGCTAAATCTGTTTTCTCAAATAACATAATTTGTAGTGCCAAGTAGCTTGTGTGAGTCACGTATCAATCAGTGAAACTTGTCCTTCGCTTTGGGTGCAAAAGTATATCTGCATTCTCCAGTTGACAGAAACTCTGCCGAGGGTAATATTCCAAGGAACGGGGTAGGTTCAACAGTAAAAATCATCCAGTTAAGAGAAGTAATTGGACACTTATGATTTCTAAAATTACTTCAAAGCTTCAAGGACAAATACATTTTATTGTGACCAAGCAGTATTAGAAAATATTGTAAACCTGTAGGTGTTACAAAGAGGCAAAAGAAAATGGGAATTTCATAATGATTGCATATGACTATAAGACAAAGGAGCATAATTAGGCAATTCAGCCCATTGAGCCAGTGCCAACATTTCCCCTTCAACTCCATTCTCCTGTCTTCTCCCTGTAACTTTTCATGCAGTGACTAATTAAGAACCCATCATCCTTTACCTAAATATACTCAATGACCTGGCCTCCACAGCTGCTTGTAGCACCACGTTCCAGATTCACCACCCAATGCTAACAAAATTCCTCCCCATCTCCATCCTAAAGTGACGTCCCTCTATTCTGAAACTGTGCCCCCGGTCCTGGACTCCCCCCATCACAGGAAACATCCTCTCCTCATCCACTCTCTCTAGGTCTTTCAACATTCAACGAGATCCCCCTCATTATTCTAAATTCCAGTGAGTAAAGGCCCAGAGCCATCAATCGCTCCTTATACCATATGCCCTTCATTCTCATGAGCACCCTCTGAACCTCCTCCTTTAGTGTTCCAACTAATAAAGGACATGCATGCCTTTATCAGTTGAGGCACTTTCAAGAGCCAAGAAGTTATCGAACTCTAGTCAGGCCACATCTGGAGTACTACATTCAGTTCTGGTTGCCATATGAGAGGTAGGATGTGGAAACTTTGGAGAGGGTGCAGAAGAGATCTACCAGAATGCTGCCTGGATTAGAAGATGTGCAGAAGAACTTGGGTTGTTTTCTCTGCAGCAGCGGAGGCTGGGGGAGATCTGAAGGAAGTTTATAAGACAAGTAGCATAGATAGAGTAGATAGACAGTATCGATTTCCCAGGGTTGACAGTCAGCAGTTCTGACATGTCTAATTCTAGAAGGTATACATTTACGGTGAGAGGAGGCAATTTCAAAGTAGATGTCCAGGGTGTTAGTTTTAATTACACAGAGATTGGCAGGTGCTAAGCGGTGGTAATGATGGCAAATGTGACAGAGATGTTTCAAAGGTTCTCAGATAGACACATGAATTTGTAGAGAAAGGAGAGATATGGAGATTTAGTGGGACAGGCAGAAGGGGTAGTTTAATGAATCCAGAACACCATGGGATGAAAGACCTGTTCCTGTGCTGTACTACATTCTCAGTAACCAAACAGCACGGGATCAGATTGGAACACTATAGTAACAAAAGAAGCACAAAGAAAATACAGTAGCCAATTTCCAGATACTTATTTAACAACTGAGTACACTCCCTCGGGGTCATCATTTACCTGCTATTCCCTGCCACCACTTAAACACAGGACTGAACTGGGGGGGATTGATGGGTAGTGTGGGTTGTACAGCCCATTCCGCACTATATCCAATAAATAAAATAAATAAGCAAAAGGCAGGTTTTGGAATCCAACCTTCTGTAACGACTGTAGACAGGAGAGGTGAATTGGGCAGGTATAACAAAACTAGACCCATGGCACTGTAACATGCCACCCACGTATCAGAAATGCCACCTGTTAAAATGGAAATTTTAACCAAAAATGAGGGATATAGAGAGGAAAAGATAAATGTGACAAGATAAACTTATAATTGTAAGGGAAGTAAACTGGTCTACACATGCATAAAAGTGCAAAAATTGATCTTACTAGTCCATATGCTGTACTCCTCTCGTGCTCTTGTGTAATGTCAGCTACATATGCAAATATCACTGAAAAGGTGACTGCAAAAATTCCAGACACTGAAATAATAGCAAAATACCACCTGCAAAAACAAAAAGAAGAGCATCACAAACTGCGCCTCCAATTAAACAAAGTTACCATTCCCGCAGTTTCTAATCAAGTTTTTGTTTAAAAATCTTTTGACTTTAATATTACAACTTAATTGTACTTTGATACATAGTATTTACTCAAATAACACTCTAAGCCTTTACAGAAAGAGCTAAATATAATTCCTCCTTGTTATATGCTAAAATAAAGTGTGGGGGAGGGGAGAGGGCGAGGTTTGCTTCTTATATGTGAACATTATGTGATCCAACCAATGTAACTTTATACACTCACCATGGCCTTATCATTAATGGAATTGGGACACATGTGAAGAACACGGTTAATAAAAGAAATGATCTTCTTCCCCACACATCGGACAAAGCACCTATTAATGGAGCACTCATAAATGATAAGAACCCCTAAAAAAAAGAAGGGAAAAGCATAGCATTACCTCAGACTGCAACATTACTACATTCAAAGAAAATAAGCTGGTTTCACTACAAGAAAAACAATGAAATCAGCAATTCTCAACACTGCTAGTTTAGAATTGCCAAAATATACTGTTTTCCCGAAGATTGTTTACTTTCATTTAGCTGTGCTTGATATTAAGTATCAGTTCTCTAATTATTGTAAAAATATACAATTCAGATTTTGCATCAAAGATTTGAATTTGTTCTTGTGAGTGCACTGTCCAATTTACTTTTCATCTTTTAATTTGGAACATTTCAAAGGCTAAATATGTGATTGTTAAACAACGTCCCATGTCCTATTTAAGCACATCAAATAAACATGAAATCACACTCAGCATCACAAAATAACACATACTGGATGCCTGGTTTGTTTTTTTCCCCCTCCATGCAAAGTGGAGTCTACGTATCCTGCATTCTCTACCCACTTCAAGTCAGATATTGCAAGTAAATGAAAATAATAACATGTGAAATACCGTCTGAAACTAATAGGCAGGGGTTCCCAACCATTTTTATGCCGTGGACCAACACCATGAAGCAAGGGGTCTGTGTACTCCAGGTTGAGAAGCCCTGAAGGGTGCCTGAGACTTTTGCATAGTACTGATAACCACTTTATTTTGAACACTAAAGAAGCAGGCAGGTCTTTGTTGATGGGGTTGAGGAATTTAGGAGAAATTTCAGTTTCATACCACATATCCCGATCTACCAGGATTGTAAAGACACTTAACTTGTACATTCTGTAATTTCTGCATTTCAAGTGATTAAAGATAGAATCACTGTGAAATTGAAGTCCATTCGATGCAATACTTTAATGGCTAATTTGCTCCTGTCATGCACTAGTTTCCTTATTTTCATCCCAGTACTTTCAGGCTTTTTGTGTTTACAGCCAATTGTTTTTGAGACTTAAACTTGGCCCCAAGAGCCACAATGTAATATATAGTAGTTCTGACTTCAACAACTTTCAACATTGTTAAAAATGTCCACACCTCTAGAACAATAGAGAACGAGTATTCTGTTGTAAAGGAGAAATCTATAAAGGGAAAAGGGAATTCTCAGCAACCGTTCTGAAACTGATGCTTTGCCTCTTGGGTGGAAACCAGTAATACTTGTAGTGAACCAGCTAGACTTTAAAGACACAAACACGAGGAATTCTGCAGATGCTGGAAATTCAAGATTCAAGATTCAAAAAACTTTATTGTCATTCTAACCATACATTAGCTCTGCAGGGCAGAATGAGACAGCGTTTCCCAGGAGCAGTGCAATCATAACATAACAAATGCAACACTAAATAATAAACATAACAATAAATAGTAAAACACAACAGCCGCATGTCAGTTAAAATCAAGTTATAAGTGTCCAGTGCAAGTTAAAAGTGTCCAAAGCAGAGTCAAGTAGAGCAGCTATTTAGCAGTCTGACTGCCTGTGGGAGGAAGCTGTTTAGTAGCCTTGTGGTTTTTAGTTTTGATGCTCCTGTAACGTTTGCCTGATGGCAGAAGAACAAACAGTTCATGGAGTGGGTGTGAGGGGTTTTTAATGATGTACCGTGTCTTCTGGAGGCATCGACTCTGAAAGAGGTCTTGGACAGAAGGTAGGGAGACCCCAATAACCTTCTCTGCTCCCCTAACCACCCTCTGCAAGGCTTTCTTGTCGACAGCACTGCAGCTGGAGTACCAGGTTGTAATGAAAAGGTCAGCACACTCTCAACCACGCCTCTGTAGAATGTAGTTAAGATGTTAGTGGGGAGTGATGTTTGTTTAAGCTTCCTCAGAAAGTGCAATCTCTGCTGGGCCTGTTTCACAATCCCAGTGGTATTCCTGGACCAGATGAGATTATCCGAGATCTGCACCCCAAGGAACTTGATGTTTTCCACTCTCTTCACTGTGGAGCCGCTGATGCTGAGGGGTGTGTGCTCAGGCTGAGACTGTCTGAAATCAACAATCATCTCCTTGGTTTTGGTGACATTAAGCATCAAGTTGTTATCACTGCACCAGCTCTCTAGGTGTTTGACCTCCTCCCTATACATTGTTTCATCATTTTTGCTGATGAGCCCCACCACTGTGGTATCATCAGCAAATTTAATGATCAGGTTCTCCTTGAATCTGGCTGCACAGTCATGTGTTAGCAGTGTAAACAGCAATGGGCTAAGCACACAGCCTTGTGGGGATCCAGAGCTCAGTGTGATGGAGTCAGAGATGTTCCTGCCAACACGGACTGACTGTGGTCACTCTGTCAAGAAATCCAGAATCCAGCAACACATGGCAGTGCCAAGGCGAAGCAGTGACAATTTCTCCACTGGTCTCTGCGGGATGATGGTATTGAACACTGAACTGAAATCAATGTACAGGATTCTGGCATAAGTGTCTTTGTTGTCTAAGTGAGAGAGAACTGTGTGCAGTGTGGTGGATATTGCCTCCTCCGTAGAGTGACTTGGACGATAAGCAAACTGTAGAGGATCCAGCGATGAGCGGAGGCTGGCTGTGATATGAGGCTTGACAAGCCGTTCAGAACATTTCATCACTATGGGGGTCAGGGCAATGGGATGGTAATCATTCAGACAGGCTACAACTAATTTCTTTGCTACAGGGATGATTGTGGAGGTTTTGAAGCATCTGGGGACAATGGCTTGAATAAGGGAGATGTTGAAAATGTCCAGCTCTTGGCTCCATTCAAGCAACACACATCAAAGTTGCTGGTGAACACAGGAGGCCAGGCAGCATCTCTAGGAAGAGGTACAGTCACACTGCGTCCGGTGCTCCCAATGTGGCCTTCTACATATTGGCGAGACCCGACACAGACTGGGAGATCGTTTCGCTGAACACCTATGCTCTGCCCGCCAGAGAAAGCAGGATCTCCCAGTGGCCACACATTTTAATTCCACATCCCATTCCCATTCTGACATGTCTATCCACGGCCTCCTCTACTGTCAAGATGAAGCCACACTCAGGTTGGAGGAACAACACCTTATATTCCGTCTGGGTAGCCTCCAACCTGATGGCATGAACATCGACTTCTCTAACTTCTGCTATTGCCCCACCTCCCCCTCGTACCCCATCCATTATTTATTTATATACACACGTTCTTTCTCTCTCCCTCCCTTTTCTCCCTCTGTCTATACCCCTTGCCCATCCTCTGGGTTTTTCCCCCCCTCCCCCTTTTCTTTCCCCCTGGGCCTCCTGTCCCATGATCCTCTCATATCCCTTTTGCCAATCAACTATCCAGCTCTTGGCTCCATCCTTCCCCCTCCTGTCC
The DNA here is from genome assembly GCF_963921235.1 of Mobula hypostoma. Taxonomy (NCBI): domain Eukaryota; kingdom Metazoa; phylum Chordata; class Chondrichthyes; order Myliobatiformes; family Myliobatidae; genus Mobula; species Mobula hypostoma. Next base: position 47,043,496 of record NC_086112.1, read on the forward strand.
TCTCCTATCATTTTGGATCTCCCCCTCCCACTTTCAAATCTCTTGCTAGCTCTTCTTTCAGTTAGTCCTGACGAAGTGTCTCGGCCCGAAACGTCAACTGTATCTCTTCCTAGAGATGCTGCCTGGCCTGCTGCGTTCACCAGCAACTTTCATGTGTGTTGCTAGATGTTAAAGACTTCTGGTCTTTTTGTCAAGGGAATTCTTTCCGGTTTCCACTCAGTGAATGGTATAGATTTTATTTACTTAATGAGACACAGCGAGGAATGGCCCCTTTCGGCCATCCGAGCTGCGCAGACCAGCAACCCCCGATTTAACCCTAGCCTTATCACAGGACAATTTACAATGACCAATTAACCTACCAACCAGTAGGTCTTTGGTCTGTGGGAGGAAATCGGAGACAAGGAGAATGTATAAACTCCTTACAGACTACAGAATTGAGTAAAAAAGATGGCACCAGTGAACAATGCGACAAAGGGCGAAATCCTCCAGACTACTACTTTCACGCCTTCCTTTTCTTTCAAATGTAGTTCTGCTTTTGTTGGAGCCTGTGATCGATATCTTGGTGGCACATCTTTCAGGCCAGTCTGGTGCTTTGCTGTCTCTAAGGATATTTCCAGCGAAGCGTGCAGCCAGCCTCGAAGGCAAGAACCCTGACAATGGTGCAGAAGGCGAGTGGTTGTTCAGAGCCGTCTACCAGCTTTTCACTTGCTGCTGCTGGGGGAAGGTGTCAGCATGCAATGGTCGGTCGGTCGGTCACACACACACACTGCTGTTGGAGGATGGCACCGGAGCCCTGGGTCCTCAGCAAGGTTTAATCAAGCGATTGTGGATTGGACTCCATAGTTCACGTTATGATGTGTTTCTGGTTGCTTTTTTTTGTTGCTTGTATTTTGGGCAATTTTGAATGGGGGCAGCCTGCAGATAACAAACACCGAGTTGAACTGAAATTGTCTGGACTCTTTCGATCATGTTTTATATCTGTGTTTTTCTTATTTTTTGTTGCCGTTTGCCCAGTTTGTTTTATTTTTGCATGGGGGGGCGGGTGGTGGTGTTTGATGTTTTCTTTGAACAGGGTTCCATGGTTTTCTTTGGTTAGTCATACTTTATTGATCCCGGCAGGAAATTGGTTTTCGTTACAGTTGCACCATAAATAATAAATAGTAATAGAACCATAAATAAATAGTAATATGTAAATTATGCCAGTAAATTATGAAATAAGTCCAGGACCAGCCTATTGGCTCAGCGTGTCTGACCCTCCAAGGGATGAGTTATAAAGATTGATGGCCACAGGCAGGAATGACTTCCTATGACACTCTGTGCTGCATCTCGGTGGAATGAGTCTCTGGCTGAATGTACTCCAGTGCACACCCAGTACATTATGTAGTGGATGGGAGACATTGACCAAGATGGCATGCAACTTAGACAGCATCCTCTCTTCAGACGCCTCCGTCAGAGAGTCCAGTTCCGTCCCCACAACATCCCTGGCCTTACGAATGAGTTTGTTGATTCTGTTGGTGTCTGCTACCCTCAGCCTGCTGCCCCAGCACACAACAGCAAACGTGATAGCACTGGCCACCATAGACTCGTAGAACATCCTCAGCATTGTCTGGCAGATGTTAAAGGACCTCAGTCTCCTCAGGAAATAGAGATGGCTCTGACCCTGCTTGTAGACAGCCTCAGTGTTCTTTGACTAGTCCAGTTTATTGTCAATTCGTATCCCCAGGTATTTGTAATCTTCCACCATGTCCACACTGACCCCCTGGATGGAAACAGGGGTCACCGGTATCTTAGCTCTCCTCAGGTCTACTACCAGCTCTTTAGTCTTTTTCACATTAAGCTGCAGATAATTCTGCTCACACCATGTGACAAAGTTTCCTACTGTAGCCCTGTACTCAGCCTCATCTCCCTTGCTGATGCATCCAACTCTGGCAGAGTCATCCAAAAAGGTCTGCAGATGACAAGACTCTGTGCAGTAGTTGAAGTCTGAGGAGTAAATGGTAAAGAGAAAGGAAGACAAGACAGTCCCCTGTGGAGCCCCAGTGCTGCTGATCACTCTGTCAGACACACAGTGTTGCAAGCACACGTACTGTGGTCTGCCAGTCAGGTAATCAAGAATCCATGATACCAGGGAAGCATCCACCTGTATCGCAGTCAGCTATCTCCCCCAGCAGAGCAGGGCGGATGGTGTTGAACGCACTGGAGAAGTCAAAAAACATGACCCTCACAGTGCTCGCTGGCTTGTCCAGGTGGGCGTAGACACGGTTCAGCAGGTAGACGATGGCATCCTCAACTCCTAGTCGGGGCTGGTAGGCGAACTGGAGGGGATCTAAGTGTGGACTGACCACAGGTCGGAGCAGCTCCAGAACAAGTCTCTCCAGGGTCTTCATGATGTGGGAGGTCAATGCCACCAGTCTGTAGTCATTGAGGCCGCTGGGGCGCGGCGTCTTCAGCACAGGGACGAGGCAGGACGTCTTCCACAGTACAGGAACCCTCTGGAGCCTCAGGCTCAGGTTGAATACATGGCGAAGTACTCCACATAGCTGAGGGGCACAGGCTTTTGAGCACCCTGGTACTGACACCATCTGGTCCTGCAGCCTTGCTTGGGTTGAGACGTTTCAGCTGTCTTCTCACCTGTTCAGCTGTGAAGCCTACCGTGGTGGTTTCGTGTGGGGAAGGGGTATAGTCATGGGAGCAGGGTGGGGGACTGTGAGGAGGGGTAGGAGGGGAGAGTGCAATATGTGATGGTTGGGGTCCGACAACAGATGGCTCATGTGGGGGATGGGCAGGGGCCACAATGTCAAATCTGTTAAAGAACTGGTTAAGCTCATTGGCCCAGTCCACACTGCCTTCAGCTCCTCTGTTGCTAGTTTGCCGGAACCCAGTGATGGTCCTCATCCCCCTCCAGACCTCTCTCATGTTGTTCTGCTCGAGTTTCCACTCAAGCTTCCTCCTGTACCTGTCTTTAGCCTCCCTGATCCTGGCTTTCACGTCTCTCTGTATTGCCCTCAGCTCCTCCCTATTTCCATCTCTAAACGCCCTCTTTTTAGCGTTCAGGATGTCCTTATGTCCTTTGCACCCATGGCTTGTTATTTGAATAACAAAGGACAGTTCTTGTCGGAACATTGCAGTCCACACAGAAGTTGATGTAATCAGCGATGCACTCAGTGGTTCAGGGTTGTTTGTCGGGAAAACCAATCTCAGGGTTGCATACAAACTTATACACAAAACTTTGATAATAAATGTACTTTGAATCTTTGAAAGGAAATGTGGTTGGGCATCGGACTCATTCCAAAGGTTTAGTTTACATACTTAAATGTCTGGTCTTTAGATCCTAGACAGATCTAAAAAAAAAGAAAACCAATTCACCTATTTTGAGATAAACAAAAGGAAATATAGCTGCAAGTTAAAATGCACTGGATCATAGTAGTTTAGGCATACACAATTCCATGAGCAGCAGCATTTAAAGTTCTGTTTTTTGGACTAGAAATATGTGAGATTTGCTGCTAATGCAGAGAAATCAACCAAGTTTACCAATTATTTACTTCTCCATGCTTCACAATTGAAGTTAATTTGTAGAATTGGTGTAAAAAGGCACACAAGATAGATAGGACTAAATGACCATGTTCACAAAATAGCAAAATAATAGACATTTCGAAGATTAATCAAAAACATAATGTGGCAAATATAAAGTTGGTAATATACTTGCAATAAAGGCAAAATTTTGTGGAAGCTGGAAGATGAAAGAAAAATCAAAAAATGTCAGAGTAATACTGCATGGACGTAGGATGTCCGCCCTGCCACACCCATGCCAACTGCTGAGTGCGCACCTATATTAGTCCGATTTTCCAGTATGAGGCCCATAGCCTTTGATAAATTGGCATTTTGAATGCTCATCTACAAATATCTTAAATGTTCTGAGTCACAGCCTTACCACCTCCTCAAACTGTTGGTTTAAAATCCAAGTATCTACTGCATAGAAAAAAAACTTCTTCCTCTGATTCCAGCTAAACTTCCTACCCCTAACTTTTAGACACAATTGGGAAATGTTTCTTACCATCTACGTTATCTATGCCCCTCATAATTGCTTACATGTCAGTTCCCTTCTCAGCTTCCAGTGAACAAATGCAGCCTAGTCAACCTTTCTCAAGACTCAAACTCTCCACCCTAGTGATTCAACCAGAAATGCAGATGACACTTCAGCTTCAACCTTACCAATGGTTTAGTGTTGGGCCATAACATCTCTGCTTTAATATACTATGACTGGTTAATTAGAGCAAGCATCCTGATGAAGGGTCTCAAACCGAAACAATGAATGTTTATTCCCCTCCATAGATGCTGCCTGACTTGCAGAGTTCCTCCAGCATTTTGTGTGTATTGTTCAAGCATTCTATGTGTCTTCTTCACCATCTTACCTACCTGTGCTGCAATTGTCAGGGGTCTCTGAACTTGCACATCAAAGTCCCACTGCCCCTTAATATCCCCTTGGGCCCCACCATTCATTGTTTGGTCGATTCATATGAACCCTTTCAAAGTGCATTATTTCACACTTAGCAGGCTTAAACTCCATCTGCCACTGCTGTCCCCATCTTGCCAATGGATCAATACCATCCTGTAACTTAAGACCAGCTCTCTCACCATTATTACCACTGCAAGGAAGCCACAGCCACACTTCCCTTCCTAGTGTAGGTGCACCACACTGTATGGTTGGCATAGGTGTGGCAAGGTGAAAGGCCAGCGTCCATGCGGCATCACTCTGACACGTGCAAACTTAGCAACCATACCTCCGATATTCACGGTGAAGTTGCAACAAACAACAAGTCTCAACCACTGATCCCCGTGGTACATCACTGTTCCAGGTTTCCAGTCGTGTAATCAACTCTCCCCCCCCCCCCACTATCATCTTACTACCAAAAGAATTTTGGATCTATTTTGCCATCTTACACTGGATCCCATGAACACTATTGCACTGGCCTAAATTTGCCTCAGTTAAATATTTTAAACCCACTTTGCAATTCTCATCCTGGTTTTAACTTGTCAGTGGTTTCCCCTGCCATTTCTCTAGTCTCCATTTTTTTTTTAAACCCCTTGAATTATTACATTCCTCAGATTCCAATCACTTAATCACCAGATTTAACTCATCCAGTTTTGGTGGCAAGACCATTAATTGTAATGCTCAAACACCTTAAACCTCCATCTATGTAGACCCCATCTATGCAATTTTAATAAGCTCCTTAAAATCTAGATCTTTGACAAAGATTTAATTATCTGCACTGTGAATCCACAGTTGGTTTGGTACCAATTATTGCTTGACAATGCCTTTGTAAAGGATCTTGCAACATGCTACATTAAAAACAACACGCAATTAATTTCATGGTTGATTTCCATATTGTACTCTTTTGAGAAAAACTTTCTTTCCTGTTGAACACTGAATGTTACAGCAAAAATCAACATTTGGATTTCTTCCACCACTACTACTGACGCCCTGAGAAGGTTTAAAACACTATGGATGCATACCTTGTTCACTTGAATCTGGAACATTACACATTCGAGGCATTCGCAATGGAAAAATATAGGCACACCAGACAATTGGCCAATCAGCTTTGATAGTGCAGATGTTGGAAATCTTAAGCAATACACAAAATGCTGGAAAAACTCAACAGCATCGATGGAGGGGAATAAACAGTTGACGTTTCGGGCTGAGACACTTCATCAGGACTGGAAGGGAATGGGGCAAAAGCACAGTAAGATAGGGGAGATGGAGGAGTACAAGTGGAGAAAGTGTTGGGGAGCATTACCAGTGTGGGCTTGGAACATGGACTGTTCCACATAGCTGATGAGGAAGGCATAACTGGGGCCCACGTTGGTGCCCGTGGCTACACCTCTGGTCTGAAGGAAGTGGAAGGAACCAAAAGAGAAATTGTTAAGGGTGAGAATGAGTTCTATCAGATGGAGAAGAGTGGTGGTGGAGGGGGATCTGGTAAGGTCTGTTGTCCACAAAGGACTTCCTGATGGAGGACAGAGGTACACGTCCATAGAGAAAATAAGGTGATCAGGGCCAGGAAACAAAGTGATGGTCCACCATTCTCTCCAACTAGATTTCTCCTCCTTCAGCCCTTTACCTCTTTCATCTCCCAGCTTCTTGCATCATCTCCTCTTCCCCACCTGATCTCAACTATCACCTGGCAGCTTATACTCTCCTTCCCCTCTACCCACCTTCTCCTCCATTCCTTTCCAGTACTGATGAAATGTCTCAGCCTAAAACATCAACTGCTTATTCCCCTCCATAGATGACCTGCTGAGTTCTTCCAGCATTGTGTGTGTTGGAAAAGAAATATAGACCATTCTAAAGTAAACACTGTCCCGAGTAGGAAATGTACTTGAAAGATAAAGACTCGAGGAATCCAGTGTTTACTATGACAAAATCTCTCAGATTTGGTGATTTTATATCAATGGGTAAACTGATTTATTATTGTCACATACAGAGGTACCATGGAAAAACTTGTTTTAGACGCCACTCATACAAATAATTTCATCACCTCATATCATTATACCAAGCAATAACAGAGTACAGAATATAGTGTTACAGTTACAGAAAAGGTGCAGTGCAGGCACACAATAAGGTACAAGTCATTGATATGTTAGGTTGTGAGATTAACAGTCCATTTTATTGTACAAGAGGTCCACTTGATAACTTTGGACAACAATGATTTTGCTTCCCGAATAACTTTGGATGCATTTTATGACTTTTAGGCTGCTGACAAGACAATCACCATGAAATTTCCCTATCACGCACCTTTTTTTGCCTGCATGTTATTTTAATTTATAATTCATCAGAATAACTGATGCCAAGATTAAGAAAGGCATTCTTGTTGGCCCATAAATCAAACAGGTCATCAATGGCAGGCAATTCGAAGAACTTCAAGTGGGATTGGAGAAAAATCGTATGGAAGGCATTCAAGGATGTTGTTGAAAACTTTCTTGGCAACTACAGAGCACCAAGCCACATGCAGCTAGTTGACAACATGCTTCAAGCATACAAAACCATGAAGTACAACATGGCACTAAAGATTCATTTTCTGCATTCCCATTTAGACTTATTCCCTGCAAATCTTGGTGTTGTCAGGGACAAGCATGGTGAAAGGTTTCACCAGGATGTTGCGGTCATGGAGAAACAGTATCAGGGCAACTGGAATCCTTCAGTGCTGGCTGATTATTGTTGGACACAAACTAGAAACCTCAGAAATGGAGTACAAATAAAAATCATCAACAAGATGTTTTTAGCTTAGTTGAACTGTTGCAAGTCATCAGCAACTTTATGCAATTAAAAGCCTTGCATTCAATAAAAGTTAATTTCTTGTTTCTCCAAATTCCCATGTGATAGAAGTAGGTTGAAATCATGTTTGTGTTCAGCTTGAAGTTGTCTATTATAAACAAAAAAAAATTCCGAGGAAGCTACACTTTTGAAAAAAATTGTTGTCCAATGAGGTGGGGGGGGGGGTGGAAAAGGGGAAGAAGAGATAATGGCTAAAGTTGAAGGGGTCTTTGATTATGTTGGCTGAGAAAAGTAGATTGAGTCCTTGGAAGGAAGACTAGTTTTCATGCTGTGCTTACTTGTGACCACAACACTCTGTAGTTTCTTGCCATCGTTGGCAGAGCACTTGCCATACCAAGTCATGGTGCATTCGAGTAGGAAGCTTTCTATGGTGCATCTATAAAAATACAGATCGAAGGGGACATGCTGAATGTCTGTAGCTCCCTAGGGAAGTAGAGGCACTGTTGCACTTTCTTGGCCATGGCACCTATACGTTGGTAAAGAACAGGTGATTGGTGGTTTACTCTGAGGAACTTAAACCACTCAAACAGAAGTGCATTCAGCACCCCACTACCTAAAGTCAATGACTAGCTCTTTTGTTTAGCTAACATTGAGAGAAATGGTTGTTGTCATGACACCAAGCCTCTTGGCTCCATCTCCTTCCTGTACTCTGACTCATTGTTAAAACCAAAATTACTTCATTTCAATATCTCTCAAAATATAATAGCAATAATTACTCTGAAGTGAACTTAAAGAATAAGATTGAACATAAATCACATCATTGCGTGGAGGAAGGAACATCTCTGGATTTATAATACTCCTTCCATTTATGTTTAACTGAAATCAAATTCAGACTAATTTTATTCCTTAAAATAATAAGGAAATGAAATGCAGAAGTGATGGTACATCATTATGAACAAAAATACAGCTCACAGTCAAATATGATATAAAAATGCAGAAGATATTTAAGAGGTCAGGCAGCATCTGTAAAGCAAATACACCATCTTCCTCTGCTCCCCATTTAATTTGTTCGTTTGTCATCGAAAGTGTTGAGGTAATGATCAATGAATGGTTATTGGCCAATTAGCTTTGATGATGAGTAATTCAAAGGGCTAAGGTGGAGATCATTTGTGTCCTCCATGTTTGAGTAATGCTTCTCGCCCATTGTCACTAATGTTGCCTTCTCCTCTAATGCTTACCATCTACATTCTGACAAAGCAAATTCAGGATTAAAATAAAAATTGCAATTTAATCAGATAGGATTTTGTATCTTCTGGTGAAAAACAGCCAATATCTCACAAACATTTTCATACATTCAATATTTAATATCACTATTTGTGAATTTTAAAGTGAAATCCTTTATTCACCTATTTCTTCATCGTTGAAAATTCTTAACAAGTCAGCTCTGGACATGATAAATTCTTGCACAGGTGAAAGCAACTTTCCTGCTGAACATGCATATGCATGTACTTTCAATCAGTGTACGGTGGTTAGGAACAAAGATGCAAAAGATTTTTTTTCTTGCCAAAAAGCACAGAGAACATCTGTAATATTATAATTGCTGATCCTGATTACAACTGTCAACTGAACATCAAACAGAAATCAAACTTGGCACCTTAAGATCTAGTAGTCTCTGTAATTCATCAAATAAATTTTAACCGGAAAGTCCCAGGAGACAGATTTTAATAGATTCATTATATAATATGCATGATATTATTGCAGTTAGCAAGATAAGTTAGGTTTAAGCCAAACAACATTTCGGATCCAAAGACTAATAAACTTTCCTACTGATGTTGCTATTACTCCAACATCTATTAGACATTTCCAATTACGTTCAAAGCAGTTCTATGATCTCATTTTTGACCTTCACCAATGCATTTAAAATAGGAAATTAAAGGGTTAAATTTAGATAGCCCTCAAAAAACTGATACAGGGTTCACAATATATGGTTTTTCCACACCTGAAGCTTCTGATGCTACAGGACTGCTGCATGGAACAGAATGGCAGGAGACAGCAGCGCTTGAAGTTAACCCGCACTGCTGACCTGCCAATGTATAACCCAAAGGAAGAGATGTATTCTGCCTAAAGCACACTGGGGAAGTTGAAGCCCAAAGTCTGTGAATCTGCTGGAGGACAGAGGCAGCCTGTGCTGGGGTTGGAGGACTGTGTATGTGTGTCGGAAGAGAAGACCAGGGCTTGATTTGATGTTGTTGTTATGTTGCTTGTTGGGTTTTGTTTTGATCTGTTCTGTTTTGTCCTGCCGTGCACTGTGGACATGCAGGATTTCCCAGTGACTAACCATGTTAATTCCAATCCCCGTTCCCATATGTCAATCCATGACCTCCTCTACCACCATAATGAGGCTGCTCTCAGGTTGGAGGAGCAATACCTCATATTGTCAGGGTAGTAGGAGCAGAACTAAGCCATTGGACCCATTGAGTGTGACCTGCCATTCCATCATGCCTGATGATTAACCCTCTCAAATCCATTCTACTAGCTTGCCCTCATAACATTTGATGCCCTGACTAAACAAGAACCTACCAACCTCCGCTTTAAATATACTCAATGACTTGGTCTTGACAGCCATCCATGGCAACGATTTCCATTCACCGCCCTCTGGCTAAAGAAATTTCCCCTCTCCTCTGTTCTAAATAGACACCCTTCCATTCTGAGACTCTGCCCTCTGGTCCTAGCCTCCAACCTGATGGTATGAACATTGATTTCTCCAACTTACAGTAATTTTCTCCCCTCCCCTCTTCCTCAATTCTCTCTGGTGCCCCTCTTGCCTCTTCTGTTCTCTTCACCTGCCTATCATCCTCCCCCGGTGCCCCCCCTTCCCTTTCTCCCATGATCCACTCTCCTCCCCTATCAGATTCTTCCTTCTCCAGCCCTTTACCTTTTCCACCTATCACCTTCCAGCTTCTTACTTCATCTTCCCTCTCCCACCCACCTGGATACACCCGTCACCTTCTAGCTTGTACTCCTTCCTCTCCCCCAACCTTCTTAATCTGACTTCTTCCCCCTTCCTTTCCATTCCTGATGAAGGATCTCAGCCTGAAACATCGACTGTTTGTTCATTCCCATAGGTGCTGCCTGACTTGCTGAGTTCCTCCAGGTGTGTGTCTGCGTCTGCTCTGAATTTCCATCATTTGCAGAATCTCTTGCATTTATCGAGTACGCTATTTTCCATTCGATATAAATATGACAAATATTTAATTTTCCTTTTGTAAAGATTTACTTGTTTATGATATTTACCAATATCTTTTTATTTTTCATAGATTACAATGAACATATGCATATTTTATATTTCAGACAAAAAAAACATGAATTCCTGTAATCAAGTCTGAGCATGGAACACTACATTTTTGAAAAATTCAATGAAAATCAGCCCATCAGCTTGATCTTTTTACCTACCAACAAGCACAGGAATTTGTGGCAGATTAGATTGGGATCTATAAAGCTTCAATGATGGCAATAGCCTTTCTCAAAGTTTCACTAACACAGTAGTGAACTAACATAGATTATAGGAATGCAAATAATATTCCAGCTCTAAAAAAATACTGTTACAGAGCAGATGTTCCTTGTAGAATGCTGCTTCCAGCACTGATGTTGCAGAATCAAATCCACAATGTCATACTATATTGAACCCAACGTCAAGCACAATGTATTAAAATTATTTGCTCACAGTCACTTTCAGGACCTTGGGCATCAAAGAAAGTATCATTGCTTAGCCTGCTAAACAATTAACATAAAACAGGCATCTTAACTCTCAAGGTACTTTGTTTACCTTGTTTCCAATTGAAGAGCTCTGAAGAATCACATTCAGCGATCTTCAGCAGCTTATTTAGTGTGTACTCTCAAGCTTTGCCAATGTGGCTACTGCCTTTTTAGAACAGACTGTGTGAATTACATACTGATAGTGTCTTACAGCAGGTTAAACTTAGAGGGATTTTGCTTGAGAATGTGTAGAACATTCCAAAAACAAATCTGTCAAAATAAATTCAGCAATGCATAAGCATGACCAAGTTTAACAATTGGGGCATTAGTAAATAGCATTAATCTCAGAAACTGAATAAAGAGTTATGCCTTTGTGTTGATTAATTTGACAAAGAAAACAAACATTTTAACTAATGACACATACAAAGTGCATCCAGAAGCGTAAAGCAAAACAAAGATTAAAAGATGTCATCCCAGCAAAATGGCAATTTTTCCTGTATTGCACTATTCTTTCACACATTGTGCACATGTGCTAAACCTTGTCATGAATTTCTTTGGGAACATCTTTGAAAAATCTAGGTGACAGTATTCAAAGAGAACTTGATTCTTTAGAATATCAAACTTTCAAAAACGACATGACACTTCTGCAAAGAAGTAGGGAGCAATGAGGAACAGCAATACAGTTACTGCACTGAGTTAGTTGTGTAGTTTTTTTTGTTAGAGACATACAGAATCACATGAATAGTATGACCTTTAAAATGTGTGGTGCCCGATCTGCAAAAGCACTTCATCTCATATGTAATAAGCATCTCCCCATATATTAATTTCTAAAAAAAGTATATCTAACTTTGTTTCTTTTTATCAGGAATGTGAATTTTGGAGACATTCTTACCTTTACACCCTGAATAAGGCCATTCATTAAAAATGTATGCTTAGGAAAAGTTTCATGCAAAACCTGTCAAAGAAAGATGTAAAAATATTACATATAATGAAGTGAAAATACTAAGTAATAGCTGCATCTAAATAAAAACAGGTTTAACAATTGTCAATACTTCCACTATGAGCAAGTCAAAATTAAACAAGTTTCAAATGCTTTGTTTTAGCAAGAGCTACGTTTGTAGATTAATGAAAATCAACTACACTAAAACCTACATGTGCTATGCAAAGAATTTTTATGTACAACAGTTGATTCCAAGAAACTAAGGTATTAAACTCATTCACTTAACATTTTTCATATTTCTTATGATAGGGAAAGAGGCCACTCAGCCTATCAAACTGATGCCAGCTCTCACAGCAATTCCAACCCTCCATTTTCCTGAAATCTATTCTCTCTCAAATGCCTATCAATTCCACTCTGATTACATCAGTGGCAATTTATTGTAGCTAATTATCCAATTAATCAGTCTGTTCTGTGACGTAGGAGTAAATCAGCTGCAGGACTAAACACAGATTGCTGGGGCAGTGAACCACTCAGCTGTCAGTTTGGACTTTATTCACAGAGAGCATAAATACCTCAAATACTGACTAAACCAGGTCAGGCAACTCAAACTTTCTCTTGGGAATTCTGTAGTTCTCTACTCCGGGTTTCAACTGTATTTTTTCCCCTGTACCCAAAGGCTGCCACACAGAAAAGCAAGAAATTGTTTACAGCGTAAAAGGAAATGAATTCAAATAAGAGGGTGGAAAAGACCAAATTAAAAAAAGGCATTTAAGCCAGGGAAAGACAGAAGTATAATTGCAGATGTCTCAGAGAATCGTGAAAGATTTCAGACCAAGGAAAAAGAAATCAGTATCCTGGTTACAGGTTTCTCTCACCTGCAACTACTTCTTGCAAATTATTCAATTAAGTAGCTAAAACACCAATATACACTCAGTGACCACTTTACTGGGTACCTCCTGAACATCTGCTCATTAATGCAAATATCTAACCAGCCAACCATATGCCAGCAAATCAATACACAAGCATGTAGGCATGTTCAACAGGTTCAGTTGTTATTCAGACCAAATATCAGAAAGGGAAAGAAATATGATCCAAGTGACTTTGACTGTGGAATGATAATTGGTATCAGATGGGGTGGCTTGAGTATCTCCCGGGATTTTTTTTAAACGCACAGCAGTCTCTGAAGTTTACAGAGAATGGTGTGAAAAACAGAGAAAAAAAATCAAGTAAGCAATATTTCTGAGGGTGGAAACGCCTTGTTAATGACAGGGGTCAGAGAGTGGCCAGACTGGTTTAGGCTGACAGTAAGGCAACAGTAATTCAAATAACTATGTATTAGAACAGTGGTGTACAGTAGGGCACCTCTGAATGCACAACACATCAAACCTTGAAGTGGATGGGCTACAGCAGAAGGTACAGGTAAAGTGGCCAATGAGTGTATAATTTCTCTTCTCTCCACCCTTTCTCACTGCAATCCTGACACATCTATCTTGTGGACCCTCCACTTAGTAACCAATACTTATTCACTTATCTCATTACTATTTGTCGAACACTCTGAAATGCAAATTGACTGCAGTGGTTTTAGTTAGCTGAACAAACTAAGATACCCAATATATTACTCTAATACCTAGGGACAATAACCATTAACCAGGATAACTTAAATACTCTAGCTTACTGAATTATGCTACCGTAAGCAGTTTTTAATTCATTCTTTGCAAATGGTATAGCACACTCCACTATCCATAAGAACCCCTTTGCACTTTATTTCTCTCTATTACAAAACAGGCTTTTTTTTCTAAATTATGGCAATCATAAATGGTAGCAATGCACATCTTAAGTAATCAAAGTATTATCTTTGGCAAAGGAAAGCTTCCTCTGCGCCATATGTTAATGTGGATTCAGAAGGTCCTTGCTGACAAGAAAAAAAATTGATCAGAAGTGTTTAATTTAAGCAGCTAAAGACTTTTTCCTCTATCTGTAAATGTCTTTTGTATAAAAGTAACTCCAAAAAGTTTTAGTGAAAAAAAAGGCACATCACTGTACTGACAATTCATTTGCTTCACATGAAGTCTTACTTCAGCAGAAGTAGTAAATACTGTCAATTTGTATTGATTATCAAGAAAACTCTGGATTTATTTTGGTTAAAATTAAATTGTGGAATGGAAAATGATCAAATGAAACATCACCGCCTGCTCACTTTGTAAAAACTGATTTGCTGTGAACCACTTTCCATTTGACATTATCACTGTACGTTCTATAATGTTTCCATCCTGAAGCAGTTAACAACAGCAAAACCAGATTCAAATCATTTAACGTCAACATTGGCTGTGTTTATTTTCCCCAAGCTGGGCAGAACTACATACAGTAATGTGAAATAACCGTTCAATATTTTTCAGTTGTTTCAGGAATAGAGGCTGCCCTGGAAATTAATCAAGCTACTGTGCCGGTTGAATAATATTACAAGATACTAACGTTATTATTGAAATTAAGAACAGTAACGTGCTTTAAAGCACTTTTACTTACGATTTCCTCCCCCCAAAACAACATATAGTGTCTTGATTAGGCAAATAAAACCTTGTTTTGTGTGTAAAAGTAGCACAAAACAAAAATAATCAGTATCAGCCAACTTACACACCACGACTCTCCAAACCCTGTAACCCAAACCATCCAGATGGAAAAGTACAGGAGACACTTTGTTTATACCAAACATCACTTTCTCCTCCAGGCTGACAATGTACCAAATGATATTCATCTTGCTGTGCCTTTCACTCAAGCTTCAGTCACGCAAGGTAGATGGAAGGGCAAGGTAGACAGAACCAGTTAATTTAAAATTATATATTAATAAAGGCATTAACTTACATTTATGTTAATGTAGATTAACTGGCAACCTTTTCTAAATACTAATATCTAGAAACTGGGACAACTCTTTTTCCCTTATTTGGGGGGGTGGGAGAGAGCGAGAGAGAGCCTGTGATACGTTGAATTACTGGGTGAACGAGCAGTCTTTGGGGTACTGCAAGTCTGTGTCTTTATTAATGCTTTGCTGTGCGCTTGAGTACTGGGTGGGGGGCACCGATGCTTTTATGCTGGTGGGGGAGGACAGCGTTCGTTGCTTTGCTGCTGCTTATACGTGGGGGGGGGCGCTTTGGGGTTCTAATATTTAACTGTCATTCATTCTTTGGGACACTCCCCTGGTTTTGTAGATGTTTGCGAAGATGTTTGTATACATTTCTCTGACATTAAATGTACCTATTGACCTATACTTCAAAGTACAATTTGAACAAGGCTTCTAAACTATGCAACTACAACTACAAGGTAGCATAGTGGTTAGCACAACACTTTACAGTACCAGCGACCCAGGTTCAGCTCCCCCCGCCACCTGAGAGGAGTGTGCAAGTTCTCTCCGTGACCACGTGGATTTCCTTCAGGTGCTCCGGTTTCTTCTCACAGTCCAAATACGTACCAGCTGGTAGGCTAATCGCACATTGTAAATTGACATACGATTAAGCTCGGATTAAATCGGGGAATTGCTGGGCAGCATGGCTCAAAGGGCTATAGAAGGGCCTACTCTGCCACTGTATCTCAATCATTAAAAACACTTTATTACTATTTTAAATACATATTAATATTTTAAAAAAACATGCGTAGGCTCTACATACCTCCTCCACACTGAATAGGACTGTGTGTAGCTTGAAAATGAATACTAAACGTTACTAGTGTTTGTTGGTACATTGGCAACTTTCTGGAGAAAATGATAGGCAGTAATACAGAACACAAAGTTTGATTTCCAAAGAGTGACAGCCTCGAGATCTGGAACCTTGCTGCATTCAAAAGTGATCACATTTTTCACCACATGCTCATAATCTCAAAAAATAATTCAGGAACTTCATGCTTGGTCAGTTCAGTAAAAGTATACTTCTGCTTGAAGATTTAATTGCAGGAAAGTACCGTGAAACACACTGTACTTACTGTTAGCATTGGAGTAGTTAACAGTCCCCAGGCAAAGAATTCTAAAAAGATGACAACTACTGCATGATAAACACTAGGCCGCCCAATTCCATGTTGCTGAAAAAAAAGAAATGAAACAATTTATTACAGGAACAAAAAATTATAAAATTGTGCTGTGCACCCAAATATTCTGCACCAAGTTTAGTAACAAAACATTCAATGCAAAATAGCATATGTAGATATTTCCTACAATGGATAAATTCTTATTTTGTAAAAATCATATTTTTTAAATCAGATGTTAAATGGAGAGGGCATATCTTTAATGTACTATACGTCTGAATATACTCTCAGTAGCTACTTTAATGTACATGAGTAGAACCAGGTGTGGTCTTGTGGTGCTGTAGCCTATCCATTTCAAAGTGTGATGTGTTGTGTATTCAGATATGCTCTCTACACGCTGTTACATTGTGTGTTTATTTGAGTTACTGTCGACTTCCTGGCAGAGCTTGAACCAGTCTAGCCTACCTCCTCTGACTTTCTCATTAACAAGGCATTTTCGCCCACAGAACTGCCACTCACAATATTCAAAGTAAATTTATTATCAAAGTACATATACATCACCATATACTACCCTAAGATTTATTTTCTTCTGAGCATGCAAATTAGAAAGAAGCAATTGAATCAATGAAAAACTGCACGCAACAGGGATGAACAAACAACCAATGTACAAAAGACAAACTGCACAAATAGCAAAATAAATAAGCAGGCAATAAATGAGAACACAAGTTGTACAGCCCTTAAGAGTGAGTCCAGATTGTGGAATCAGTTCAGTGTGGGGGTGATTGAAGTTATTTCTCCTTTGATTCAAAAGCCTGATGGTTGAGGGGTATTAACTGCTGGTGTGGGAAAGGATACTTTTTTTGTTTTTCGCATCATTCTCTGAACTCTAGAGGCTATTGTGCGTTTTCTTAAAAATCGCACGAGATCAGCTGTTTCTGAGATACGCAAACCACTCTGCCTGGCGCCCAACAATCATTCCACGGTCAAAGTCACTTAAATCACGTTTCTAAAACGCAAACACGAGGAAATCTGCAGATGCTGGAAATTCAAGCAAACACACAAAAAAATGCTTGTGAACACAGCATCTATAGGAAGAGGTACAGTCCACGTTTCGGGCCAAGACCCTTCATCAGGACTAACTGAAAGAGCTAATAAGAGATTTGAAAGTGGGAGGGGGAGGGGGAGATCCGAAATGATAGGAGGAGAAAAAATTCTCCTATCATTTCGGATCTCTCCCTCCCACTTTCAAATCTCTTACTACCTCTTCTTTCAATTAGTCCTGCCGAAGGGTCTCGGCCCGAAACGTCGACTGTACCTCTTCCTATAGATGCTGCCTGGCCTGCTGCGTTCACCAGCATTTTTTGTGTGTGTTGCTTAAATCACATTTCTTCCTCATTCTGATGTTTGGTCAGAACAATAACTGAACCTCTTGACCATGTCTGCATGCTTCTATGCATTGAGTTGCTGTCACATGATTGGCTGATTAGATATTGCATTAACTAATAAAGTAGCCACTGAGTATATACTTGCAACATAATTCATAATTTCTTAAACCATGCAATTAGCTTGGATAATGTCTATTATGCTAATGATTCTCATTGAAATTTATGGGTTTTCACTTCCGATATCTCTGGAATACTGTATCCTCCTAGCTTCACATACACCATGCTCAAAATTCAAATCCTTATCCTCTTGGCACCTAAATTTGAACCAAGACAGCTCCCTCCTAACACACATTTTAGCCCCACTCACAACACGCTGGAGGAACTCAACAGGTTGGACAGCATCCGTGGAAACGATCAGTCAACGTTTCGGGCTGGAACCCTTTGTCAGGACTGAAGAGGGAAGGGGCAGAGGCCCTATAACGAAGGTGTGGGGAGGGTGGGAAGGAGAAGGCTGGTAGGTTCCAGGTAAAAAACCAGTAAGGGGAAAGATAAAGGGGTGGGGGAAGAGGAAGCAGGGAGATGATAGGCAGGAAAGGTGAAGAAGGAATAGGGAAAAACACAATGGGTAGTAGGAGGCGGAACCATGAGGGAGGTGATATGCAGCTGGGGGAGGGGGCAGAGTGAAATAGGGATAGGGGAAGGGAGGGGGAGGGAATTACCAGAAGTTGGAGAATTCTATGTTCATACCAAGGGGCTGGAGACTACTTAGACGGTATATGAGGTGTTGCTCCTCCAACCTGAGTTTAGCCTCATTATGGCAGTAGAGGAGGCCATGTATGGACATATCCGAATGGGAATGGAAAGCAGAGTTGAAGTGGGTAGCTACCGGGAGATCCTATCTGTTGTGGCGGACGGAGCGGAGGTGCTTGACGAAGCGGTCCCCCAATCTGCGTCAGGTATCACCGATGTAGAGGAGGTCGCACCGGGAGCACTGGATGTAATAGATGACCCCAACAGACTTTTAATCTGAGGGTCCAGGGTTCAAGACACTGTCCAGGTGCTGACTTCTCGTCGGTTTATACCATTCAGGGCCCTAAACAGTCCTTCCAGATGAGGCAACACTTCACTTGTGAGTCTGTTGGGGTCATCTATTGCATCCGGATATGTCCACACATGACCTCCTCTACTGCCATAATGAGGCTAAACTGAGGTTGGAGGAGCAACACCTCATATACCATCTAGGTAGTCTCCAGCCCCTTGGTATGAACATAGAATTCTCCAACTTCCGGTAATTCCCTCCCTCTCCCTTCCCCTATTCCTATTTCACTCTGCCCCCTCCCCCAGCTGCATATCACCTCCCTCATGGTTCCGCCTCCTACTACCCATTGTGTTTTCCCCTATTCATCCTTCACCTTTCCTACCTATCATCTCCCTGCTTCCTCTCCCCCATCCCTTTATCTTTCCCCTCACTGGTTTTTCACCTGGAACCTACCAGCCTTCTCCTTCCCACCCTCCCCCCACCTTCTTTATAGGGCCTCTGCCCCTTCCCTCTTCAGTCCTGACGAAGGGTTCTGGCCCAAAACATTGACTGATCGTTTCCACGGATGCTGCCCGACCTGCTGAGTTCCTCCAGCGTGTTGTGAGTGTTGCTTTGACCCCAGCATCTGCAGAGTATTTTGTGTTTACACGTTTTAGCCCCATCCCCAACTGTATTGTTTTTCGCTCTCTTATCTTATCTTCGGCTGTTATTGCCAATGCGACTAATTTGTCTACTTTATTGCTTTCCTTTCATTGTCAGTCTCCGAAGGACAACACCTGACTTTTTTAACACTGATAGTTCTTGCTTTTCCTTCTCATGCCCTTCAAAGTAGTACCCTTAATTTTCTTTTCTTCTTAGGAACATGCTATTCCTACAATGACATTTTTAATAGGCAGAGCAGGTTTCCACTAATGCTGATGACACAAAGTTTTATCCCTTCACAATATCTCTTGACTACATAACTATCTTTACAAAGTCCAGCTTTATAACTCAATTTGGGAATGAACCTAATTCCATCCAATTTAACAGCTGTTTGCATGATATTGTCCCTTCTCTTATTGGTTTTCAATCTGAAAACAAAATTAAACTAATATATTGAAGACACAAGCAATCTCATAACTGTTCAAGATGCAGCATCTTGAATTTAGTAATTTACTTTATTATCAATTTCTTAATTTACTACACTCAATTATCAATAAAAAGAAAAATACCCTGCTTCTTAAGAGCAACAATGAGCTTGGCGTCACCTGCACTTCCAATGATGCCCTTGCGGATGTTATCCAGTGTGTTCAGCAATCAGTTTCTTTGGACTATGCAGTTTTATTGAACACTCAGTTTCAGTAATGAACATGGGTGATAAACAGTAAAATTCTTCACCTAAAGTATATTCTGTGCCTTTTTACTCCCCCTCCACCGAACACTTTCCAGGCAATGCTCAACTTAGCTGAGTATTTATCAATAGGAGCAACAAGCTTTTGTCCCCAAAGTAAGATTAATAGTATTTCACCCTGGGTTAGTTTGGCCAAGATCCACATGTCTGTATCTGAGGTCTCCCAACTGTATGTATATCGCTATACTCGTGTATAGAAAACAAGCATTTGGAAGACTGGTGGGATTGCTTTGCCAGCTGCCACAGGCACCTTCCATATGGGAATTCAAATTCATGGCCACAGGTCTAACTTGAAAATTTTCTTTTGATTTGGGAACAGATCTCAGGAATGGAATCCTGTTGCAATCTGGAGAAGACCTATATCTCCATCTTTGATAGATCCATCTTGCTCCTGGACAAGACATGTTCAGGGATAGTGATACTTTGAAATAATACATTCAAAGTTTGCATTTATAGACAATGCAACATAGAATTAAAATATTTTCCTGTACTATTTTTGCAAAATTAATTTTGTTGTATACAGTATTTAATATATCAGTAATATTGTAAATATATTTTTGATTGGCATTCTTTGATGTTTATATAATGTATTGTGGTTTATATGTAAAAGTATGTAAACAGCATATGTCATAATGTCACTACTTACATGACTTGCTTAAAGTAAACATGAAGTTAGATACATTATTCCCGACTCTTGCTTTTATTTCGGTTCACTTTTACGTGTTTTGGAGTTACAAAACATAACAGTTGTCATCGGGGAGCACACATAGTGGTACAACCAGCAGAGCTACTGCTTCACAGCTTTGGCACCCTGGCCTCAATGCGGACCTCTGTTGTTGGCTGTACCAAGTTAGTTCGCTCACTGTGTGACCACATGGGTTAATCACAGTTGGCCTTGTTTCACCACTCATCCCAAAGATGCGTGGCTAGTAGGTTAATTTTCCACCACCAATTGCTCATAGTGTACAGGTGAGTGGGAGGAATTCAGGAATGTTGATTTGAACATGGAGAATAGAATGGGATAGTTAATTAGTTTGTTACCAGCACTTGCACTAGTGAAAGGTGTCGTCTTTTCATTCTGAACACAAGTACATCAATAGAGCATGAAAGGTAATACAATAATAAAATACAGAATTTAGTGTAACCATCTGTAGAGAAATTGCAGTGCAGCTAGACAATAATGTGCAATGGCTATGATGTGGTAAACTGGGATATCAACATTTCTGCCTCATCATACAAGTGCATGGGTGAGTCTAATTACAGCAGGTTAGAAGCCATACTTGAGCCTGTTGGGAGGTGCATTCAAGCTAGTATATCTGCTCAATGGAAACTTGGAAAGAGAGAGAGAATCACGGCGGTGGGAGGAGTCCCTAATCACTTTGGCTGCCTTCCCTAAGCATCACAAAGTTCGGACAGAGTCAATGGAAGAGAGGCTGTTTTTCACGACAGACTGGGTAGGGAGTGTTCACAACTGCAATTTCATGATAAAAAGCTATGATACATGCAGATAGGGTGTTTTTTCATCTTTGGGAACATGCCAAATTTCCTCACCTTAGTGAGATGTTCATATGCTTTCTTGGCAATTGCACCTACAGGATTAGACCAAGACAACCTGTGGTGATATTTACACCTAGAAAATTGAAGATCTCAACCATCTCCACCTCAGCACCATTGATAAAGGTAGGGCAATGTATTCCGACCCTTTGCTGAAGTCACGAAAACAGGTGGTCATTAAGGAAAAGGTGATTGTCCTGGCACACTGTTACTAGGCTCTTATCTCCTTCCTGTACTTCACCTCGTCATTGTTTGATATCTGGCTCACAATGGTGGTATCGGCTGTGAACTAGTAACTGGAGTTAGAGCAGAATCTGACTACAGAGTTCAGTACATAGGAACAAAAGGGGCTGAGAGCACAACCTTGTGCCCCAGTGTTGAGGATAATTGTGGCAGAGGTGTGTTGCCTATTTTTGCTGATGGGAGTCTGTTGGTCAGGTAGTCAAGGATTCCACTGCACAAGGAAATTCCGAGTCCTGAGTTAAGGAGCTTGGAGATGTGTTTATTTGAAATTATTGTAAATGTAAGCTGGAGCATGACCTACCTGACTGGCAGACCACAGTTTGTGTGTCTTCAGAGCCATGTGCCAGACATGGCTATAAGCAACACTGGGTCCCCACAGGGGACTGTATTGGCTCCCTTCCTGTTTACGCTGTATACCTCGGAGTTTAGATATAACACTGAGTCATGTCATCTTCAGAAATTCTCTCATGATTCAGCAATAGTTGGGTGTATAAAGGGAGGATAGGAGGATGAATCCATGGCTCTGGTGGAGGACTTTGTCTTACTGATGTTGAGCTGCAGATGATTCAGCTTGCACCATTTGACAAAGGAGATGGTGATGGACTTTAGGAAGACTAAGCCTGCACTGCTCCCTGTTACTATTGATGGTGAAGATGTGGATGTGGTAAGGACTACAAGTACCTGGGGGTGTACCTGGATGACAGACTTGAGTGGTGCACCAATACAGAGGCTATGGACAAGGCGGCCAGAGTCACCTCTACTTCCTGAGGAGACTGAGGCCCTTTGGAGTATGTAGGCCTCTCCTTCACATTCTACCAGTCTGTTGTCGCCAGTACAATCTTCTATGTGGTGGTGTGATGGGGCAATGGTATCAACACAGGTGATAACAACAGGCTCAATAAACTGATTAGAAAGGCTGGCTCTGTTATGGAAATCAAACTGGACACTCTGGAGACTGTGGTGGAACAAAGGACCCTATGGAAAATCCTGGCAATTCTGGACAATGTTTCTCACCCTCTGCACGCCACCTTGGCTGAACAGAGGAGCACTTTTAGTAATAGAGTAAGACAACTGTGATGCTCCAAAGAACACTATACGAGGCCACACTTACCCTTGGCCATTAGGCACTACTATGAGTCAACCTATAGCCGGGGAAGTGACGACCTGCTACCGCCCCCCCCTCCCCCCGTTTGAGGTAGTTTATTTTTTATTCTTTCTTACTTCTCTTCTGATATTTATACCTGTGCACTTGTAATGCTACTGTGACACTGTAATTCCCTTTAGGATCAATGAAGTATCTATCTAGTAGGCTAGGAAGGGGTTGGGGAAGGTGCAAAGTGTTAAATGATTATTCAAATTGTAAAATAATATATAAGATGATATATATTAGTGATGAAGTCTGGATTTTCATGTGACATTCTGATATGTCTATCCACAGCCTCCTCTACTGTAAAGATGAAGCCACACTCAGGTTGGAGGAACAACACCTTATATTCCCTCTGGCTAGCCCCCAACCTGATAGCTTGAACATTGACTTCGCTAACTTCCGCTAATGCCCCACCTCCCCCTCGTACCCCATCCGTTATTTATTTTTATATATATTCTTTCTCTCTCTCTCCTTTTTCTCCCTCTGTCCCTCTCACTATACCCCTTGCCCATCCTCTGGGCTTTCCCCCCCCTCCCCCTTTTCTTTCTCCCCAGGCCTCCTGCCCCATGATCCTCTCATATCCCTTTTCCCAATCAACTGTCCAGCTCTTGGCTCCATCCCTCCCCCTCCTGTCTTCTCCTATCATTTCAGATCTCCCCCTCCCACTTTCAAATCTCTTACTAGCTCTTCTTTCAGTTAGTCCTGATGAAGGGTCTCGGCCTGAAACGTTGACTGTACTTCTTCCTAGAGATGCTGCCTGGCCTGTTGCGTTCACCAGCAACTTTTATGTGTGTTGTTTTCATGTGACATATCTAGTTTTGAATGATTTTGATGGATTTGGAAACAGTGAGTGTTCAGAGAGCACAAAAGCAGAAAACAGCTGCAGTGAACAGTAAACATGGCACACCAAATGCTGCATGACTAATTCATTTTCCTGCTATATTTCAGTAATGTCCATCTCTCCCTACTCTATTCTATTACTAAAACCTATTGAAAATTAACTCACTTCCCAACTTCTTACCAAGTTTTGGTGATCTTTCCAACACAAGCTGTCAAAGATTTCAACACAAATCCCATCTGAAGAATCAAGCAGAAATCACAAGCAGCTTAGGCCCACTCAACTTTGTAAATTTATTAAATCATACCTCTCCCCTTCCTCCGAGTTATTTAATGAAGTAATCGGTAGTGGCTGTGTTCGGCGGGGGGGGGGGGGGAGAGAGAATTTTTGGGATAGCAGGCATTGGAAATGATTACTTAAATTGGTCATGCAACTTATCTGTCCTGATTTGCACAGATGCATGGAAAACCTTAATCAAGCATTCCGTAGTTTTGTCTTACACCTACTTACAATCAATGTCTTTAACTTCAATACATTGAAATCTAATGACTACAGACCATTGTATCCTTTAAAAATAACTGAAACAAAGATTGCTACAATGCCATTCTGAACATCTTGTCTGCTTCTGTACATTTCCCTAAATTATCCCACACCTCATTCTGCCTGGCAAATCACTTGCACACTAAGAGGAAGAGTTCATCTTCTGCATATATACTTCTGTTGTTTTTTTTTACTTAGTACCACTCTTTTCTGAGAGACCACCTAGAAAAGTTCAATGTGAAATTTTGCAAATCATGAACTCCACACATGTAATTTTGAGAACCTTCCCTCATCTCAATCTTTGAAAGGCACTTTGAAAGCAAATATATATGAACACTGTTGGAAGAAAATGTGCAATTGCAGAGATCTCCTATGCAATCAAGCTTTTTTAAAATGTGATTACTGGTAACCTCTATGGAGGGATACAGCAGCAGCCTTGTTCACACTGAAGATCAAAGGATGGCATCTAAACATGAAGGAGAGTAGGGCAGGTGGCAACCGGTGACAAGCAACAAAGGAATGCATGAAAAGGCACATTGACTTTTTTAATGTCTTGATGGCATGTATGAAAAGGCACGTTGATTTCCTTGGCACCCTGGCTTTCATGACACACTCAGGAGTCTGAAATGTACAGTAATCAAGACTGACAACGTAGAAGGTTTTGCTTTATTATACCCATAGGTAAAAAATATTGCTGACAGGTGAAACCTTTTCTTTCCTTCATACACAGTAACAAATTAAAGTACTAAGCAGCTATGTTGTTGACCCACTCCAGTTTCTCTGAGCCTCGGAGTAAAAGCAACAGCTGACCTAGACTTCTGTAATTCTGGGGGGGGGGGGGTGGTAAAGATGATGGAAATAATTAGATGGCAGAGAAAAGTACAATTCAAGTAATATTGAGGAAACTGAACACTTGTCTTAAGAACATAGAAGTAGTTCATTCAGCTCTTTGGGCTTCCTCTGCAATTTAACATCATCATGTTGACTGTCCACCTCAATCCATCACATCATAGGAGCCGTGTTAATGCTGGACTGCAGCAGAAGATCAGGGCGAGCCACGTGAATGTCAGTGCTTCAGGCCACGTTGTGGTGTTTGAAGTTGTGGATTCCTCAAGTGTCTTTGAAAAGGTACTCAGAAGTGATGAATATTTTTCATCATCTACACAGTGATCCAGAACTTTCTTCATAGCCATCAAATGCTTTGCAAAAAGTGAGATAAATTCACCTTCATAAATTCATATTCAGCTATACAATATTCACCTATTGTATAGCTGCTGATACAATCTTGCAGCCAAAGCTTGTTGATGATGGAGTAATTCAGGCATAGGCTCAGTATAAATTAAAACTATTTGGCATGTTCAGACAACACATCCAAAGATCCTTTTCTCACTATTTTTCCCCCTCACCTTACTAAGGCATGCTGGGCAAAGTTCTATGCACTAATGACCACTAGATGTTTAGTGTAGGGTAAACAATGAACACACTATAAAGTACAGCAAGGCACTCTTGACTGAACCGAGCAGCAGTCACTGAGAACCTCTAGAACAATCTCCCCCGTACTCCCCATTACTACTTCCACATTTTCAAAGAAACTCTCCAGTACAAATGAGAGATCAGATTGTTTTGAGTCATCAATGAGAAGTTAGTCATTCAGCTGACTGCTAAGTCGGCTAAAATATGGTTGGCACAGTGGACTGTCTTAGAATAAATGATTCAGGTGAATCTCCCGACAGCATGGCATCATTTAGGTAAGGGTCTTGGTTCAGTGATCTTGTACCCAACCCAGATATTCTCTCTTCTTCCCTCTCACATCAAACAGGAAGCACAAACCACCAGGCTCAAGGATAGCTTCCATTCAGAATCAGAGTCAGAATCCTTTATTATCGCCAAGTATGTGGACGCATACAGGGAATTTGATGCCGGTTTCCCTGAGCTCTCGCTGTACAGAATCAAAAAGCAAACAAAACAATAGTGCAAATAATCGTGAACTATATACAATGAGGTATACCTGTGTATGTACAGGTGGACTTGGTTTATAATAGACTAAAATTCAAGTGTTCATAAGACTGATGGCATACAGAAAGAAACTATTCTTGTACCTGCAACACACATCAAAGTTGCAGGTGAACGCAGCAGGCCAGGCAGCATTTCTAGGAAGAGGTACAGTCGTCATTTCAGGCCAAGACCCTTCGTCCTGAAGGGTCTCAGCCCAAAACGTCGACTGTACCTCTTCCTGGAGATGTTGCCTGGCCTGCTGCATTCACCAGCAACTTTGATGTGCGTTGCTTGAACTTCCAGCATCTGCAGAATTCCTCATGTTTGTGTTCTTGTACCTATTTGTCCTGGCATACAGTGATCTAAAGCGTCCACCAGAAGGAAGGAGTTGGAACAGGTGATGTCCAGGGTGTGATGGGTCTATAATGATGCTGCTTGCTCGCTTCCTGACTCTAGATGCATATAAGTCCTGGATCGAGGGCAGCTTCACACCAATAATCCTTTCCACAGCCCTGACGGTCCTTTGGAGTCTATTCTTGTCTTGTTTGGTAGCTGATCCAAACCAGACAGTGATGGACTAACAGAGAACAGACTGGATTATTCCTGAATAGAATTGAATCAGCAGCTCCTGAGGCAGGTTGTACTTCCTGAGTTGACGTAGGAAATACAACCTCTGCTGAGCCTTTTTGATAAGAGTGTCCGCGTTGGGTGTCCACTTCAGGTCCTGGGAGATTGTGACACCCAGAAACCTGAAGGTCTCCACAGCAGACACAATACTATTGAGTATAGTGAGTGGGGGGAGTCCTCCTGAAGTCCACTGTCATCTCCACAGTCTTGAGCGTATTTAGCTCCAGATTGTTCTGACCACACCAGAGGGCCAGCCGTTCCACCACCTGTCTGTATGCAGACTCATCACCGTCTCGGATAAGGCCAATGACAGTTGTGTCATCTGCAAACTTCAGGAGTTTAACAGATGGATCCTGTGAGGTGCAGTCATTAGTGTAAAGGGAGAAGAGCAGTGGGGAGAGCACACATCCCTGGGGGGCACCAGTACTGATCGTCTGGGTGCTAGAAATGATGCTCCCCAGCCTCACTTGCTGCACCCTGACAGTCAGGAAGCTTGTGATCCACTGACAGATGGCGGGGGAGACAGTGAGCTGGGTGAGTTTGGAGTGGAGGATTTTTGGGACGATGGTGTTGGAACGCCAAGCTGAAGTCAACAAACAAGACCCTCGCAGAAGTTCCTGGGTTGTCAAGGTTTGTAGTATGTAATGCAGTCCTATGTTGACTGCATCATCCACTGACCTATTCCACTATAACACCATTGGATCGTTCCCTAATACAACAAGATAGAATCTTGACCTCACAATCTACCTCGTTATGATCTTGCACCATGTTGTCTACCTGCACTGCACTTTCTCTGTAGCTGCTAAACTTTTTTTCTGCATTCTGTTATTGTTTTCCCTTGTACTAGCCTCAATGCACAGTTGTAAAGAAATTATCTGTATGTGTGGCATGCCAAACCATGTTTTCCACTATATTACGGTACATGTGACAATAATAAACCAATTCCAACAGTCACATGCAATCCGGTCCTTTTGGAATGCAAAAAGTGTCTATGGTTACTTAAAGATTCGAGGTTAAGCCTACAGAGCTCGTGGATGCTGATGTTCACTTCCTGAATCATCAGAAAACCCGTAATCTGGGAAAATCCACATGTTCATGCTGCCCACTGCTCTTTACTCAAATTAAAGATAGATCTCCCTTCCATCACCTCGAACACAGTATTTATTATGTCTGATGCACATGATCGAATGTTAATGCTAAATCATTTTAAATCTTCTATCGTATACATGTCAATTATGGAATTCATATCCAGTCACTTCCAACAATCTGATGTACTGTACAAACAAAGAGGCTGGTAACAACTCATCGATATTAGAATTAATCTCATTACTTTAATTAGTGAATTTTAATTCAGAAATCAAGTTACAGTCAAAAAATAACTCTGCAATTTGGAATGACTTTGCTTTATTCAAGCCAAAATAAAATGGTGTGAAATCTGAAGCTGTTTGCTAAATGCAGATTTTTTAAAACTTAAAACTGCTCAGAGCAAAAACAACTTTTGCTATTCCTCGATTTAGTACAGAGTACAAGGTATGCAGTTATACTCAAGTGCTGGAAATTGGTTGTAATCTATTTCATGTCACACAACTACAACCCACAAACAATATGCCATTAAGGGACACAGGCTCATCTTGTATTGAGGTTCAGTGCAAGGTTCACTAGTTTGAATGCACTACTGACACCTACCACATCCTTCAGTAGCAGCTCATCTATTTTCCATTGATCAATTTAAACCACTACAATTTTCAACCATGTTGTAAGGAAGAAGAGTAAAAGAATAAGAGATAATTTACCCATCAATTTGCCTATCACACCAACAGGTCAACAGAGGATGCCGTCTCCACGGTACTTCACTCTGCCCTGACCCACCTGGACAGCCCCAACTGTTACATCAGAATGCTGTTCATTGACTTTAGTTCGGCATTTAACACTGTGATCCCCTCCAAGCTGATCACCAAACTTTGCCAGCTTGGTATCAGCTCATCCCTCTGCAATTGGACCTTGGGCTTTCTGACTAACAGACTCCAATCAGTTAAGTTAGACAACCTCTCCTCCTCCACTCTCACCCTGAACACCGGCATGCCT
Organism: Mobula hypostoma; assembly: GCF_963921235.1. Lineage (NCBI taxonomy): Eukaryota > Metazoa > Chordata > Chondrichthyes > Myliobatiformes > Myliobatidae > Mobula > Mobula hypostoma. The sequence continues at coordinate 47,072,316 of NC_086112.1, forward strand.
CAAGGCTGTGTGCTGAGCCCTCTTCTGTACTCCCTTTTCACCTACGACTGCGTTCCTGTACATGGTTCCAACTCCATAATCAAGTTCGCAGACGACACCATGGCGGTTGGTCTGATCAGAGGGGATGATGAGACGGCCTACAGGGACGAGGTCCAGCACCTGGTCGTGTGGTGTGCCGACAACAACCTGGCCCTTAACACCCAGAAGACCAAGGAGATCATTGCAGCCTTCAGGCATGCCAGGAGTCACACTCACATCCCCATCTACATCAACAGAACTGTAGTGGAGCGTGTATCAAGCTTCAAATTCCTTGGTGTCCACATTTCCAAGGATCTCACCTGGTCCCTGAACTCCTCCATCCTGATCAAAAAGGCACAACAGCGCCTTTATTTCCTGTGGAGCATGAAGAAAGCTCACCTCTGTCCCAGGATACTGATGGACTTTTACCGCCGTACCATTGAGAGCATACTCACCAAATGCATCTCAGTGTGGTATGGCAATTGTCCCGTATTGGACCGCAAAGCACTCCAGTGTGTGGTGAAAACTGCCCAGCGGATTATCAGCACCCAATTGCCCACCATTGAGAACATCTACCATCTACGCTGCCTGGGCAGGGCGAAAAGCATTATCAGGGATGCATCTCACTCTAACCGTGGACTCTTTACTCTCCTCCCATCTGGTAGGCGCTACAGGAGCCTCCGCTCCCACACCAGCAGACACAGGAAGAACTCCTTCCCTGAGGCTGTGACACTGCTGAACCTCTCATCACAGTATTGCACCCATATTGTACTGTCTCAGTACTTTTATATTTGTGTGCTGTAGCACTTTTTTTATTTGCAGTTATTTTGTAAATAACACTATTCTTTGCATCTCTGGTCAGATGCTAAATGCATTTCATTGGCTTTGTATCTGTACTCGGCACAATGACAATAAAGTTGAATCTAATAATTTGATCACAGCATGTTAACAGCTCTGGGGGCACTGTGACATGAGAGGAATAATCCTATACATTTTGTGTCAGAACTTGTTGGGGAGATTTTCTGTCACAGTCCAACAAAATGACAATATAGTTTTTTTTGAAGTAGTATTAGAAAAGATTCATAGGCAAGCACTTAAAATATCCCAAAGTTATCCATAGCCATGTGACATCTAACATTCTTGAAATGCTTACACACTCAGAACTTTCCTAAATTTATTACAGAAATATTTTGGAACAGGAGTAATTTTAAGAGAAAATTTAAGCAACACAGCAAATAATTTAATTCTTTACAGCACGTTACAGGAAGGCCACATTTCAAATTGGGTTAATATAACTTCTCACGTCCAGATGGCTAGTTTCTGTCATGGAGTCAGTACAGTAGCATAGTGGTTAGCTCCATTGTTTCATAGAGCCGGCTGTAAGATTGGGGTTTGATTCCTGCCATTGTTTGTGAGGAGTTTGTATGTTTTCCTCGTGACCACGTGGGTTTCCTCCAGGTGCCTTGGCTTTCTTCCATATTCCAAAGACGTACCATTTGGGTTGGTAAGTTATGGACGTGCTATGTTGGCACCAGAAGCAACACAACACTTGCAGGCCGGCAAGCACAATTCTTGCTGATTTGATGCAAATTAGGCACTTCGCACGTCCATATTTCATGTATGTACATGTGACAAATAAAGCTAATTGTTATCATTAATATCTGTAAATCCAAAGATAATTGAGCATCATGGACAAAAGTCAAATTTTGTTTCAAAAGTAGCATCCCACATTACGGGAGAGGATCTTTAACTTTGTGACTCAAAACCACGAGTGCTGTCAGGGAATTTTAAGACATTATCTCTCTGAAGGCCACAGTCAACCATATAGATCTGTGAGCCCCAAAGCTGTCTTTCCCAATGAAACTTTATTTATTGCGTATGAAGGTTTAAAGGTAAATTTATCTTTATACAGGACTGATAGGAGAAAACACTCAGAATGTACTCATTATACAATTTCATGCACTTGCATTTCCTCTAAAAATATGCAAAGGTGACAGCACTTAAAGGGATGGGAAATATTGCCAATATTTCTGATTACAGTTGTCCAAAGCATTGCATGCTTAGGAAAACTCCAGTTTCTGGGAATTGTTCCTTCAATTTAAAATCATAGATTTGTTCAGATGTAATGAAAGTAACACTCAATTAATTCCAATGTTCGTCCTTGCCTTTAAAATGGATTCAATGCCTCGAAGACAAGAATCATGATCAATGTTAAAAAAAAAACCCTTTACTTTAAGTTCTGTATCACATTCAATGCCAGTAAAGACCACTGGAATATTTTTAATGTTTATTAGAGTTTCAAACAATAAAACACATTTTATGCAGTAATTTACTAACATAGCTAGCAAATATTTGTTTAAACTAATATTAAATTAGGCAGATATGATTATTTTCATTCTCAGCTAAGTCTTAGAGCTTTATATCAGAAATTTCTGGACAACTGCACATACCTTGGCTCTGCTTTATCATTTGGTTTGGAAGTTTTCAACAGACTATTATAACATGTCCATTTTCCTGCACTGGTAATTACTTTTTAACTGAGATTCCTTAAGTGACTATTCCACCAACCAAAACAACAATTTCATTTTTAAAACATCAAATTCATACTGAGTAATGCCAATTTCATACAGTTCAAGTCCATTATTTGTAATATATTAATAAATAATACTAAGCTCATTAGCCATTTTGATGCATTGGTCAGGTCAAAATGGACTAGGCTCCCCTTTCCAAAAGGAAGTCAGTCTGGAAAGGTTGGCCAACTGACCTCCAGTGGACCACAAACATGCAGTGGCAATTAGCCACACAGTATCTGTAACAACAATGACCAAAGAGAAAACTAAATCTTCAAGAAAGAAACTGCTAACCTGATCCACTAAACTTTGTAAATAAATTCGACAAACATTATTTAGAACACTTTATGCTGAATTAACCTGCTCAAGATGGTGCAGACTGGAGAAGGAATTCAGCAATCTGGCCTTACGCCTTCAGTTTTTGGAGGAAGAGCAAGGAACACAGGAAATGAGGCAACTGGAAAAATCTCTGCTGACCACCTGGTCAATTCCTAAACTGCGTACCAGCTCAATTTCAGCCAGAGAAAGCAGGATCTCCCAGTGGCCACACATTTTAATTCCACATCCCATTCCCATTCTGACATGTCTATCCACGGCCTCCTCTACTGTAAAGATGAAGCCACACTCAGGTTGGAGGAACAACACCTTATATTCTGTCTGGGTAGCCTCCAACCTGATGGCATGAACACTGACTTCTCTAACTTCCGCTAATGCCCCACCTCCCCGTCGTACCCCATCTGTTACTTACTTTTATACACACATTCTTTCTCTCACTCTCCTTTTTCTCCCTCTGTCCCTCTGAATATACCCCTTGCCCATCCTCTGGGTCCCCCCCCCCGCCCACCTTGTCTTTTTTCCCGGACCTCCTGTCCCATGATCCTCTCGTATCCCTTTTGCCTATCACCTGTCCAGCTCTTGGCTCCATCCCTCCCACTCCTGTCTTCTCCTATCATTTTGGATCTCCCCCTCCAACTTTCAAATCCCTTACTCACTCTTCCTTCAGTTAGTCCTGACGAAGGGTCTCGGCCTGAAACGTCGACTGCACCTCTTCCTAGAGATGCCGCCTGGCCTGCTGCGTTCACCAGCAACTTTTATGTGTGTTGCTTGAATTTCCAGCATCTGCAGAATTCCTGTTGTTAACAGCTCAATTCCTCATTTCTTAAACAATCAATTTTTCCCAAAAATATCCACCACCCTGTTGTAACATAATTAAATTATAAATATTCTCCCTACCTTTTCTCCCAATTTTGGTGACATTACTAAACTTTATAGTCTTCCGGAGTCAGTGGATTTTAAATTACTCCTCTTCCCATGGCTTTCCTTAAATGTGCTTTACTGTACACAGGTCAATTTTCATTAACAATCGAGAACTTCAGATTCCTCTCCCAGTTCGTGCTCCTATGTCTAAAGCTGTATAGCTCATATCTCAAAGTCCATTCCTTTTTCTTGCCCTTTCTTTATCAATTACCATCTGTTCAACTGGCCTCTCTATCTAGATAGTTAAGTTCGATTTACGTTATTTGACAGAAAGTGGAATAATATACAAAACTCCTGTCACAGAATTAACAGTTCTGAAACAGATTAATGCAGCGTGATTTCTTAAAAATGGTTTACAGAGGGAGAAATATTTGAGGGTTCAGTAACATTTGGAAAAAGAATTCTATGATGTATGGAAAATCTCATTACTTAACTTGGTATAGGCTAAAATATCAAAGGCCAAGTTGCTCCAAATAAGTGCCAGAAAGTGTAAGGGGCAAAATCAACAGCTTTCAAAACAAAGCAATGTGCTGAAGAATGGATCAGTTTGAATGAATCTGTATCCAGGACTCTGAAGTCTCTATAATAACATAGTGGCAAAAAGAAACAGGAACCTCTCCCTTAATTGTCCCATTCTCAGACCTGTTTCCAGGATAAATAACCCAACATGACATAACAGACAAAGCAGCAGCTTGTACTGCACCTGATGTTCATTACACAAGGTTGCTGATTCACTGCTGCAATTTGCTACACCCCAAAACAACCTCACCCAAAAAGGCCTTGGATTATCAACTGCGCACCTGGATTTTACTGAGTTAGCTCCATTCCAGTGATGCACTGTGAAGACCATGCTGACCCTGGAGTATAGGAGGTCGTTTAATTTCTCTTGTAACAATCCGAAAGGAGTACTCAATGGGATAATAGGTGTTAAACACCAAAATCAGCTGAGCCAATATGGATGATTCCTTACAGGATTCCATGAGTGATGCAACGTGGGCCAGAAATGCTCATTATTCTCTTGGTGGTGTCCATTTCAGTTGAGCTGCTCTGTGATCTAATTTCTGGGCCCCAGTTTTTTAAATGTAGAAGATTTGTATCACTATCACAGCACACATCATAATTGGTTTTTAAACTGCAGCCAGCAGTGCCCAGACTGTGATAATATCTCATTACACAAAAATAATCATTACAGCAAAGTTGGAACTGGACTTGCTGCATGCAAGCATAAGCTGCTTCATTTGCTAAGGAACTGTGAAGAATTGAACATCCAGCGAGCACCCTACTTTTGACCTTTTAGTAGACGGACGGTTACTGAAGCAGCAGCAGGTGGACATTAGTTTGACTACAGCTTCTCGATGCCCCGATACTGAAACTTTCTCCCACTCCCATGATGGCATGCATGTGCATTTCTTCAAAATGCCCGGCCGAAAGAAGTTTCAGGAAAAAGCTGCCGCACTGTGGCTAAATACTGCAATACCAAATTTGCATCCCAAAATACCTTGGGGAAAGAATAGTCATTAGCAGACACACTACACCTGAAGCAACCTGGAAAAGAGTAGTACATTACTAAAGGGAATGGGTGGCATTTCACACCAGAGAACCTGGTGGATTTCTCGAACCACAGAGAACAGACCATTTCAGATATATTTGGGGAAAGGTGGGTATAGATGGCCTCAAGCGATCAAAGGTAGGAGTTAAATCTCAAAGATCTGGGTAAGGTGCAACAAGAACCATTAGGTTTGCCAGAAACTGGAAGTACAAGGAGCTCAACAGAGGTCTTTGCACAAACTTCAGAATCCAGACATACCAATATGGAATTGGTATCCAACATAACTCAAAGGGCCAAAAAGAAGCAATATCCAGTGACTAACATCTCAACTTTATTTGAGCCTAAGCAAAACCCACCCTATATCTCTGTCAAGTAGAAGCTCACAGTACTGCCATGCCTATTATACCAGCTTGTATTCAGGACTGTAGTAGTACAACTTATAATCTGTCCCTCAGAGTATCACAAGGACATCAGAGGCAACTCCAGCAGCAGTGATGTTGAGCAGCAAAAAAATCGTTTGTTTCTTTTGAAACAGCATTTGTTCTTCAATCCGGTAAATATTGCTGTTGTGTGCAGTCAGACCTCTCTCCTGGTCCCCCCACGCAGAGATTATGTAGTAGACCTTCCTTTCCCAACCTTATTTAAGACAATCCTCTAAAGCAGGAGTTCCCAACCTTTTTTGTGCCAAGGACCCCTGCCATTAAATGAGGGGTCCGTAAACTCTAGGTTGGGAACCATTGCTCTGAAGCCATCTGCAGCATAACCCATTGGAAATCAGCAGCTCTCCACTAGTCATAATCCACCACTGTGATAATAATCCACTAGACTATTACTGCAAGCAAAATGCACACAGGTACTTCAGCTGTATACAGATAAATTAATAACATTTATTAAGGGCAGCAGAGGGAGGGAGCACACTGGTAGAGACGTATCACCACCCTGCCACTCAAATGGGCAAATTACATAAATTGTGTCTAACCTGATACTGGTGACAACCGTATATATTTTAGCTTTTTGAGATCAACAGCTTAGAATGGAAACAAAATGTCAGAATGATGAAAAGAATTTTCGGGAATCTCAATTGGTCATTGTGAAATGGATAGTAAAGGCAAAACCTTTACTTACCTCCATAAAGGCTACATTTTATTTATTTATTGAGATACACCATGGAATAGGCCCTTCCAGTCCTTCGAGCCACGCTATCCAGCAATCCCCAGATTTAATCCTAGCCTAATCATCGGACAATTTATAATGACTAACCGGCAAGTCTTTGGACTACAGGAGGAAACTGGAGCACCTGGAGGAAACCCACTCAGTCACGAGGAGAATGTACAAACTCATTACAGGCAGCGATGGGAATTGAACCCGGGTCGCCTGTACTGTAAAGCACTGTGCCAACCACACTACTGTGCCTCCCTAAATCTATAATACTAACTTCTAAAATGGTTCCGGAGAACTGGAAAGTTGCAAATGTTACCCCACTCTTTAAGGAGGAAGGGAGGCTAAAGACAGAAAATTATAGGCCAGTTGACCTGACTTCAGTTGGTTGGTAAAATGGTAGAGTCCATTACTAAGGACGAGGTTTTGGGGTACTTAGAGATGCAGGATAATGTAGACCAAAGTCAGGATAGTTTCCTTAAGGGGAACTCTTATCTGACAAATCAGTCGGAATTCTTTGAAGAAATAGTAGGCAGGATAGACAAAGGAGAGTCAATGGATGTTATTTACTTGGATTTTCAGTCAGCCTTTGACAAGGTGCCACACATGAGGCTGCTTAACAAGACAAGAACCCATGGTATTACAGGAAAGCTAATAACATGAACAGAAGATTGGTTGACTGGCAGAGTGGAAATAAAGGAGGCCTTTTCTGATTGGCTGTTGTTAACTAGTGGTTTTTCGCAAGGTCATGTTGAGACCACCTCTTTTCATATTATAGGTTTCATCTGGACAACAAGATTGATATTTTTGTGGCTAACTTCACGGATGATACAAAGGTAGAGGGGCAGGCAGTGTTGAGGAAGCAGGAAGTCAAGGAGACAGACATAAAGGGAATGGGCAGAGCAGTGGTAGATGGAATATTGTGTTGGAAGTGTATGGTCTTGCACTTTGTTAGGAGGAATGAAGGCATGGACTATTTTTTTTTTAAAAACGGGGAACAAATTTAGAAATCAGAGGCACAAAGGGACTTGAGAGTCCTTGCGCAGTATTCCCTAAAGGTTAACTGGCAGGTTGAGTTGGTGGAGGAAAAGAAGGCAAATGCGATGTTAGTATTCATTTCAAGAGGACTAGAATATAAAAACAAGGATGTAATGCTGAGGTTTTAGAAGGCAATGGCCAGACCACACTAGGAACATTTTGAACAGTTTTTTGTCTCCTTATCTAAAAAGAGGTCCTGGCATTGGACAGCAGGTTCACGAGAATGATTTCAGGAATGAGGGTTAATGTACGAGGAGTGATTGATGGCTCTGGGCCTGTACTTGCTGGGGTTTAGAAGAATGAAGGTGGGGGGGGAATCTCATCGAAACCCATCGAACATTGAAAGGCTGAAATAGAGTGGATGTTGAGAGGATGTTTCCTATTGTGTGGGAGTGTAGGACCAGAAGGCACAGCCTCAGAACAGAAGGGCATCCATTTAGAACAGAGATGAGGAGGAATTTCTTTAGCCAGTTGATGGTGAATGTATGGAATTCATTGCCACAAACGACTGTGGAGACCAAGTCACTGGGTATATTTAAAGCAGAGTTTGATAGGTTCTTGGTTAGTAAGGGTGTCAAGGGTTGTGGGGGGGGAAGGCCGAATGTAGTTGAGAAGGATTAATCAGCCAAGATAGAATGGCAGAGAAGACCCAGTGAGCCGATGGTCTAATTCCACTATGTCTCATGGTCTTTTAGCATTCAAAATGGGACTGAGGACCCAGGGTCCATGCATGAGGAGCACACAGAAGCCCATTGGTAACGGTGGGAGTACGTCACCTCATTGAACCAACCTACCCATCATATAGTGGTAGACTCTTGAATCCCATGTTAGCTTCATCTGGGTCTGAGGCAACTGGTGTGGAAGCAAATTATCCTTAAATTACAACTCATGTTAATTTCATTTGCCCACCTTGGTTCCAAAATCAAGGAATTTATTTGCTTTACCAAAAAAAAAGCCTATTAAATTTTCTGCCTCAATAATTCCTCTGTATGCTCCTGAAAATAATGTTCTAGGTCATTCAAGGGTATTTCTATTGAGCACATTCCTTTTCCAAAAACTCACTTCTGGAAAGCATTACAGGGCTATTAAAACAAAAAATTTGCACCATCTTAAAAGTTGATCAGTTAATCTGCACAACTGTTCTAAGAGTTAGCGCGTCACTGCACTGCAGACACCTTAAACCACTTTTTAATACAGTTAACACTGTAAGTACATGCAGGTATTTATTTATGTATGTACATTTTCTTCAATATCCATCCTTTAACCTCCAACTTTATTTTGTTATATAACTCTTCCTATTTGCTGAAAGTTGTTCTTTGTTGCATGTCACACCCTGAACAACACACCATAGCAAATTCCTAATACATGTAAAACGTATATGGCATATCTTTTCACCGTCATAAACATTTTAAGAATTAAACCACACCTTAAATTTTATAAACTCAGAGAATCATAGTCTAGTCTGCACAACTTCTCTTTTTAGATTTACATAGAACATAGAATAGTACAGCACAGTACAGGCCCTTCAGCCCACAATGTTGTGCCGACCCTCAAACCCTGCCTCCCATATAACCCCCCCACCTGAAATTCCTCCATATACCTGTCTAGTAGTCTCTTAAACTTCACTAGTGTATCTGCCTCCACACTGACTCAGGCAGTGCATTCCACGCACCAACCACTCTCTTGAGCAAAAAACCTTCCTCTAATATCCCCCTTGAACTTCCCACCCCTTACCTTAAAGCTATGTCCTCTTGTATTGAGCAGTGGTGCCCTGGGGAAGAGGCGCTGGCTATCCACTATCTATTCCTCTTAATATCTTGTACACCTCTATCATGTCTCCTCTCATCCTCCTTCTCTCCAAAGAGTAAAGCCCTAGCTCCCTTAATCTCTGATCATAATGCATACTCTCTAAACCAGGTAGCATCCTGGTAAATCTCCTCTGTACCCTTTCCAATGCTTCCACATCCTTCCTATAGTGAGGCAACCAGAACTGGACACAGTATTCCAAGTGTGGCCTAACCAGAGTTTTATAGAGCTGCATTATTACATCGCGACTCTTAAACTCTGTCCCTCCACTTATGAAAGCTAACACCCCATAAGCTTTCTTAACTACCCTATCTACCCGTGAGGCAACTTTCAGGGATCTGTGGACATGTAATCCCAGATCCCTCTGCTCCTGCACACTACCAAGTATACTGTCATTTACTTTGTACTCTGCCTTGGAGTTTGTCCTTCCAAAGTGTACCACCTCACACTTCCCTGGGTTGAACTCCATCTGCCACTTCTCAGCCCACTTCTGCCTCCTATCAATGTCTCTCTGCAATCTTTGACAATCCTCTACACTACCTACAACACCACCAACCTTTGTGTCATCTGCAAACCCACCCTTCTACCCCCACATCCAGGTCGTTAATAAAAATACACACAGCATCACTCTAATAAATCTGCACTGCACTCAATCCAATTTCAATTTATCCTTCAGTTCACTTGGAATTAAGTGCAGTACTAGACATCAATTCAAATTTAGCCTTAATTATAGCCAACACATAACATTTTAGAAAATACTGAATTGAGAAACAAATATTCTCAGCTATTTTTCTCCCAAAATTCCATAGCATCTAAGTTTGTTCTAAATTTTCAAGCATGTAACAGGTTCACATCACACATAACAAATTGCTTGAATTAAAGTTGTGGCCATTATAGAGAGATGGCTGTCACTAAGGCAGGAATGGCTGCTGGATGTTCTAAGGTTTAGATGTTTCAAAGGGGACAGGGAGAAAGGTAAAAGAAATGGGGGAGTGGCATTGCCAATCAGGGATAGTATTACAGCTGCAGAAGGGGGGGGCATTGTAGAAAGATTGTCTACTGAGTTAGTGTGCGTGGAAGTCACAGGAAGGGAGTGATCATTCTATTGGGAGTATTCTATAGAACACCAATAGCAACAGAAACAACAAGGAATAGATTGGAAGGCAGAGTTTGGAAAGATGCAAAAACAACAACATCATTGTCATGGGTGATTTCAACTTCCCCAATATTGACTGGCACCTTCTATGTGCAAATGGTTTAGGTGGGATGGAATGTGTTAGGTCTGTCCAGGAAGGATTCCTGACACAATATGTAGACAGGCCAATTAGAAGAGAGGCCATTCCGGATCTGGTACCAGACTATGAATGTGGTCAGGTGGCAGATCTCTCAGTGGGTGAGCATTTTGGAGACAGTGACCACAACTCTCTAACCATTACCACAGCCTTAGAGAGGATAGGAGCAGACGATATGGGAAAGTATTTAATTGGGGAGGGGGAATATGACGCTATTAGGCAGGAATGGGAGCATAAAGGTTCAAGATTCTAGTTTATTTGTCATGTGTACATCAAAACACACTGTGAAATGTGCTATTTGCATTAACAACCAACACACCTGAGGGCATTGGGAACTGATATACTCAGGGAAATGCACAATGGAAATGTGCAGGTTTTTTTTAATATTTATATAGGGAGTATTTGCATGGGTTCCGGTTAGATTTGTCCCATTAAGGCAGGGAAAGAGTGGTAGGCTGAAGGAACCATGGTTAACAAAGAATGTGGAATATCTAGTCAAGAGGAAGAAATAAGCCTACTTAAGGTTTAGGATGAAAGGATCAGACAGTGCTCTGGAGAGTTACAAGGAAGGTCATGAAAGGAGCTGAAGAATAGACTTAGGAGAGCTAGAAGAGGCATGAGAAAGCCTTGGCAAGTAAATTAAGGAAAATCCCAAGGCGTTCTACACATGTGAAGAACAGGATGATGACTATAGTAAGGCTTGGACTGACCGGGGACAGTAGAGGAAATGTGCTTGGAGTTGAAGGAGGCAAGGCAGGTCTATAATGAATACTTTAGTGAAAGAAACCATAACGTTTGTGAGGATGGCATAGAACAGGTTGACGTGCTAGAACATGGCAATGTTAAGAAAGAGCATGTGCTGGAACTTTTGAAAAACATTGGGATATATCCCAGGTTACTACGGGAAGCCAGGGAAGAGATTGCTGCGCCTTTGGTGATGATCTATGTATCCTTATTGGCCACAGGAGCAGTTCCAGATGATTGCTCAAGAAAGTGAGTAGGATAACCCTGGGAATTACAGAACAGTGTCTTACTTCTATTGTGGGCAAATTGTTGCAGATTATTAAAGATGGGATTTACCATCATTTTGAGAAGCATAATTTGATTTGAGTAATAGTTAGCTTAGTTTTGAGAAGGGCAAGACACAAGCCTGACTGAATTCTTTGAGGCTGTGACAAAGCACATGGATAAAGGTAGAGCAGTGGGTGTGCTGTAGATGGATTTCAGTAAGGCGTTTGATAAGGACCCCTGTGTAAGACTTATTCAGAAAGTCAGGAGGCATGGGATCCAGGGAAACCCGGCTTGCCCATAGAAGACAGAGGGTGGTTGTAGATGGTGTTCTGCAGGGATCTGTTCTGGGATCCCTGCCCTTTGTGATTTTTAGAAATGACTTGGATAAGGAAGTGGAAGGGTGGGGTAGTAAGTGTGCAGATGACATGAAGGTTGGTGGTGTGTGCAGCACAGAATGTTGTCAAGGGTTACAGCAGAACACTGATAGGATACAAAGCTGGACTGAGAAGTGACAATCCAGAAAAGTGTGAAGGGCAGAAATGGCAAATAGCTGGGCATGCTGCCAGCGATTGTGGTAGAAGCAGATACATTACGGACATTTAAGAGGCTCTCAGGCAGATGGATAATACAAAAATGAAGGGCTATGTGGGAGACAGGGATAGCGTGATCTTAGAGTAGATCGTATAATTGATAATCAACATCTAAAGGATATGAGCTTAGCCTGCTGCCCTACTCGCTCTACACCCATGACTGTGTGGCTAGGCACAGCTCAAATGCCATCTAGAAATTTGCTGATGACAACTATTGTTGGCAGAATTTCATATGGTGACAAGACGACTTACAGGAGAGAGATATTTCAGCTGGTTGAGTGGCGTTGCAGCATCAACCTTGTGCTCATCAGTAAGTCCAAAGAACTAATTGTGGACTTCAGAAAGTGTAAGATGAGGGAACACTCACCAGTCCTCATAGAGGGATCAGAAGTGGAAAGAGTGAACAATTTCAGTTCCTGGGTGTCAACATCTCTGAGGATCTACTGTGGGCCCAACATATCGATGCAGTTTCAAAGAAGGCACAACAGCAGCTGTATTTCATTAGGAGTTTGAGGAGATTTGGCATGTCATCAAAGACTTGCAAATTTCCTCAGATGTACCACGGAGAGCATTCTAACTGGCTGCATCCCCATCTGGTATGGGGGGGGGGCATTGCACAGGATCAAAACTCAGTCAGCTCCATCATGGGCACTAGTCCCCCCAGCATCCAGCACATCTTCAAGGAGTGATGCCTTAAAAAGGTGGCATCCATCATTAAGGACCCCCACCAAGAAGGATATGCCTTCTTCTCTTTGCTACCATCAGGGGGGAGGTACAGGAGCCTGAAGGCAACAATTCAGGAACAGCTTCTTCCCTCCTGCCATCAGGGTTCTGAATGGACATTGAACCTCACTACTTCTTCCCCCCTTTTTGCACTACATTTAACTTAACTTTAATATATATAACACCCTACCTACTGTAATTCACAGTTCTTTTATTAAGTATTGCACTGTACTGCTGCTGCATAACAACAAGGTTCACAACATATGCTGGTAATATTAAACCTGATTCTGATAAGGTCTGGACAACATCATGGACTGAACAGCCTGTATTGGACTGAACGGCCTATATTGTACTGTACTGGGCTGAAATGTTCCATGTTCCATCAGGAATTTCCAGCACCTGCAATAATATTGATTCACATTAAATTGGCTACTGTTAAGCTCATCTTAAAGATGGCCTCTTATTGCAAGTGGATGGGGAGTTTATAGTTATGGAGGAGAGAACAAAAATGATGGGAATTGGGTTGATGGGATTAAAACTATATGTTATTACATTAAATAATCTATTTCATACATGAAACTATAGGCAAAGATACTAAGTGGTAAAGTGGATCTGTTGCTCTTGTTACAGTTATACCAAATTTAAAAACATAACATTGGAAATGATAAAGTTAACTTTGAGCCTAAGATTTAACAAATTCAGACGACAGACACCAAAGCTTGTGCAATCACTCGACCCCAGGTGTCCGATGATGCAATGTTTTGATAATATATATTCTACAGCCTATTTCTACCATAGAGTATACTACAAAGTAATTAGTTTTGGAAAGACACCACTCTATCTTATTCTAATTTATCAACCTTTATACATAGCTGCTATACTACAATTTATTGAATTAACCACTTCCTGATTCTGGGGTTGATTATTTTAACTCAATCTCAAAAAAGCCTGTTAGATTTATTTAAAACAGTCCAATTTTACAGCTGCATATTAATAAGATGTTCTTTTATTAAATAGTAAGTCTCAGTCTACTTATTCTCAAAGGCAACTTCAAATTATGCTTCTGGTCTACTTTTAAACTGTTGTTCCAGTTTCACAAGCCGCACCCTAAGTGTGAATGCTCATTTGTGACATCAGCAAGTAAAGTGAAACCGTATCACATTCAAATTTCTTATGTTATTCAAGTACAGAAAACCTCTTTACCATATTCAGCTGCTGAGAAACCAAGAACACAGACCATGGAAACTTAGATGAGATGACTGTTATAGGGCTACGAGAAATCCGAAGAGACTTGAGCATCCAGATTTCTGGACCTATGATATGAAGTACCAATTAGAGTGTATCTAGATTAGAAGGAAATTGGGATAAGGATCCCAAAATCGTATCGCTGGTGTTCAGCTATTATTAAAACGTGTGGAATAAAGTAACAACAGAAAAGTGTGCCTGAGATTTAAAATATTTTAATATTTTGATATGAACCGACAACGAATGTTAATCTGATTTAATCAATGTTTATCTTGCCTTGTACCATTATCTAATCAGAAACTACTTGCATTTATCCCAGAATTTTCATTACACAACGCAACTGAACATTTAGTGTACAATCACCATCCTAAGAAATAAAATGGGACAAAAGAGGAAATTGAATCACTATAATAGGACACGCGACCATTCTCTAGCGGAAGAGTATGAAATTCTCCAAGTTCTTTGTTGCACTTTTAATCCTATTGCAGTAAAAAGGCTACAAGGCCTTTGGGTTGTCGATACAACCAGGAGATAGAAAATATCAGAATATATTTTCCTCACAATAGCCGATTATATATGTTGTTTAAAAAACAGGTCAAGTGGTTAAAACTTGAAATCATTTCGATGCTATTTCCGGGAATAGTGAAGTTCGAAGCCAATTATGGTGAAGGCAAGAATTTTGCGACCCATCAGCCATTTGAAAAGTCTTTAACGATTATAAAAGCCATGAATCTTCAAAAAGACAAGTTTTTTTTTGACAAAAATGCGACTAGATTTTTTGGCCATTATTTGAATGAGCAAAACCTAATTTTGACAGAATTCCAGAACACCAAGTGTTACGGTAAATACGCGCTGAAATAGTGAATACTTACTGCAGATGGATCTCTCATGATAATCTTTTTAGCTAGCGTGACGGTGCGGCTTGTTCGTTTTTTCTCCTGTGTCATCCTGTCACATTTTACAAGGGCTGCGAGACGCCGGCCGCCCTCCGCTTGCTGCTCTGCCGGTGGGGGGACGGCACGGCTCGCTGAGCTCGGCGGCGGGTCGGCGCAGTCACTCATGGAGCGGCGGTCGAACCTGAGCCCGTGCCCCGGCCGCTACATCCCCGCGCAGCCGTCACATCCCCCGCTCGCGCTCCCCCCACCCCCGGGACCAGCGCCGCCCTCACGTGACACCGGACGGAAGCGCGCGCGCGAGAGCCGTGCATTTCGCCAGATATTGGCGCCGAATCCGAAATCTGGAGTTTGGTCAGCCGGCTTATTATTGTCACATGTACCGAGGTACAGTGGAAAATAATTTTTTTTGCATACCGCCCTCACTGATCATTTAATTACAACCGTTCTTTGAGGCGGTACAAGATTAAACTATAACAGTGCAGAATAAAGCGTTACAGAGAAAGTGGAGTGCGGCTAAACCATAAGGTGCAAGGCCAATAACAAGTAGATTGTCAAGAGTCCATCTTATACTAGGGGACCATTCATTGAACAGAGGGACCGAAGCTGTCCTTGAGCCTGCTGATTAGTGCCTTCAGATTTTTTTTTGTATTTTCTGCCAGATGGGGGTGGGTGGGGTCTTTGATTCTGCGCCACGAAGGCAGCAAATGTAGAAAGAGTCCATCGAGAGGGATGCTCGTTGCCGTGATGTGCTGAGCTGTGCAGTTTCCTGTGGTCGGAGGCCGTGAAGCTATACAGTTTCCTCTGGTCGTAGGCTGTACCAAGCCGCGATACATCCGGATAGGATGCTTTTCAGAATGGCAGGCGGTGACTAGTGGGGTACCGCAAGGCTCAGTGCTGGGACCCCAGTTGTTTACAATATATATTAATGACTTGGATGAGGGAATTAAATGCAGCATCTCCAAGTTTGCGGATGACACGAAGCTGGGTGGCAGTGTTAGCTGTGAGGAGGATGCTAAGAGGATGCAGGGTGACTTGGATAGGTTGGGTGAGTGGGCAAATTCATGGCAGATGCAATTTAATGTGGATAAATGTGAAGTTATCCACTTTGGTGGCAAAAATAGGAAAACAGATTATTATCTGAATGGTGGCCGATTAGGAAAAGGGGAGGTGCAACGAGACCTGGGTGTCATTATACACCAGTCATTGAAAGTGGGCATGCAGGTACAGCAGGCGGTGAAAAAGGCGAATGGTATGCTGGTATTTATAGCGAGAGGATTCGAGTACAGGAGCAGGGAGGTACTACTGCAGTTGTATAAGGCCTTGGTGAGACCACACCTGGAGTATTGTGTGCAGTTTTGGTCCCCTAATCTGAGGAAAGACATCCTTGCCATAGAGAGAGTACAAAGAAGGTTCACCAGATTGATTCCTGGGATGGCAGGACTTTCATATGAAGAAAGACTGGATGAACTGAGCTTGTACTCGTTGGAATTTAGAAGATTGAGGGGGGATCTGATTGAAACGTATAAAATCCTAAAGGGATTGGACAGGCTAGATGTAGGAAGATTGTTCCCGATGTTGGGGAAGTCCAGAACGAGGGGCCACAGTTTGAGGATAGAGGGGAAGCCTTTTAGGACCGAGATTAGGAAAAACTTCTTCACACAGAGAGTGGTGAATCTGTGGAATTCTCTGCCACAGGAAACAGTTGAGGCCAGTTCATTGGCTACATTTAAGAGGGAGTTAGATATGGCCCTTGTGGCTACGGGGATCAGGGGGTATGGAGGGAAGGCTGGGGCGGGGTTCTGAGTTGGATGATCAGCCATGATCATAATAAATGGCGGTGTAGGCTCGAAGGGCCGAATGGCCTACTCCTGCACCTATTTTCTATGTTTCTATGTTTTATATATAAATAGCGACTCTCAAAAGCGACACCCTAACTTTTTAAGCCTCCCGAGGAAGTAGAGGAACTGGTGAGCTTTCTTGGCCATGGCGTCTACGTGATTCGACCAGGGCAGGCTATGAAGAGTTTGTAATGGAATTATAGCATTGAAGGCAGAGCTGTAACCAATAAACACTGGTCTTTCATAAGTGTCTTTACTGTCCTGATGCTCCAGGGATGAGTGTGGGGCCGGGGAAATAGTCGTATAGACCTGTTTTGGCAGTAGGTGAATTGCCATCAGGTCTTTTATTGGGCAATTGTCATTGAGACGTATTGTTATTTCTTAGGTATCAGGTTGATACTGATCTTCTTAAAGCAGATAGGAACCTCAGATCCGTGCATACTGCATTGAGATACATAATATAATGTAGCTAAAATTCAGACATCCCACCCTGCAAAAACTCATTTCAGGGAGATAGCACCATCAATTTGCGGGAGACTTCCGGGAGAGGTGTGACGTCTGCAATAGAGTAGCTCCTTAGCAGCTGGCCGGCTAGTTTAAATAACGTTAGCTATGCTAATGAACGAATGACACATGTTAAACTCACCTCAACATGTCTTTTACAGTCTTAACCCACCATGGGCAATAGAAAAGTCACTGTTGCAAACAGTGCAGCGAGCAACACTGTCATTATTTTGACCCCTATTAGGCAGAGGTACACTTTAGTGTAGTCTGGGGTGACGTACGTTTTATTTTGGAACACTCTGCAATGGCGCGCTCTCGCTTGCCCTCTCTCGCTTTCGCGCTCGCGCACTCTCGCTTGCTTTTCTCTCGCTCGCTCTCAAAAAAATTGATTTCCGTGATATTGTATATAATTTGCGGGCATCAGGGAGCCACTATTAATATGCGGGAGACTCCCGGAAGTTCCGGGAGAGGTGGGATGTCTGAAAATTACAGGGAGGATTGTACCTGCAACTACACAAAAATTATTCACAATCAAATTGAATCTATCCCTAAGCATCAAATGCCATAAATGCCATGTACAGTGTATTTGGACACACACTCAGTGACTACTTTATTACATATACCTACTCCTTAATACAAGTATCTAATCAGCCAATCATGTGGCAGCAACTCAATGCATAAAAGCATGCAGACACGGCCAAGAGGTTCAGTTGTTGTTCACACCAAACATCAGAATGGGAAAGAAATGTGATCTAAGTGATGTTGACTGTGGAATGGTTGTTGGTGCCAAACAGGGTGGTTTGAGTATCTCAGAAACTGCTGACCTGGAATTTTTATGCACAACAGTCTCCAGTGTTTACAGAGAATGGTGTGAGAAACAAAAAAAAAATCCAGTGAGTGGTAGTTCTGTGGGTGAAAATGCCTTGTTAATGAGAGAGGTCAGGGGATAATAGCTAGACTGGTTCAAGCTGACAGGAAGGTGACAATAACACAAATAACCATATGTTACAACAGAGGTGCATAGAAGAGCATCTTTGAACGAACAACACATCGAACCTTGAAGCAGCAGACCACACCGGGTTCCACTCATGTACCTAATAAATTGTCAATGAGTGAATATCCAGACATATAGTGCAGCTTTTAAAATAAAGGCAAAATGATGAACAATAAGGAGAACAATTTATTGAGAATTTTTTAAAAGCACATATTGGAAGTCTAAAATAAAAGTACAAAATGCTGGAAAAACTCAGCAGGTTAGGCAGCATCTGTAAAAGGAAAAACAATGGTATCTTTTCAGGTCTGAGGCCTTCCAGCTAAGTGTTTTATTATGCATAAAGTTTATATTTGAGAAAAAAGGGCTGCCCTGGTGTTTACCCCCAATAAATATGCTTTCTTTCTGAAGCCAATGGTATGCAATACAAGTGAACTATTAGGGGACTGATTCATCTTTGTGCGAGGAACATTCAATCAGATACACTCAGACTACAAGAATATGGCAGTTCTATACATGTTCCCATGATCAGTCACCAATTGTACATACTGATCTAGAAAATAGAAAATAATTGCAACATTTAGCAGGTCAGGCAATAAAGAAAGGTTTATGTTGCAGGTCAGGTCATCGTTTATCGGAGTTCCAGTATCCGAGGTCTTTTATTATTTTTATATGTTGGGCATTTCAGGAAAGGAAGACATTTGTTGTCTATTCCCAGTTTAATTTGAAATGAAACTTATGAGACTTCTTCAACCACTGCAATGCATGCAATGAATATACTTTAATAATACTTCTTGATGGCAAATTCCAAGCTATGTAGTGAAAGGATGGAGATATTACTGCTTGTTGGTCAGGAGCATGAGCTGGAGGTTTTCTACTTTATTTAACAGACTAAACAAAACTAAATTGCTAATAATATTTGAATAATACCTTAAATTAGAGAACAAAACAATAAATAAACGATAGACTATACATCAGTATAATGGGATTTAGAAAATGTAGTCAAAATATACAATTAAAATTATTAGAAGAAATATCTTGACCATTTCTTGCATTTGTCAACTGATATGAAAAACGTTAGCAGCATAGTATTTGATCAGTATGAGGAATTATGCACACATCTAAATTTTAACAGAAACTTTTCAATCACTAGGTTTTTGAGAAATAAGTACATTAGATGCTAGAGGAATGCAAACCGTTTCTATTATTGGTGAAACATACAAGGTATTACATAGATCAAAATAATCTCATTGGGAACTTGCATATAATTGTGGGTGAAATAGTTTTTGGAGCTATTTTCATGTACTACATCTGGAGATAAAATCTGAAATTAAGAGAAAAGTATTGGCTGGAGTAAATTTTATAACAAGGCTTTGGAGATCTTTTAATGAAATTCCTTGAATATACATAGGCTGGCATTTAACTAAATTAAGGAACTGCCCTTTCAGTAATGAAATACCCTTTCAACACTCAAAAATTCACTTGTTTATTACTAATTTTCGAGGCGACTGTTCTTGCTGGGGTTTTGTCTGTGGAAAAAATGGCAGTCTATTAATTCACACAACCAATGAAAGGATAATGGATGATATTAATCCATCTTTGTGCTGTTACTGGAGGGATAAAATTCGGACAAGAAAGCTCTTCTCAGACTCATCTGACGGGATTTACTCTACTAGTCCTTTGTTAGCTAGTTTAAGACGTTGTACTTTTGAGCCTGGATCACTGCACTGAAATGTCAACTACCAACCTACAACAGGGATAAGGTGGCACCTATCCTTTTGTTAAATTATAATGACTCTCAGGTTAATAATACCAAGGCCCTAAAATAGGACTTTATTTGTTCAACTTGCAGTTGGCATTCAGTTTTATCAGGTAGCATAAAACAGGTCAAAAAAGCATTTAATCATAAAACACAAGCAGCATATTGGTTCCAAAGAAAACTGGAGGATTTCATTTGATGTTAGTACACAATAGTGCAAGTCCAATGCTGGGTTAGTCAGTTTGGTCATAAGGTAATCTTTTCCCCATTCATTATTATAGAGAGAGCTGCCTTCCTACATGGGATATGAGACAACAAATAGTATTTTCAAAATTGAAGTTCAGTGAATCCGAAGGATGTAGCCGTTTCAGTTTGCATTTGGCAAACACGGCGACTGTGACCTATAAACAAATCCTATCAATAAGTAACGGGTACTCAGTTAGATTCGGTTTTAATCAAACAGTATATATATTTAGCAGCTCCACCTTGGTGTAAGATCCAAGGGAAAATTACAGAGTTGAGAGTATAAAAATATAAATGCAACTAATTTTAATTCAAAGTTACACATGATGCATAGGTAAAATATGCTGGTGTCCCTGCTTTAAAATCTATCATAAGCAAACAGACATTCATTAAGGTGGATCTATTTTTAAAATGTTACTGAGACTTATAAGTAGGCTGTAGTTATTAAACAAGGCAAACTAGGTGTAATTATTACTGATCTGTGTTTAGATCCATCAAATACACAGTAATGAAACATCTCAGTGATATGCTTAGGTGGCAAACTTCAGCTCAAGTTATCCCCATACTTCATTAAACTCTTCTTAGGCAATCTCTTGGGATCAGGGATGATTTGCTTCTATTCCAGTTTGATGCCATAGCTGAGGAGCCCAAAGTGAGATGTGCAGACTCCACAAGATGTGTCACAATAGGTGCTGGATACAATGGGTGGGGATGGAGTAGCTCGTGAAATCATGATCCCCTTCCATGGTTTATGCAGACTTTGTACATCCTCCAAACAAAGGGACTCAAAGTCCTCTGTACCATCCCCAGTGACTCGCTAGCAACTTAAGCATTTACGGAACAAGGATTCCCATGGACTGGTGGTGATAAGGAGATTTTGAGAATATCCTTCAATTTTTGACCCCTTGGTGCCATGATGGAATTCAGATCAAAGCACCAATTTCAGGTTTCCATCATTAAATTTAGGGTACGTAAATTAGATTGAGAGAAACTCCCTTCCAAGTTTTCAGGGCAGTCAGAAATTAGCAACATTTTCAAAACTGATATTAAGGAGGAATCTGAAGACTGAAGCAACAGGCAAACTTAGCTCATGTGTCCTGGTGTAAGTAAATTTCATGAATAAGTAATAGTGCTCAATTGGATAGAACCTGCAGTTAGGATACAATATAATCCAACTGTTTAAACTGAATCCTAATTGCGGACTTGAACCGACGTGTCAGACCTGCAGTAAATATAGCCTGTCCATTGGAATAAGAACTTCTCAACTATGCAAGGTGGAAGAGAACAAACTCATCATTGTTTCATTTATTCCTCTGGTGGATCTGGAAGAATTTACGGAGATAATATTAGAGGTATCTCTTTGATGAAGTGCCTGTTGCAGATACAGTAGTCCAAATCTCAGAGTGATCCACAGGGCAGTGACCAGGAGGTCATGAAATTTGCTTTGATATCTCAATTTTCATGATCTCTTTTCTCCATAAGGTCAAAGGCTGACCCAACAAACTGGAACCAAACATAATTTCATCATTCACACCTGCTGTCACTGAGTGGTCCTCAGATATGGGAAGCAGTTTAAGTTTTTCACGATCTTGTCGATCTACATTATGGGCGGCTGACATTGCACAGTGGGAGCTGGTTAGAAGTTCTTTGTTTTTGCAAATAGTCTAGTGTAAGGCCCATTTTTCTCATTTGTTTCAGTAAGGTGATGATGACTCAGAAGGTCAGGATCCAAACATACAGAAGTTAATTCCTGAATGCTAAATTGCAATAACTGAGATTGGAGTGACCTTGATTCTGGAGTGAAGGTTGAACAAATTCCCATTTATCCTGTGGATTGGCAGGGAGAAAGTTTCTTGGAGGTGAAGTTCAGTACTGCAGTGAGAAAAATTGAAAAAGGCACTGGGGCACTGTCTTGTATGGAAACTGTCTGCACTGAAATTTGTCTGAGTGGGATAGTTAGTTAAGTTCACAGTGTGCATGCCATCAAACACAGGATGGAGTCAAATTTCTGAGGGCCGCCAAGTCTTGATTAATGGAGTCAAAGGCTTTTGTGAAATTACTTAGGCCATGCACAATGGTTTATGTTGCTGTGTCACTGGAGTTCTTGTACAGTGAAAATCATGCCTATTGTGTTTCAGTACAAATGAAATCTACATCATAACTCAGGGAACAACTCTTC